>NC_047091.1:106281263-106607626 GCF_902459505.1 Geotrypetes seraphini
CGCAGTTCCATGTGTGTGTTCCATTACAATATGATACACATTTCACAAAAAAACCATGACAAAGTTTAGGTACCACGGCATCATTCTAAACACACATTTGCTTCTCATTCTCCAAAGTCCCTACTATTTTGTCTCTCCCTCTAACCCCTCTTTCCCCACACCCCTTATGGTCCCCTCTCTTCCCTCCTCATACACCGTCATTGTCTTATCTAACTTCTGTTTGGTTATCAAAGAACCATCCAATGTAATTTACTGCAATCATTCCCATACATAGGTCTATCTGAGGAGTTCCTGAAAGGGAGAAAACCTGATGCAAAACCTTGGAGTGAAGCGTCCACTCGTGCAGCTGAAGATACCTGCTGAGTTTGTCAGCAAGAGTGTTTTGCTCTCCTTGAACATATACTGCTTTCAAAAAGATGTTCTGAGGATTTGCCTAGTTCCAAATATTCTTGGCCTCTTAGCAGAGAGTTAGAGAACCTGTGCCTCCTTGTTTGTTTATGTAATACATCATGACTTGATTGTCTGTGCAAACAAGGAGCATGTGATTGGATATACTGTGTTGAAATGTTTTCAGAGCATTGTGGACTGTTCTGAGTTCCAAGAGATTGATATGGAGCTTCTGTTCTTGAACAAACCAATAGCCCTGTGTCCAGAGACCGTCCAGATGAGCACCTCACGCATACATTGAGGAGTCCGTGGTCAGAACTTTCTGATGCAGCGATATTTGAATTAGAGCCCTCTGGAAAGATTGGAAGAATTCATCCACCACTGAAGAGACTGACACAGTGATGGTGTGACAATAATCTTCTGGGAAAGAGGATCGAGAACCTGAGAACATTGAGATGCCAGAGGCCACTGAGCTGTGCTGAGATAAAGTCTCACGAAGGGGGTAACATGGACTGTGAGACCATGTGACCCAAGAGTCTCATCATGTGTCTGGCTGAGATGGTTGGAAAAAGAGAGACTTGATTGCAAAGTTGAATGAGATTGTCTTTGCTGTGTAACAGGGCCGGTGTTTTTTTTGGGGGGGCAAATAGGGCAGCTGGCTTGGGCCCAGAGGCTCTGGGAGGCCCCTAGAGCAGTGGTTCCCAACACTGTCCTGGAGGATCACCAGGCCAATCGGGTTTTCAGGATAGCCCTAAAGAATATGCATGAGAGAGATTTGCATATAATGGAAGTGACAGGCATGCAAATTTGTTTCATGCATATTCATTAGGGCTATCCAAAAAATCTGACTGGCCTGGTGGTCCTCTAGGACAGGGTTGGGAACTACTGCCCTAGAGGGTTGGCATGTCCACCCACTTCTATTCATGCTGGTCCAACATCTTCCTCTCCTGGTCCTGCAGACACATCCATTGTTGTTACAGGGGGCTGCTGTCTTTCAACTGCAACTTGCAGCCCCTCTCTGTGCTTTCCTTTTGCCACGGGTTTATCCAGGCAGAAACAGGAAGTTGCGTCATTGGGGAATGACCGCAACAGAAGGAAAGCACAGAAAGGGGCCGCATGCGGTTGTTGAGAATTGCTGCCGAGGCTGGTGGTCCCCTGCAACAAAAATGGATGTGTCTACAAGACTGAAGGTGAAGACGACATCGGACTGGTGTGGATAGAAAGAGGAGGAAATGCCAGGCCAGAAAGCCCGCTGACCAGCTTAAGTAGAATGGAGGAAAATGGGGTAGGAGAGAGGGGAGGAAATTATGACGCAAGAAACAGAAGAGAGAGAAAGATAGTAGGAAATGATGCAGAACAGGGATGGAAGGGGAGGGAGAGAGAGATAGGATAAGACTACGAGGAGAGGAGAGACACAGCAGACCATGGGAAGAGGGGGAAGGGAAGAAGGGAAATGGACCACAGGAAGGGGGAGAGAAGGGAAGGAGAAGAGAGTTATACCAAATCAGGGGAAGGGGGGATAGAAGGAGGGAGGTGTCAGACCACAAGAAGGGGAAGGGAAGGAGGAGAGAGATGCCAGACCACAGTAGGGAAAGGAAGGAAGGGATAGAGATGCCAAACTGTGGGAAGGATAGGAAAAATGCGCCAGACAATAGGAAGGGGGAAAACAGAGATGTCAGAACACAGGAGGGGGAGAGAGGGAGGAGATGGTGCACACGGATGGGAGGAGTGGGGAAGGGAAAGAGATAAAGAACATAAGAACATAAGAAGTTGCCTCCGCTGAGGCAGACCAGAGGTCCATCTCGCCCAGCGGTCCACTCCCGCGGCGGCCCATCAGGCCCATTGCCTGAGCAGTGGTCCCAGACTATCCCTATGACCTACCTCTACTCCTATCTGTACCCCTCAATTCCTTTATCCTCTAGGAACCTATCCAAACCTTCTTTGAAGCCTTGTAACGTGCTCCGGCCTATCACAGCCTCCGGAAGCGCGTTCCATGTATCCACCACCCTTGGGGTGAAAAAGAACTTTCTGGCATTTGTTCTAAACCTGTCCCCTTTTAATTTCTCCGAGTGCCCCCTTGTACTTGTGGTTCCCAATAAGCCTCTGCCTTAACTGTTGGGAGCATGCCCAGCACCTTCCCATACTTCCACACAGAAAAATAAACGTTTACCACATTTTGCTTCCATAATGCGGATGCACTCAATACCACCTATTGAGGTGATCTTGAGTTATCTGCACTATCTACTAATGAATGGTACATTTGTGCGTTAACTGCAAGGTGCAGCCCACTCCCATTTCCCAAGCAATGCACTTCCACCTAATTCTATAAACTTGCATACACAATCCTACACTTAGCGCATAAATTTGCATGCACAAGTTATATTGCCAATTGCATGTGCAACTTATCATAACCAACTGCTAATATAACATTAGCTACCAATTATTGGCTATAATTGGTGTTAATCAGCAGTTAAGTATATAACTATTGCACACAGCTGAAAGGAGGGCATGAACGTGGGAGAGGCCTGGACAGGTCAGGAGCATACCTAGCATGCAAGCGAACAGGGTATAGAATACTAGCACGCACACGTTTAGCTAGCCACGTTTTTTAGACATGAGATTTACACTAGACGTTGAGCTAGCATAGGTGCTCACACCTAAACTTAGGCACACAACAGTGGATTAACACTAGTGTTCTCTAACACATGGTATAGCCATGGAGGAAGAGGGGGACATTGGGGTCCTGGGTCACCCCACTTTGGGTTCAGGCTCTTCCCCCAAACTGCAGTACCCTAAATGGTTGATGGGAATGCCCAAGCCCCACCAGCTGAAGAGCTCCACGGCCCGAACCTTCCCCCATGCGAGGAAGCCAGTGGCATGAAATGGAAGAAATGTCTAAGATTGATGGGAATAGGGGAAAAGGAGGGACGAGATGGGATACATGTATGGAGGAGGAGGGAAAGACATGGAAAAATAGATTGAGAAGGAAGCAGAAAAATGGAAGAAAGTTGAATGTTAAAGGTTAATGTCAAAGATGGATGTAGGACAGAAAGTGAAGAAGAGAAAATCAGCAAATGGATAAGGTGGTCTTGGAAATAGAGTTAAGGGCACAGACAAAAAGAAGTGCAACCAGAGACTGAGAAAAGATAATTAAAAAATAAAATCACCTGGCAACAAAGGTATGAAAATGATTTTATTTTCAATTCAGTGATTGAAATAGGTTAGTTTTGAAAATTTACATATGTCATCTATATTTTGCACTGTTCAGGAATTAATTTGTTTCTATTTCTCTAGTGTTGTACTGCATGCGCTAGATGTGGTGTATTTAGATTTAGATTTTAGCAAAGCCTTTGACAGTGTTCCACACAGATATCTAATAAATAAACTGAGTGCCCTCTGAATGGGCCCCAAAGTGACAGACTGAGTTAGGAACTGATTGAATGGAAGATGACAGAGGGTAGTGGTCAATGGAGATTGCACTGAGGAACATGAGAACGTAAGAATAGCCATAGTGGGTCAGACCAATGGTCCATTAAACCCAGAATTCTTCTACTAAGAGTAGCCCCCTCGTCTATTAAACTACGCTAGCAGTTTTTAGCGCAGAGAGCTGTGCTGAATGGCCCATGCTGCTGCCGATGCTCATAAGAACTCTATGAGCATCGGAAGCAACGCAGGCCATTCAGCACGGCTCCCCATGCTAGAAAACTGCTAGCACAGTTTAACAGAAGAGGCCCTAAGTATCTTAATAAAAAAAAATTCAGCCCGCGACTCTGTGTTTTAGATTTCGGCTCCTTATGCGATTGATGCTCTGGGTCTGCTATCAGGCAGAGTCTTGGGACGAAGGTCTACCACACAATTCATGAGATCGTCCAGTCTTTTACCAAATAACAGCTGCCTGTTAAATGGGAGTCTGCTGAGAATAGCTTTAGAGGTGGAATCTCCAGCCCATTTCTGATCCAGAGCATTTTGCAAGCAGAATCAGAATAAGCCGACACTTTACTCATGGCCTGAATAATGTCATAGAGAGCTTCAATAGATGAATTTCAAATGGGTGATATAGTTCACAATTCTTACCATCTAAATCAGTGGTCTCAAACTCGCGGCCCGGGGGGAGGGGGGGGGCACATGCGGCCCGCCAGGTACTATTTTGCGGCCCGCGGTCTGTACTAGTGCTACCCGCTCTTTGCAGCGTCCTCTGGCTTCTCCCCTGGCCTCCAGCTCTTACCTTCAGATAATTACTGCAGCATGCAGAGAGGATTGCCAGTGCTGTAGCGATCCTTGCAGGCTGCCAATCATCCTCAGCATCACGTTCCCTCTGCCGCGATCCTGCCCCTGACGTCAGAGGAGGGGTGGGACCGCGGCAGAGGGAATGTGCTGCGGAGGCCGATGGCAGCCTGCAAGGAATGTGACAGCACCGACAATCCTCTTTGCAGGCATGGTAATTAGCTGAAACTAAGACCGGGAAGCCAGGGGAGAAGCTGCAAATAAGGGGGGAACTTGCAAGCCTTTGGGGAGGGAAGATTTATAAACTATAAAGTTTTACCTCATGCAAAATTGTCATTTCTATAATAAGACAGTAACTATTTTTTCTGCGGCCCTCCAAGTACCTACAAATCCAAAATGTGGCCCTGCAAAGGGTTTGAGTTTGAGACCACTGATCTAAATCATAATACCTTATATAAAATGGTTAAAAAAAAACCCCAAATACTCAATTCACCAAACAGCACTCAATTTAAAGTGAAAAACTTTTGTGAGGGTTATCAATCAATCCTTTGTGTGGGATGTGCTGATTTAAACACCTCCAGTAAGCTCCTCACACCAAAAACTTTATCCTAGGTGGTACTTCTGAGGATCTGGGGATAAAGTTTTTGGTGTGAGGAGCTTAAATCAGCACATCCCACACAAATGATCAAAAAAATACTGGCATATTTTAGGTATATTAATAACTAAAATAGAATTTCCTATTGTAGTTTACAGGAGACAGAAAAATATTGAGGAACTTTAACTGCAGAAATTAACCTGTGATAATTGAGTTAGCAGTGTGTTCCAACATTCCCCATGTGGATCTTGCCAATGGTGTGAACTTACGATTTTGGGTACTGATTGGGAAATTCCTGGCATTAAGACTGTATCACATTTCGATGAAATAGTTAACTGTAACTCGAGTTTTATGATTTATGTCATTATGTGCTCATGTAAAAAAAAAAAAATCTACATTGGGTGGATCTCAAGAGCCATGAAGGCGAAGTTAAATGAACAGAAATCCCACATTAATACTCGTAACTTTTCAGCTCTGCTTGTGCAGCACTGGCACCAGTATCATCACTCTTTTGGGGATCTGAAATGGCAGATTCTTGATTATGCAAAAGCAAACAAACCACAGTGGAGAAATTAGTAATGTTGGTGTTAGAGAGTTGCGCGGGGACAGAAATTCCACCTGTCCCCGTGAAGAATCCCACCTGTCCCCACCCATCCCCGTGAGGAATCCCCTCCATCCCCACCAGTTCCCGTGAGGAATCTCCTCCGTCCTCATCCGTCCCTATAAAGTTCAGAAATAGTTATTTCATTTAATTATGCTACTGAATTAAAGGCTCTTGTAGAAACCCATTTACAAATAAGCAAAGAGACTTTATTAATTTGGAAATATTAATTGGGAAGAATACATACTTTGTAAATGGGTTTCTACCAGAGCCTCTAATGTAAATATTAAAATAAAAAATTCAAGAAATATCTAACTGCACGGTCAACATAAAAAGTAAAATAGCATGTTATTCAAAACATTTCAGTTCAAGCAATCAATTTATTTCTTGTTACTCCATTAGCATCTTCAAGACAAGTGCAATGATAAAGCCTATCCAGTCCACTTTGAGTACCAGGTGCCTGAAAGGAACACCCCAAATCATAGGCAGAACTTTACCACCCTAAGGTAAAGGAAAAGCTAGCCTGGCCGCTGGAAGGGAGCAGTTGACCTCACCCTGACAAGCTGAGTGCATGTAAACAGCTGGCAAGCAGGGGAAGGGGTTGGGATAATGTTCAGTTCCCCTGATTAACCAAACAGTATGTGATGAAACCAAAGAGAGTCTGAGGGGAGGAGCTCAGCACAATGATGTCTGAGGAAGATGCTGCTAAGACATGGGCTTAAGCTAAATCCAAATCCAGTTCATTATCATAGAAACATAGAAATAGACGGCAGATAAGGGCCACGGCCCATCCAGTCTGCCCACCCTAATGACCCTCCCCTACCTTTACCTTGTGAATAGATCCCACGTGTCTATCCCATTTGGCCTTAAAATCAGGCACACTGCTGGCCTCAATCACTTGAAGTGGAAGACTATTCCAGCGATCAACCACCCTTTCAGTAAAAAAAGAACTTCCTGGTGTCACCTCGCAGTTTCCCGCCTCTGATTTTTCACGGATGCCCTCTTGTTGCCGTAGGACCCTTGAAAAAGAAGACATCTTCCTCTGCCTCGATGCGGCCCGTGAGATATTTGAACGTCTCAATCGTGTCTCCCCTCTCTCTGCGCTCCTCGAGCGAGTATAGCTGTAATTTTTCTAACCGTTCATCGTACGGGAGATCCTTGAGTCCCGATACCATCCGGGTGGCCATTCTCTGAACCGACTCCATTCTCAGCACATCCTTGCGATAATGCGGCCTCCAGAATTGCACACAGTATTCCAGGTGGGGCCTCACCATAGATCTATACAATGGCATAATGACCTCCGGCTTACGGCTGACGAAACCCCTGCGTATGCAACCCATGATTTGTCTTGCCTTGGATGAAGCTTTCTCCACTTGATTGGCAGCCTTCATGTCCTCATTGACGATCACCCCTAAGACTCGCTCTGCTACCGTTCTTGTTAGGATCTCATCATTAAGGGTATGATCCTAACAAGAACGGTGTTAATATTTTATGCTATTGAATAAATAGACTTTTACATTTTTTTTTTTATATTCTTCCTTGGCTATTTTCTTCTTTGTTGGAATTTGTATAGCATTTGCCTGTCCACTGTTTTTCTTGTAAAAGTTTGTACGACATATATATTTCAAAACATTCATCCAACTTCTTTACTAACGGAGCTCTTAGTCATTCTTAGGAAAACGTCAAAATTGGTAAACCCGGTACTGCCCTGCCACAGCACACAGCCGACCGGAAGTCTTCCCAATGTCAGCGCTGACATCAGAGGGAGGGCTTTGCTTAAGCCCTCCCTCCGATGTCAGCGCTGACATCGTGGAAGACTTCCGGTCGGCTGTGTGCTGCGGCAGGGCAGGTAGGAAAAGAAGACGAGCCTCGCGGCTCGAGTGCATTGAACCCCGCAGGATCCCCGTGACCCTAGGGGGCGTCCCCACGGGATCCCCGTGACCCGAAGGGGGAACCCGCGGGATTCCCGTCGTCCCCATTCCCATGCAGCTCTCTAGTTGGTGTGCAACTTTATTCTTCAATCGTGTGAATCTGTGCGGTGGCTCGACACTCACATGTTTCAGCCAATATGGCCTGCCTCAGGAGCCTTATTACTAATATACTATCTTTGTGTGATGTAGCCAATAGAAAATGGGAAGCCACATCGAAATACAAAAGGTGCTTGTAAAGATCTCTCTACACACAAATAAAATGCCATGTAATCATCTCTGCACACACGAATTTGTAAACAAGAGCTCTGTTAATAAGCCGGTTTAAATAGGATTATGGCGTACACATATGATTGAAGAATAAAGTTGCACACCAATATTACTAATTTCTCCACTGTGGTTTGTTTGCTTTTGCTTGGGTTGTGGAATTTTCTCCTGGTTTTTTTGACCAGATTCTTGATTATGTCCAGCATGGATGGGAGGGTGGTAATTATGACAAGATTTGAAACTATAATCAGTTTCCGCTAGGGAACTCAATGAGAAATGAATGTATGAACCTCGTTTAAATTTGAACTAGAGTTGCAAAGTGGTATGTTGTATAGTGTTCATCTTGTTGGTGTTTGAATATTTTCCTTTATAGAAGGCGTTTCCCTGATGCAGCCCCTCTTGGGCGAAACATAGTATTATATAGGAAACGGAAGTAATTTAAATGACTGACAACAGTGTGAAGCATTATATAGAACAAGTATTGAAATGGCTGAAAACTAATACACTTCAGATAAGTGGTGTTATTGTATTTACTTTGAATTATTATAGATGAATTATTGGATGGGAATATTTGATATGAAGAATCATTTAATATAAAATAGGTCAATGACGATGCGACTTCAATCTAACTTGAAAGCATTTGGATTGTGTCTGAAGGTCCAGCAAAAAAACAAGAGTAATTTTTCTGAACCATTTTATATAGAAAGCATCAGCCACGTAATTCACTCCAGATAAAGGAAGTGAGGTACCAGCTCATCGCCTTCACACTCCAAAGTACTTAGCCTGGAAAGACAGGCACATGTCAAAATGGCCACCGCTGAGACTTTGACTCCCAAAGTCAACACCTCAAACAGTCTCTTGAGAACATTAGCATGGCAGTTCTGCATATCTTTGAGCACCACACCGCCCTCACTTGGAAGGGAGGTACGCTTAGTAACTTGTGCAAAGAATCCACTTTAGGCTGAATAAAGAGCTGCTGGTGCTCCTGTGCTATAAGATACAGGCGAGACATGGCTCTTGCTACCTTGAAAGATCCTTCTAGAGCAGTGGTCTCAAACTCAAACCCTTTGCGGGGCCACATTTTGGATTTGTAGGTACTTGGAGGGCCGCAGAAAAAATAGTTAATGTCTTATTAAAGAAATGACAATTTTGCATGAGGTAAAACTCTTTATAGTTTATAAAACTTTCCTTTAATAGTTAAAAGGAAAGATATATAAACTATAAAGAGTTTTACCTCATGCAAAATTGTCATTTCTTTAATAAGACATTAACTATTTTTTCTGCGGCCCTCCAAGTTCTCTATTTTTTCTGCAGTGCTCACATTTAAAGTTCAATATCTTTTCTTTCTCAAAACTGGCACATTTCAATCACTAAATTGAAAATAAAATCATTTTCCTACCTTTGTTTGGTAATTTCATCAGTCTCTGGTTGCACTTTATTCTTCTGACTGTGCATCCAATACTTCTTCCCTTCTTTCAGCCTCCTGTATGCTTCCTCTCCTCCAGACCTCATTCCCTCCCCCAACTTTTTCTTTCTTTCTCTATGTCTGTCTTTCTCTGATTCCGTGCCCCATTTTTTGCTTTGTTTCTGGTTCCCTGTCCCCCCTCCTTCTTTCTTTCTTTCTTCCTTCCTTCCTCCGTGTCCCATTTTTTGCTTTTTTTTCTGGCTCCCTGTCCCCACCCCACCTTCTTTCTTTCTTCTTTCCTTCCTGCCCTCCCCCATGCCACCGCTGCCACGGAATAGGCTGCTGCCGCTGCCGTTATCGGGAACAGGCCGAGATCTCCCTGCTTCTCTTCTGCAAGGGGCCGACCAACTCTCGCTGCCCAACGTCAATTCTAATGTCGGAAAGGACGTTCCGGGCAGCCAGGCAGCGATTGGCTAGCCAGAACGTCCTCTCGACGTCAGAATTGACGTCGGGCCACGAGAGTTGGTCGGCCCCGCAGGGAAGAGAAGCAGGGAGATCAAAGAACACGGTGCCGGCCTGATCCCCGATGGCAGCAGTGAGAAGGGAAGGGAAGCAGGTTGGGCACCACTGCTCTAGACGAGCCACGAGCCGAACTTTAGGGAGAACAGTGGACCGCCCCCCCCCCTTCGTGCGCCACTGGAGCAGCAGCGTGTCTGGCTGGCTCGGTCGTTCAAAGCCACGGGTGGCGGCTCCTTGCGAGATCCGTGCCTGTGTCTGAAGCCTCTCTGATGTTGTGACATCAGAGAGGCTTCCGATGCAGGAGTGGATAGCGCAAGGAGCCGCCAACCAGCGGCTTTGAATGAACGAGCCGGCTGCTGCTCCAAAAGGAAGAGAATGATCGTCTCCAGACCGTGGGCCGCAAATAAAACCTGGAGAGCCACATGCGGCCCGTGGGCCGCGTGTTTGAGACCGCTGTTCTAGAGAATCCTACTGCTCCATGACTAATACACTTATGTCTGGAAGCTAGAAAAACAAAGAAAACTGAACCCTCACACCACTCATAAAGGAAGAGAAAGCAGAAGGAACTGGCGGTGTCTAAATTAAGTTCATGCAAAGACTCAGAAATAAGATCCAGTAGGTGGATGGATGAAAACAAAATGATTTGCTTCATCTCGCTGGACGTATCCTCTGCCTTTGATACAGTGGACACTTATTCTACTGCAATTTTTGAAAGAAAAAGGTATGGGGGCATTGTGCTCCAATGGTTTACGTCTTATTTCCAGGATCGCTATTTTAAAGTTCAGAGTACTGGTAAATTGTCTTATGTCAAACCAATGAGTAAAGGTGTACCTCAGGGTTCTGCTCTTTCTGTATATGCTGTCACTAGGTGAGAGCTTTTGGAACATAGGAGTAGCATATTGTCTTTATGCAGATGACATATAATTTTTCTTTCCGATGCAAGACTGGAGCTGAATGAAAGACTAACAGAATGTATGAGAGTGGTGAATGAGTGGATGGTAAGACAGATTGGTCTTAAATATTGCGAAATCAGAGATTATGTTAATTGGAAGAAAAACCGATCCACACTGGCCTACAGAGGTTGGAGTATGTAACCAGACATTTGTGATACGAGGTCTGGTTGGACAGTACCCTTAGTATGAAGGATCAAATACTTTATGTAGTAAAATCTGCTTTTTTTCAGTTGCGGCTGCTGAGAAGACTAAAGCCAATGATGTCGTTATTCAATTTTCACACTGTGGTGCAGGCAGTAGTCATTTTGAAATTAGACTACTGCAATGCTCTCTATCTTGGGATTATCACCATAAAATGCAAAGCTCTACAGATGATACAAAACACTGCTGCATGAGTGATTTGTGGTCTGAGAAAGTACGACCATATAACCCCATGGTTAAAAAAAACTTCATTGGCTGCTTGTACGATCACATATTGCTTTCAAGGCAATAGTGCTGGTGTTTAAGGTCATCCACCAAGGGATTCCACATTATTTGTCATAGGCTATGGCACTTTATAGGTCACTCAGAACATTGCGATCTGAGGGGGGTAGTACGTTTATCACTTACAGGTTTCTCAGCAGTGCACTATGAGAGTACTAGGTCTTCCGCTATCTCTTTCATAGGAGTAACACTGGAATAAGTTGACTGGACCACTAAGAGCTCTTTTAGATTTTCAGAAGTTTAAGAAACTTCTGAAAACTACATTATTTGTATAAGCATTTCAACAAAGCACAGTTACTTACCGTAACAGGTGTTATCCAAGGACAGCAGGCAGATATTCTCATACATGCATGATGTCACCGACGGAGCCCTGGTACGGACCACTTCAAAGTGCATCACCACTTTAAAACATTAGAAAGTTTGCGATAGCCCGCACCGCGCATGCGCAAGTGTCTTACCGCCTGACATAGGCGCGCGGTCCCTCAGTTAAGGCCAGCTAAAAAGCCAACCCAGGGAGGTGGGTGGGTTGTGAGAATATCTGCCTGCTGTCCCTGGATAACACCTGTTACGGTAAAGTAACTGCTTTATCCCAGGACAAGCAGGCAGCATAGACCTCCAATCTAACCAGAATGGGATGGTGGAAGTGCTGGCCTTTAAGAAAATAAATTTTGTAATACTGACTGACCGAAGTGTCAATCGCATCTGGAGAAAGACTCCAGACAATAATGAGAAGTGAAGGTATGAACCGAGGACCAGGTGGCAACTTTACAAATCTCCTCAATAGGAGTAGATCTGAGGAAAGCAACAGAAGCTGCCATAGCTCGGACTTTGTGAGCTGTGACATGACTCTCCAGGTGCAGACCTGTCTGAGCACAGCAGAATGAGATGCAGGCAGCTACCCAGTTGGAAATGGTTCTCTTGGAAACAGGATGCCCCAATTTATTAGGATCAAATGAAATGAAAAGTTGGGGAGATGTTCTATGTGGCTTTGTCCTGTCAATGTAATGAGCCAAAGCACGTTTACAGTCCAGAGTGTGAAGAGCCATTTCTCCTGCATGAGCATGAGATTTAGGGAAAAAACTGGAAGAACAATCGACTGATTGAGGTGAAACTGTCACAACTTTCAGTAGAAACTGGATGGGTGCGCAGAAGCACTTTATCATGGTGAAACACTGTGAAGGGTGTAACTCACTGACTCTACTGGCAGAAGTGAGCGAGATAAGAAATACAACTTTCCAGGTGAGAAACTTGAGATAAGCTGTGGCCATTGGTTCAAATGGAGGCTTCAATAACCTGGAAAAAAACACATTAAGGTCTCAGACCACTGGAGGAGATTTAAGAGGTGGTTTCACATTGAAAAGTCGCCATGGATTCTCGGAGAGCATGAACTCGAAGGCCTTGAGCAAGCGCAGATGCTCAAGGCCCAGCAAACAAGAAGACGCAGATCTTCGTGCACCAGAATGTCCTGTGCGTTGGTGCCGGTGCTGGTGCCGGATGGGGGTAAGCAGTGTGTTCAGGTGGGTGCTGGGGGATGCTAGACCACAGTGGGGGGGGGGGGGGTTGACGCGAGCGGGGGGGGGATGCCGGATCACGGGGGGGGGAGTGTCGGATCGCGGGGGGCACCGCTCGCAATTCGAGGCAAGCTTGGTTTCCGAGGCGCCAATTTTGTGAATGTTTTGCTCGTCTTGCAAAATACTTGCAAACCAGTGCACTCGTAAACCGAGGTACCACCGTACTTCCATCCTGCTTTTCCATATCACCATGACTTGCCATGTTACTGTAAAGATTTCTTTATGCAATAGTAATATTTAGACATAAAACAAAAACAAAGGAAATAAGGTAATACCTTTTATATTGGACTAAATGCATTTTATGATTAGCTTTTGAAGGTAACCCCTTCTTCTTCAGATCAGAAATCAGTAGGAATTACCTTCATTTGTACATACTGCATCCCAAGCCATCCTTATATCTTTAAAATGATAGCTTAAAGATCCCTGCAATTTCCCAGTGGAGAATGCTATTAATAGTGTAATTTTCTTGGTACTTTGTTTATTCCCCTGGAATAGCTTGATGGATGTGAATAATTATCAGACTATAAAAGCCAGCAAATGTGCTATTTTCTATTGCTCTAAATCATCAGACAAATAAAGTGTGAAACAGCATTTTTCAATACAATTTTCTCCTCTAATGGCTTAGAATTATTATAAAGAACAATGAAAATAAACAAGTGTTGAGAGGCAGCATTAAAAGTGTGCTCACCTGCATAGAAGGTAGGACTAATTTTAGAAGTTTCAAGAGTGAGGTCATTTAGTACTGCTCTTACTCTAACAGAAATGCAGTTCTCAATCAGATCATAAATCCCCAAATTTTTCTATGGAAAGACCTGTAGATGTTAACATTCTCAGACGTTATCTTAGCTTACACTTCACTACAAGGAATACTTAGGGCTCCTTTTACTAAGTTGCGATAGCGGTTTTAGCGCGCGCTGAATTGCCGCACACGCTACATGCTAACGCCAGCATTGAGCTGGCATTAGTTCTAGCCGTGTAGTGCAGGTTTAGCATGTGTGGCAATTCAGCATGCCCTAAAAACGCTATCGCAGCTTAGTAAAAGGAGCCCTCAATCTTTTCTTCAAATCTAGTTACTGAAGTCATGTTTCTTTGCACTGAAAAGCCTATTTTAATACTCAAATTGTCATCAGAAAGTTCATGTACAATACAGAGAATGAAGATGAAACTAGAGTCATGGATTAAATGGTATTTTTTATTCCTTTGTTGTTTGGATGAATGGCTTATGGTTTTCCACCTGTTTGAATTCTCTAAAGCTGTATCTATTCTACTTAGCTTTATACTTTAGGATTTGTTTCTAAGTTATGATTGTACTTTAACTTTTAGTGACTTGCTTTATTGAAAAAGGTTACAATACAAAAAGGTTGGAGGGAAGAATGAAGTTGACAGCTCTCAAGGAATTAGGAGTGCATTATGTGGCGACGAAGGCAAGAATGTTTTTGATTGCTGGTGTGAATTTGTAGAATGTACTTCCTGGGAACCTAAGATTATGTGCTGATTGTGTGGTTTTTAAGAGATTAGTAAAAATATAATTATTTGTTGATGCTTATATGTAATTTATGGCAGGTAGATAGTAAAATGTACCTGGTATTTTATGTAGTACGTCTTGAGCAATAGATAGGCAGAGAAAGATCAGATAATGTTCATGTATGATATGCTGGTACGTGTTTTACAATATGTACCGGTATGTTTATCTTGGAAACCACTTAGAGTTAGGCGGTATTTTTAAAAATAAATACTAGAACTAAAGGCCAAAGGAAAATTTTTTTTTAAAAAGTCTTATACATCCAAGTATACACTGTTGATTAACAAGCCAAAAAGCAGTTACCCACCAGTAACAAGTGTTTTCTTGAGGGCAGGAGGACACATTCTCCACAGGATGAGTACGAAGAACCACCTTATCAAGATGAAATACTGTGAATGGTGGCCTCCTGGCCACTCAAGCAGCCAAACTAGACAACCAAATCGCCAATCTACTGACGGCATCCCTTGACTACAAGACTTTTAGAAAAGAAATAAAGACCATACTCTTCAAGAAAACTCTGAAAAAAGAAATAATACCGCAAGTCTCAAACTCCACCTCTCACTAAAGCCAACTACCCCAAACAAATAAACTTACCCATTTCTCACTCTTTTTAATAATGACCAATTTTATTTTATTTTTTGTAAGTTCTTGTTGTAATACATCTTGGATAATTCTTTTGTAATCCGCCTTGAACTGCAAGGTAATAGCAGAATAGAAATCCCTAATGTAATGTTTGGAGTTCATTCACTCTATGGGCAGACGTGATAGAGATTAAGAAGACTATCTTCCAAGTGAGAAACTTGAGATGAGCAGAAGCCATTGGTTCAAATGGTGGTTTCATCAAAGTTGTTAGTACTACACTGAGATCCCAAAGCACTGGAGGTTTGAGTGGCGGTTTGGAATTGAAGAGTCCTTTCATAAACCTGGAAACAAGAGGATGAGAGGTCAGAGATTTATTGTTGACAGGCAGGTGGAAAGCACTAATAGCACTGAAGTGAACTCTGATCGAAGTAGTTTAAGCTCTTTAATGGTGGACAGTACACCACTTGATGAACCGTGTCCACTTCTGTTGACAGCATTGCTGAGTAGAATTTTTCCTAGAAGACGCTATAATGGCTTGAACTGCATAAGAAAGATTAGGTTCTGCTGAAGTCAGGCCAAAAGGTTTTAAAGCTGTGAGGTGAAGTGATTTCAGATTGGGATGTAAGAGAGACCCTTGATTCTGAATGATCAGAGATGGAAAAATTTTCAAAGTGAGAACCAAGTTTGCCATGGCCACCAAAGAGTTGTGAGGATTATGAAGGCTGACTATCTAATGTCTTGAGAATGAGAGGGATTGGAGGAAAGGTGTATAGGAACTTGTCTATCCAATCCAGAAGAAAAGCATCTGCTTCAAGACATTGAGGAGAATACTGCTTGGAACAGTACTGAGGCAATTTGTGATTGTGGAGAGACGCAAATAGTTCTGATTGTGGAGAGACGCAAATAGTTCTATCTGAAGAGTTCCCCATAGTGAAAAAATGAGGCGTAAGACATCTGCTGAGTTTGTTGGCTAGAGTGTTTCGAGAATCTTGTACATACACAGCTTTGAGGAATAATGTTATGAGCAATAACCTAATTCCAAATGTACTGGGCTTCTTGACATAGGAGAACTCGCACCTCCTTGTTTGTTGATGTAATACATCGCTACTTGATTGTCTATGCAAACTAGGAGGACTTGATTGGAAAGACTGCTCTGAAATGTTTGAAGAGCATATCAAATTTCTCTGAGTTCCAATAGGTTGATGTGAAATGCTTTTTTCTTAAACTGACCAACTGTCTTGTGTATGAAGAACATACAGGTGGACTCCCTAAGCATACATGGATGCGTCTGTGGTGAGCA
This sequence comes from Geotrypetes seraphini, assembly GCF_902459505.1. Lineage (NCBI taxonomy): Eukaryota > Metazoa > Chordata > Amphibia > Gymnophiona > Dermophiidae > Geotrypetes > Geotrypetes seraphini. The sequence goes on from NC_047091.1 coordinate 106,297,601, forward strand.
CCTTCTGATGTGGAGGAATGCGAAATAGATGGATAAATTGGTCGGATCCATCCACCACTGAAGCAATTGATGAAGAGATAAGGTAACAGTAATCTTTTCTTTTTTAAACTTTTATCTTTATTGCATTTCAATTGTTTATATGTCCACAATCATTCCAAATAAGCAATATCTTAAATCTTTACAAAAAAGAAAAGAAGTTCCAAACAAACAGAATATTTTACATTGCTCAGTTGTTAGTCCACAATATGTAGGGGAGATAGCTTTAAAAAGTTGGATAAAACATAATCATCATCAAATCTTCATAAGAAAACTGAAACGCGTTCCTGATAACTAACCTAGTTCTAAAGTTAAGAGCCTTCCTCCTGAGATTTAGGGGGGTAATTGCAGAAATCAAATCTTTACCCATTATAAACCTTGAAAGCTGTGAAGGCTCAAAAAAGGTATATTTAACTCCTTGGAACTTAACACAACATTTACATGGAAACCTAAGTATAAAAGTACCCCCAAGTTTTAAGACCTGAGGCCTTAAAAGGAGAAATTGTTTCCTCTTTTTTTGGGTAACTCTAGAAACATCCGGATACATTCTATCTGATCTAGGAATAATTTATCTTTATACTTGAAGAAAATTTTCAAAAGCCAATCTCTGTCCAAATCCAGTGCTAACTGGACAAAGAGTGTAGCAACTCTCATCTGCTCAGAATCTGAGCTCTCCAAAATATTTGTTAAATTCAACATGTCCATTTCTGGAGCTTGTTGATCTTCAGATGTTTTCTTCTTCCCTTCCGGGAGATAGTAAAATTTTGAAACTGGGGAATACGCATTTTGAGGAATCTTCAAATGCTCTGTGAGGTACCTCTTGAACATATCAAGAACAGATGTAGTTATTAATTTTGGAAAGTTAATTAGTCTCAAATTATTTCTAATTTAAAGTTAATATTTCCATTGTCTTTCATCAATAATTAATTCTGTATCCCCATAGATTCCACTTTTTGGTTTTGTTCAGCTAAATTTATTTCAATTTTTTCAACTCTTTGCTGAGTATTCAATGATTCCGATAGTATTCCAAAACAGTAAGTAGTTAAGTTCTTCATCCAAGTTCCCAATGAGGATTGTAGCTCAGAAATTGCTTCTCAGATAGAATTCAAGTCTACCACTGGGGGTTTCTTTAAAGGAGCTATGGCAAAATTTACCACAGTCAATTTAGAGTTCACAGTACATGCTGAGGAAATAATTGGATGATAAGTTCTGCCATTCCTCCGCCAATTCCAGGAGTTCACGTGGTAAAAGTTGTTCTTGAAAAACAGCTGATGCTCGTTGTGCAGCAAGCTCTTCACGCTCTCTGTTGCCTGTTGACATCGCTGTCTCACTTTCCTCACTTGCCGTGCTGAACGCCAATGGCCAGGGGTGTGGCTGCACCGGTGCTTCTCGCTCCTCTGGAGAGAGGCTGACTGCCTCAAAGGAAGCCTGGGAGTCCTCCGACCGACTCTCGCCTTGAGCCGAGGACTTTTTCTCATCCGGTTCCACTCTAGGCTGCCTCTCAACAAAAGCATCCATCGGACCTGATTGATGAGGTATTTGCCTGGGTTCAGAAGGAAAAACCCGGGTCTTTGATTTCCTTTTCACCATCGGATTAGGAAAAGGTTCGGCAGCGTTCTGCTGAGATCATTCAGGACACCATCTTAGCTAGGCTCCTCCCGTGACAGTAATCTTTTGAGAGACGGGGGTCGAGAGCTTGAGACCACTGAGCGGCTAGGGTCCACTGAGCCGTGCAAAGATGAGTCTTGCAAAAGGCGTCACATGAAGTGTGGAAGCCATGTGACCCAGGAGACCAATCATTTGCTTGGCTGAAATGGTCTCTAGAAGACAGACCTGTTCGCAAAGATGAATTAGCGTGTTTTGTCTTTGCTGTGGAAGGAAAGCCCTTTGATGCACTGTGTCGAGAAGTGCTCCTATGAACTGAAGCCGCTGGAAGGGTTGAAGTTGAGATTTTGGGAAGTTGACTTTGAACCCTAAAGTGTTGAAGAAATGATATTGTCGGGTTTGTTGCGGATAGCACTGCTTGCGGTGATGTAGATTTTAATAACCAATCATCCAGATATAGGAAAACTTGGAGCCTGTGATTTCGCAGAGCTGCTGTCACCACTACAATGCACTTGGTGAACACTCTTGGAGAAGACTCCAGACCAAATGGGAGAACCTTGTACTGAAAGTGACAATGAGCCAAATGAAATCGTAGGAACTTTCTGTGAACAGTATATATAGGTATGTGTGTGTATGTCTCTCTGAGGTATAGAGAGCATAGCCATTCATTTTGATCCCGAAGGGGGTAAAGGGTCCCAAGGGAAAAAATGTGAAACTTTTTCCTGACCAGATATTTGTTTAAGTTTCGGAGATCGAGAATTAGATGAAGAGCTCCTGTCTTCTTTGGAATTAGGAAATACCTGGAGTTGAACCCCTGATTTTTCTCTGGAGGAAGAACTTCTTCTAAGGCATTTAGTTGAAGCAAAGCTTCGATTTCCTGAAGGGGGGACATCTATTGTGATGTGAAAGAGGACTCTCTTGGATGGTGATTTGGAGGGAGCATTTCGAAGTGAAGAGAATAACCCTTTGTGATGACTTTTAGAACCCAAGTGTCCGTTGTAATGAGCCAAAGATGATGGTAAAATTGCAGCGACCTTCGATAGGCTGGGGAGGAAGCTATGTAGGAGATAGTTGGCTATACTCTCTAAAAGCACATCAAAAATACCGTTGATTTTTGAGAAGCAGCCGACTGATTTTTGAGGATGTTGCTGTTTTTTTCTCTTCTGTGGTAGTGGTTTGGCAGAAGAGGATGTAGCAGGAAAACGCCTCTTATAAGCATAAGCAGCTGCTTTTGGAGCCGACTTATCCGATTGGGATTTAGTTTTGGATTTATTCAATGAATTCCAGTTTTGCTCATGTTGGGTGAGCTTTTGGGTAGCCCTCTACCCTCTCACCAAAAAGCTCCTCTCCCAGACATAGAATATTGGCTAGTCGGTCTTATAAACTGATGTCCATGTCAGAGACTCGCAGTCAAGCTAAAAGTCTCATTGCCACAGGCATGGCTGATGCCTTGGATGACATTTCAAAAGGTGTCAAACGCCGTCTGAGCCATATATTTGCGAGTTTGAAAAAGACTGAGTAGTCTGCTGATATGCCTCCAGACATTCTGTGGGAACGTATTGTTCAAAGTCAGCCAACGTTTTCATCAGATGTTTAAAGTAGAATGACATATAAAAATTAAAGTTTAAGACTCTACTGACCAACATTTAATTTTGGTAGAGCCAACGTCCAAATTTGTCCATGGTCTGACCCTCACGACCTGGTGGCACAGAAGCGTAGACCCTGGTGCTAGAAGATTTCTTGAGGGTGGACTCTACCAGCAGCGATTAGTGTTGAAGCTGTGGTTTGTCAAACCCCGAACAGGAGATGATTCTATAGAGAGAGTCAATTTTCCTGGGGGCTGCAATAATTGTGAGAAGAGTTTCCCATTTACGAAACAAGGCTTCTTTCAGGAGATTATGTAAAGGCAGCTTGAGAAGTTCCTTAGATGGCTCATCATAGTCCAAAGCATCTAAGAGCTCTTCAGTGTCTGCTTCTAGCTTGACCGGTAAAGCATGTCCCAACTGTCTCGTATACTTAGTAAGATAGAGTTCCTTCTGGAGGAGATCTTCTTAGAGGAGGAGAAGGATCCGATGGCATTCCATAGGAATCTGGAGCAGACAAAGTGGTTTCACAGTCAGAATCAGTAAAGTGCTGAGACAGGTCAGAATCAACCACCCGATCCTCATAAGATTCTCTAAATTATTATGTATGAGGAGAAGAATGGTGAGATTAGTGAGATGATGCTCTATGATGTTTTCGGTACCAATCCGATGAGGAGGAAGAAGAATGATGGGAAAGTCTCTTACTCCCGGTATGGGATCGATACTTCGATGCAGAGCGTCTAGTTGAAGAACGACGACAATGCATTGAAGAAGAATGTCTGCCCCGATGAAGAATGATGGCAGCGATGATGAGCATCGATGCACACTGGGTGAGTAATGTGATGTTGAACGCTGCATTGATAGAGACCTGGTATCGTGTAACCTGGATGTGCTATGCTGAGCTGGGCTGGTACCGAAAGAGTAGAAGTCGGCAGCGGTGCAGCATGCAGCTTCAAGATGTCTCCAAGCTCCCTCAGAAAGAATTCATTGAGCTGCTCTTTGAAGAGCTGCACCAGTACCCTTGGATCAAGAGCCGGTACCATCGGTGTGGCAGAGTCCTGAAGGAGACAACCCATGCGAAGATGGAGAGCGATGACATTGTTTTTTTAGCCTGCATCGAGGGACTCAATGCGGAAGAGGTTTGCGACAGTTGCTGAGAAGAGGATAGTTTCTTAGCTGGCTTCCCCAAAGGTGGAATGTCGTCCGCTGTTGATGCCGATGCAGGAACTGCCGGTACCGCTGGCTCAGCACGCTTAGCAACATCCATCATTGACCCAAAAAGCTTTCCTTGCTGGAGACGACATACTTTTAAAGAACGCTTCTGTAGAGTAGAGCAGCCCAGGCAGGATTAACACAATGTTCGGGTCCCAAGCACTGCAAACACCAGCTATGTGGGTCAGTCAAGGATATAGGCCACTGACACCGACAGCACTTTTTAAAAATCTGTCAATAGCTTTGACATGGACGGGGAAAATAGCGTCGGCAAAATTAAACTCAATGTTTAGAGCACAGCCAGGAAAGAATATGGAAAAAATCTCAAGGCTAGAGGCCCTCACGAGACTGCACAAACGGCCGTCCAGAGGGGCAGGCACCTGTACATGGGAAAAAAGTACTTTTTTAAAAAAAAATTAGGAAATATAAGTTGAAAATAAAATAAAGAGCAAAGACAGGCCAAAAAAGTCAAGATAAAGCAGGCCAAAGACACAACAACTAGACAAAGTCTAGAACACAATTTCTATGCTCCATGGAGAATGAAGAACTGAAGTACCACAAGCCTACATCAGGTGGGAAGGCACTTTGCATGCAGTGTGGGCAGTCACAAAGTTTCTTAAAACTTAAAAGTGACAGTTCCCTTTCAATGCTGTGCATATTGGGCTCCGTGAATGATGTCACCCACATGTGACAATATGCTGCCTGTTGTTCTGGGATTAAATAATTTTATTATTAATTTCATGAACAGAAAATGTAATTTTACTGTAAATTTACACTGCTTTCATTTTATTTTCTAAAGTGTAAAGTGCTGTTTCTCTTTCTCTGGTGTTGAACTACATATGGCTTCTTGAAGGTTAAGTTTGATTTTTGTCTACATTTAAGTTTGTGGTTGCTTGTAGTTGTGTTTTCCTAGGTAGGGGCCTTATTGTGAATATGTTAGCTTTGGAATATATGCATCACAGATATTTGTATTATGTTTAGTGATTTAGGAGATAGTTAATGGAGAAGGAAGGTGAGAAGTCTATTGGCTCACCATGATAACTCAAATTTCTAACCTCCGGTTTATATTCAAGTAAACCTACTCCCCCCCCCCCCTTTTGGAGGGGAAAAAAGGGTACCTCAGTTTATATTTGGATCTGTTTATATTCAAATATATACAGTAATCTGGTCCAAGTAGTATGCTAGAATATGTCTGCAGTCTAAAATATGGAGAGCAGCTTCACATGAATGGGAATGTGGTTTTGGGCTGGATGAGAAGGAACTCTGTGGTTTTGGACTGGCTGAGAAGGAATTCTGAGACAACCTTAGGAAGAAACTTGGGATGTGTCCAGACTACTCTGCCATGGTAGAATCTTGTATAGAGCAGAGAGTACCACATTGAGATCCCAGGCTAAAAGCAGGAGCTTGATAGATGGTGCAGTATGGTAAAGTCCTTTCTTGAACCTGGATACCAAGGGATTAATAGAAAGTAGCTGATCCAGAAACCTTCTCTCCAACGTCAAAGTTTACGTCAGAGGGAAGGCTTGTGGGTCAGCCACTTGCAGTGTGTGCATCGCTGCCTTCGCCGTCCCTGCAAGGAGTGCCACTGAAGACTGAAGGGCGAGCACCTGCAGCTTGAACAAGAACTGAGTTGACTTTGGGGGGGAGGGGCAGGCAGGGAGGTAGGGATCCCTGGCAGCAACAGGGAGCGGATAGGAAGGCGGAATCCCCGCTGGCTTCTACGGACGTGCGGCTACTTACGTGCAGGGAGGGGGGGCACAAACTTGACACAGAAGGAATGGAGGGTGCATGAATATGGGACACAGAAGGAAGGGGGCACTAACTTGAGACATAGGAGGGAGGGAATAGAAAGGGAGAATTGTTGGATGAGTGTGTGAGAGGGAAAGATGGTGGCACATGGGGAAAGGAAGAAAGAGGAAAATTGGTCATAGAGTGAGGAGAGAGAGATGAATGGGAGAGAGAAGGATGAGAGGGAGAAATGTTGAGATATGGTGGTGGAGAGGGAACAGAGGGATAGATTGAATGGGTTTGCAAGGGGGCGGAATGTTGGACATACTGATGGAGGGAGTGATGTGGCATTGTGCTGGAGAAAGGTGACAGAAGAAATGGGCATGGGGCTGGTGGGCAGTGGTGAAAAATGCTACACATGGTCCAGGGGATAAGAGACGGAGAAATGTTGGATGTGACAGTAGAGGCCTGATCTCTCAAGATATATGGACAGTGAGAGAGCGGGAGGGAAACTTGTTGCCAATAGGGGTGGAGGCGAGAGGAAGTAAAGTTGGACTCGTGGAAGGACAGAGAGAGATGTTGGTTGAGGGAATGAGGTTCAGAGGAGAAGCGTGCAGGAGGCAGAAAGTGTTGGGACTCATGGAGAGAGAGAGAGAGAGAGAAAGAGAATGAGAGATGGATGGGGAGGGCAGAAAGGAGAAATGTCACACTCAGGGGAAGGGGGAAAAGGCAGAGTAAAAAATTGAACTCATGGAGGCAGAGAGAAAGAGATGTTAGTTGGGGGAGGGAATGAGGACTGGAGGAGGGGAAACGCAAAGGAGGCAGAGAGAAAAATGTTGGGCTGGTGGAAAGGAGGGAGAAATGTTAGATGTGGCAGTAGAGGGAATGGGAGAGATGCACCCTAGATCTCTCTTTCCCTACTCCCTTTCCAGCAAGGGAGGGAATGAGAGAAGGACAGTGAGAAAGAAAGGGAGACATGTTGCTAATGGGGTGGAGGAGAGAGGAAGAAAAGTTGGACTCATTTAGGGAGAGAGAGAGAGATGTTGGTTGGGAAATGGAATGATGTCTGGAGGAGAGGAAGCATGCAGGAGGCAGAAAGAAAGAAAAATATTGGATACACAGTCAGAAGGAAGCGCAACCAGAGACTCATGAAATCACCAGACAGCCAAGGTAAGAAAAATGATTTTATTTTCAATTTAGTGATCGAAATGTGTCAGTTTTGAGAACTTTTATCTGCTGTCTATATTTTGCACTATATTTGTCTATTTTTCTATATAGTTGTTACTGAGGTGACATTGCATATTTTAAAGTCATCTGCCTTCACCTCTTTGAAAACCCCCCAAATATAAATGATAATTTAACATTTTCTCTGCCTCCCCCCATGTCAATTCTGACATTGGAGAGGAAGTTCCGGTGGGTAGGCCCGGAACTTCCTCTCTGATGTCAGAATTGATGTTGGGGGTGGGGGGAGTAGGCGGCTGTGGTCCCGATGCTTGTATGTGCCTGGCCTGGTATAGGGGAAGCAGGGAGAACAGACTGCAAAGGCAACTCGAGTCTATCACAGAGCCTGGGATGGGCTCCGCGATTGACTCGCATTGCCTTTGCACTCTACTGGTCGATTGCGATTGATCTTTTGGGCACTCCTGACTTAGGGGGTTACTTGGCTTGAAGAAGCTGAGAAACACTGCTCTAGCTGCACTATGTTACTCCTCCACTTCAGTCACAAATGCCCCACAACAACATGCTGCACTTATCAGCTGTACTTGTTAGCAGCATTCATCTTCCCATGCATTTGTCCAGTACAATCACAGCTTCTAATTTACTGTGTACCTGGCCTCTTCCTTTGCAAACAATGGTTTATCTAATCTGATCTTTGGAGCAGCTCTCTCAGCCTGCACCTCAACCCCCCAAAGTCTCTCCCCAAATTATACCCCATGACCTACTGAGAGGCATGAGCAAATCTTTCCTTTCAAACAGTAAACAGCACTCATAATTTGAATAGGCAGTTACATCTCTACTACCCAACGTGTACCATCAGCACACCAATACTGTTGGAAAATAATCTGTTATCTTTAATCAGTACATGTTCAAACAATTACCTTCCTCCAGATGTCCAGGTAATTGTGAGAAAACAATTTAACTTAATCGGCTTAAGCACAGATTTTAATTGCCCAAAACTGCTGCCACCTGAATTTGAAGATGTAAAAGCAGGAGTAGAGATCCAAAGATAGAATGCACTGCACTGGTGTAAGAATACCTACAGTATATACACAAATGTTTCTGTCACTATGAAAGAAACCCAAGCTATGTTTATGTAATCCTACACATCAATGTTTCTGTAACCATATATTCAGCGAAAAAAATGTTGCTTTTCAATCCCTCTCCCTTCCCTCAGTTAAAGTCATATGAATTAGAGAATGACACAAGGAAAAAATCTGTCCCCGTCACTGCCATTCCCTTCACCGCCCCGTCACCGCCATCCCCGTCACTGCCAACTCTTTCACCGCCCCGTCAACATCCCCGCAGCATCCATATAAGCCTCAGTACTGTGAAACACAATGAAGACAGAAGAGAGTCCTGCCACTACTACTACTGCACTGAGAATCTGTTTCAGTGCCTCTGCCCTGTAGTAAAAACAGAACATAAAATAAATCAATTGACTTGTCCTCCCTTGCAATGACGTGTCTCCCATGTTCACCTATAGCTCAAATCAGGTCAATTGTGCACACTAAAAATGCCCACCTGAGCACATAGCCATGCAGATGCTGCAGTACAATGAGCAACAGGAGGATCTGGAACGTGAGTGGTGTAAAATGGGTAAAAGTGAATCGATTTTTTTGCTCTTTCAAAAATTATGAGGACTAGGGGACACTTGATGAAACTGCATGGAAATACCTTTAAAACAAATAGGAGTAAATATATTTTCACTCAAAGAATAGTTAAGCTCTGGAACTTATTACTGGAGGATGTGGTAACAGTGGGTTGCGTAGCTGGGTTTAAAAAAGGCTTGGACAAGTTCCTGGAGGAAATGTCCATAGTCTGTTATTGAAATAGACATGGGGGAAGCTACTGGTTATCCTGGAATCGGTAGCATGAAATGTTGTTACTATTTGGGTTTCTACCAGGTACTTATGACCTGGATTTGTCACTGTGGAAACAGGATACTGGGCTAGATCGTCCATTGGTCTGACCCAGTTGGGATGTCTATGTGGCCACTTATCTTCTGTAGGGTCCCAACATGGACTATGTCTGACCAACTGCTGCACCAGGAAATCCAAACTTCATATGCAAAAAAATCAAATGTCAGTGGCCCTCCATTAAAATATCTCCAAGTTGCCAGTATTCTTTTTATATGTGGTCACCAATAAATACACACAAGAATCACTACTTAGTCCACTTATGATAGCTGATCTTGGATTCCCTTGCGATTAGCTCAACCAGACACTGGAGCAAAGAAAGAACCCCCCCCACCCCCCAGGAACCCTGGGCAGGCAAGCAGAAAGTGTGGGGATGCGGCCCACCTTACCCGAGTTTCCAGGGAGCAGGGAAGGATGCAACAATTCCTCCCATACCATAATTCTGAGGAGGTTTTGATTTTTCCGTAAGGCAGGGCTGATCCCACCACTAAGCACATGGCCTCACATTTTGGCCCCATTTCCTTGCTCTTACTGAAGAAAAGATCCTCAAAAAGTTTGGGTTTTTTTTTCTCTCCTGGTTGGTTAACCTTTTGAGGATCTTGTCAGTGTGGTTAACCATTTTCACTATTCTTACATTTACTTGGATTTCAGCAAAGCCTTTGATACAGTTCCTCATAGGAGGCTGTTGAACAAACTTGAAGGGCTGAAGTTAGGACCCAAAGTGGTGAACTGGGTCAGAAACTGGCTGTCGGACAGACGCCAGAGGGTGGTGGTTAATGGAAATCGCTCGAAGGAAGGAAAGGTGACTAGTGGAGTCCCTCAGGGTTCGGTGCTGAGGCCAATCCTGTTCAATATGTATGTGAGTGACATTGCTGAAGGGATAGAAGGAAAAGTGTGCCTTTTTGCAGATGATACCAAGATTTGTAACAGAGTAGACACCAAAGAGGGAGTGGAAAATATGAAAAAGGATCTGCAAAAGTTAGAGGAATGGTCTAATGCCTGGCAACTAAAATTCAATGCAAAGAAATGCAGAGTAATGCATTTGGGGATTAATAATAGGAAGGAACCGTATATGCTGGGAGGAGAGAATCTGATATGCACGGACGGGGAGAGGGACCTTGGGGTGATAGTGTTCAAAGATCTAAAGGTGAAAAAACAGTGTGACAAGGCAGTGGCTGCTGCCAGAAGGATGCTGGGCTGTATAAAGAGAGGCGTAGTCAGTAGAAGGAAGAAGGTGTTGATGCCCCTTTACAGATCATTGGTAAGGCCCCACTTGGAGTATTGTGTTCAGTTTTGGAGACCGTATCTGGCGAAGGACGTAAGAAGACTTGAGGCGGTCCAGAGGAGGGCGACAAAAATGATAAGAGGCTTGCGCCAGAAGACATATGAGGAGAGACTGGAAGCCCTGAATATGTATACCCTAGAGGAAAGGAGAGACAGGGGAGATATGATTCAAACGTTCAAATACTTGAAGGGTATTAACGTAGAACAAAATCTTTTTCAGAGAAAGGAAAATGGTAAAACCAGAGGACATAATTTGAGGTTGAGGGGTGGTAGATTCAAAGGCAAAATTAGGAAATTCTACTTTACGGAGAAGGTGGTGGATGCCTGGAATGCACTCCTGAGAGAGGTGGTGGAGAGTAAAACTGTGACTGAGTTCAAAGAAGCGTGGGATGAATACAAAGGATCTAGAAACAGAAAATAAGATTAAATATTGAACTAAGGCCAGTACTGGGCAGACTTGCATGGTCTGTGTCTGTATATGGCCGTTTGGTGGAGGATGGGCTGGGAAGGGCTTCAATGGCTGGGAGGGTGTAGATGGGCTAGAGTTGGAACCCAAGCACAGTACAGGGTAAAGCTTTGGATTCTTGCCCAGAAATAGCTAAGAAGAAAAAAATTAAAAAATTTAAATTTTATCAGGTTGGGCAGACTGGATGGACCATTCGGGTCTTTATCTGCCATCATTTACTACGTTACTATTTTGGCCCCATTTCCTTGCTCTTACTGATGAAACCAAATGAGGCCCTGTATCCCTTCGCATCTTCCATGGACTGCCCCGTCTTCAGCGTCTTCTCCTCTCCATCCTCTCACCCACAGCACCCTTCACGCAGTCCAGCAGCTCCCTCCTGCCGGCCAGCCGTGGATTTCCCTCCCTCCCTTTCCCTTACCTTCTCTTCTCTTGTTGAAACTGGCGATTTTTCTATAAGGCTATGTGCTGTATTACAGCTGGAGCCTTGAAGTTGTATCAGGTTGCCTGCTAGAAAAGTCTCCTCTGATGCAACCGGAAACAGAAAGTTGAATCGGAGGAGACTTTCCCAGCAGGCAATGCGACGCAACTTCAAGGCTCCGGCTGTAAGCACATAGCCTTATAGAAATCGCCAGTATCAACAACAAGAGAAGGTAAGGGAAAAGGAGGGAGGGAGATGTATGGCCAGCTGGCAGGAGAGAGGGGGCTGCCGGATCAAATGCTCTTCACCGCCCCGTGCTAACCATTCACCACTCCACGGGGCAGTGAATGGCCTTGTCCCCGATTTCGCGGTGACCTTTTTTTTGGTCACCATTTTGGCGGGTTACCTGCGGCTAGCCGCGGGTAACAGCCACTGTGTCATTCTCTAATGTGAATCTTCATACCCTCTTAACGCCACCTAGTGTTTGAACAAAATCTTTGTACCTCACTGCCAATAATGTGAATGAGGAGTGAGGAGTAAGGTTTGTACTTATTAAACTAATGACTAGAGCAGGGGTGCCCACACTTTTTGGGCTTGCGAGCTACTTTTAAAATGACCAAGTCAAAATGATCTACCAACAATAAAATTTTAAAAAAACACAACGCACACTGTACGCATAGAAAATGTTAATTATCATTCCTATTCCAGGGTTTTTCAAAGAGGTCAAAGCAGATGACTCTATGCACTATCACCTCAGTAACAACCATACAAAAATAGACAAATATACCCCCCTCCCTTTTTACTAAACCACGATAGCAGTTTTTAAGAGCGCAGGGAGCTGCGCTGAATGCCCAGCGCTGCTCTCGACACTCATAGGCTCCCTGCGCTAAAAAACTCTATTGCGGTTTAGTAAAAGGGGACCTTAGTGTAAAATATAGACAGCAGATATAAATTGAGACACATTTCGATCACTAAATTTAAAATAAAATCATTTTTCCTACCTTGTCTGGTGATTTCATGAGTCTCTGGTTGCACTTTCTTCTTCTGACTGTGCATCCAGTCTTTCTTCCCTTCTTTCAGCCTGTATGCTTCCTCTCCTCCAGACCTCATTCCCTCCCCCAACTTTTCCTTCCTCTCTCCCTGCCCTTTCTTTCTCTCTGCCTCCCTTTCCTTTTTTTCTGTTTCTCTTCTTTCCTTCTGTCTCCCTGCCTGCCCTTTTTCTTTCTTTCTCCCTGCCCTCCCCCAAGACACTGCCACTGCCATCGGGGACCCAAACTGCCATCGGGGACCAGGACCCAAACCGCCACCAATAACAGGCCCGAAAGCCGACGCCAATAACACGCCCAAAAGCCGACGCCGCCCCAACCTCTCCCTGCTTCGGCCGACCAGCATCGCGAGGAACTGTTGGGGGAAATGCTGCCGGGTCCTGCCTTCGCGGAAACAGAAAGTAGGCAGGACCCGGCAGCAAGAAGAGGAAATGCTTCACTAACCTGTCTCCCGCCTTAGCCCGTAGCGAACGCTTGCTTCAGGGCTCTCAACATGTGCGTGCAGGCTTCCCTTCTCTCCCCCTCCCCCTCCCCGGGCATAACTTCCGGTTTCGGAGGGAAGAGAAGAGAAGCCTGCACGCACACGTTAGAGCCCGGAGCATAAGTTCGCTAGGGGCTGAAATCTCCAAGCCGGTTTTTTTAATGTTCAGCAGCGGCAGATGACAGCTGGGCGGACCGCCCAGCTAAAAGGCCCTAGGGAGAACACTGGAGAGGAAGGCTGATCGGCCTGTAGACCAGGACGGCAACACGAGTGCGATCGACTCGAGTTGCCTTCCTGAGCTACTGGTCGATCGCGATCGACGCGTTGGGCACCCCTGGACTAGAGTATATGAAACCTTAGAGCCTATATTAAATATGCCCTTAATGTATACCTCCCCCTCTTGCAGGAAGCTTTGCTTTGAAATAGCATCACTGCAAGCAATATGCATACAGCACAAAGCCTTATTTCTATCACTGCAGCTTCATAAATACAGGCCCAGAATTCTAATGACAAAGGGTGCCAGCAACTTCCCTCATCCCCTCCCCAAATATCAGAATATGGAATGACAGAAGAAATTCCCTTCTCTCCCCTTTGCCCATCTTTGACAAACTCCTTCTCTAGACAAGTAACCCAGGAGCAAAATAAAATGTTGCCACTGATCCATAGATCAAATGTCTCCAGAAATTAAACTCAACCCTTAGCTCAAATCAAAGAACCATAAAACATTGTAGGATTACCGTATGTCCTGGAAAACCCGGACATTTCCTCTTTTTAGAGGTCTGTCTGGAGTTAGTCGGCCCTCAAGCTCACCCAGTTTGCCAGGGCCTGCTTACATCCCCAGACTCGGATATAGATCTCAGCTCTCATGACTCCATCACATACCGCCTCCTAGCTGCTGCAGTTTAGAATCTTTGGACAGCCAGCAGTGGCAATGAGGTGAGCCTGCTGCCATTGGCTAGCCCCCGAAGCCTTCATTCTGCAGCAACTTCCTGTTCCTGTGTAGGCAAGATGCTGCAAAATGAAGACTTCCGGGGCATGCTGACAGCAGCAGTTTCACGTCATTGACACTGCTGGCTGCTCGAAGATTCAAATACAACTTTGAAAAAGGTTCCTATCAAGACTGTTCACTCCAAGAGCCATGCAGAGAAGGAAAACTACCAAAATTTGTTAAGTAACAGAGCCTCCTGCCTTACTGAGCATTTTAGAGGAGGACCAGATTAAAACTCCGAGTACATCTGTCTGAGCAGTTCTATCCTTGCTTCTGTGCTTACAAGAGGCTAGATCCAGAGTGAAGTCAAAAGCAAAGTAGCTGGTTCCCAACAAGTAAATTCATCTGAGAACATCTTGAAGGACTGTAATTTCTCCAATCTTTCAGTAAGCTATGTGAAGGTCAAAGAGAAGACCCTTGAAGATCTGAAATGAGAAGAACTGGGTTGAGATTATAGAAAAGGATAAATTATAGAGAAGGATAAATCGCTAGCAGACATTTTGGCCCTGATTCTACATAGTGCGTCCCGATTTTAGGCAGCTGTAGGCGTCCTATAGCTGTCTAACCAGCCAATCGGGATGCACGTTTTTTTAAAAAAAATGCTCGCCAGGCAGGCTTTCTATATTGAAGGCGAGACCCACAAGACACCTAAGCTCGCCTAAGGGCCTTAGGCGAACCTAGGGTGCCCAATCCCTCCTGCTATAAGTATACCAACCGCCCCCCTCCCACACTACCGATTGCTGGCAGAAGGGTGCCCAATCCCTCCTGCCGGAAGACGCACCCCCTCCGCACCCCCCCCCCCGCGCTAACAGCCCTCAAACCTCCCCCCAACCAAATTAACCTTTCCTTGTTGGCCAGACGGGACTTGCCCATCTAGCCAGCAGGCCCGTCTCGTCGAAATGAGGGGGGCCCGCCCCTTCCCGGCCCATCCTTCCGACGCCTAAAGCCTGATTGGCACAGGCTCTAGAAGCCTGGACCAATCAGGCCTTAGGCATAGCGGGTCCGCCCATCCCCACTTAATCTAAGGTCTGATTGGCCCAGGCTCTAAGGCGCCTGGGCCAATCAGGCCTTAGACTTAGTGGGGATGGGCAGACCCGCTATGCCTAAGGCCTGATTGGTCCAGGCTTCTAGAGTATGGGCCAATCAGGCCTTAGGCTTCGGAAGGATGGGCTGGGAAGGAGCGGGCCCGCCTCATTTCGACAAGACGGGCCTTGTTGGCTAGACGGGCAAGTCCCGTCTGGCCAACAAGGAAAGGTTAGTTTGGTTGGGAGGAGGTTTGAGGGCTGTTAGCGCGGGGGGGGTGTGTGCGGAGGGGGGGTGTCTTCCAGCAGGAGGGATTGGGCACCCTCCTGCCAGCGATCGGTAGTGTCGGGGGGGGGGGGGGGTCAGTAGTGTCGGGGGGGGGGGGTCGGTAGTGTCGGGGGGGGCATCTTCTGGCAGGAGGGATTGGGCACCCTCCTGCCAGCGATCGGTAGTGTCGGGGGGGGGGGGGGCGGTTGGTATACTTATAGCAGCAGAGAGATCCCTTGCCGCAATAAGTATAGCGGCCGCGTCTACTTACAATGTAGACCAGCATTTTGTTGGCCTACATTGTAAGCATCTCTTCCTCTACTAGGGAGACGCGTAGGGCCGCCTAAGTCGCCTAAGGCCCGCCTAAGGCCCTTAAGCGAGCTTAGGTGTCTTGCGGGCCTCGCCTTCAATATAGAAAGCCTGCCTGGGAAGCATTTTTTTAAAAAAAACGTGCATCCCGATTGGCTGATTAGACAGCTGTAGGACGCCTACAGCTGCCTAAAATTGAGACGCACTATGTAGAATCAGGGCCTTTGTATCCTAATGTAAAATTGAAAATTGCAATGGACTTAATGACCAGAATCTTTACCAAAGATGACCATCTCTTGGAAGATGCACAACAGCAGAGAAAGCTGCTTGCTAAAGTTCCCTCTCTCAAACTTAGTAACATAGTAGATGACGGCAGATAAAGACCAGAATGACCCATCTAGTCTGCCCAACCTGATTCAATCTAAAATTCTGTTGTTTTTTTCTTCTTCTTCTTAGCTATTTCTGGGCAAGAATCCAAAGCTCTGCCTGGTAATGTTCTTAGGTTCCTACTATCGAAGACTCCGGCAAAACTCACTCCAACCCATCTATACCCTCCCAGCCATTGAAATCCTCCCCAGCCCATCCTTCACCAAACAGCCATATACAGTACTGGCCTACGCTGTTTTGAACACCATCACCATTTTCATCTCCACCACCTCTCTTGGGAGCGCATTCCAGGCATCCACCACCCTCTTCGTAAAGAAGAATTTCCTTACATTAATCTTGAGTCTCCCACCCCTCAACCTCAAATTATGCCCTCTGGTTTTACCATTTTCCTTTCTCTGGAAAAAATTTTGTTCTACGTTAGTACCTTTCAAGTATTTGAACGTCTGAATCATATCTTCCCCTGTCCCATCTTTCCTCTAAGGTATACATATTCAGGGCTTCCAGTCTTTCCTCATATGTCTTTTGTCACAAACCTCCTATCATTTTCATCGCCCTCCTCTGGACCACTTCAAGCCTTTTTGTGTCCTTCGCCAGATACGGTCTCCAAAACTGAACACAATACTCCAAGTGGGATCTCACCAGCGACCTGTACAGGGCATCAACACCTTCGTTCTTCTACTGGTTACACCTCTCCTTATACAGCCCAGCATCCTTCTGGCAGTAGCCACCACTTTGTCACACTGTTTTTTCACTTTTAGCTCTTCGGACACTATCACCCCAAGGTCCCTCTCCCCATGTGTGCATATACGGCTCCTTCTGATTATTAATCCTCTGCATTGAATTTATTTGCCAGATATTAGCCATTCCTCTAACTTTTATAGATCTTTTTTCATGTTTTCCACTCCCTCCTCGGTGTCTACTCTGTTACAAATCTTGGTATCATCTGCAAAAAGGCAAATCTTTCTTTCTAACACTTCTGCAATGTCACTCACAAACACATTTAACAGGATCGGCCCCAGCACCAAACCCTGAGGGACTCCACTACTCACCTTTCCTTCCTCCAAGCGACTTCCATTAGCCACCACCCTCTGGCATCTGTCCGTCAACCAGAGTAAAAGTAAGTAGAGTTTTTCTTCTGTGTTATATTTGTTTTGTACTACTGTACTTCAGTGAAAGTTGGAAGGAATACAGGAAACTGGTGAGGGCGGGGTTTGGTTGGACCAGGGTAGGGTCACGTGTCATTTTGGAATACAGGAAACTGGTGAGGGCGGGGATTGGGTGGGGTCACGTGTCTTTTTGTCTTCACAAATATAGTAATCCTAAAACAGTGGCACAGGGGGGTAGAAAGCTAGAGAAGGGACTGGATGACTTCTAAAAAATTCATTTACTACAGATTCAGCATGTGCCACTCAAGTAGTGCAATCAGGAAAAAGAAGGGCACACATACTGTATGGACCATTAATCTAACAATGCAAGTTAAAAACACTTTTAATGGCACAATTGAAATTACCCTGAGAGCAGATGGATTAATTTTGAATGCATTACACATACACATTTCAGTACTTATAAACAAACTCTACAAGTTCAATACTATAACCTACAAAAATTATGCCACAGAAAAAAAGTGTAAGCTTGACAATAAACAAATAAGGCAATGGCAACACGAAGGTCAACAGAGTCAGAGCAGAAGTGACTAAGTTCAGGATTCTCCAAAACGCAGCCATTTTGATAGTGAATTTTAAAAAGTGAGACATTTTCAAAACATCGTGCATGCAGTTGAGGTTGGCAGACAGCAGCGAAGATTCGCTAAATTTGCATGTGCCCATCACTGGTGATAGCCATGGGCACATGTGCAGAAAAAAAACACGTAAAACACAAAACAAAAACACAACAGTGGGAGAAATATCCACTCTCCCTGCTGCCAAGACACTTGCCGCTGCTCAGCCGTGTGCACCGCCTGAAGTGGGAGAAATGCCCACTCTCCCCACTACCAAGACACCAGCCGCTGTTCAGCCATGTTCAACCCCCGCTGCAAGGGAGGGGTGATGTGATGAAATGAGAGAGAGAATGGACATCTTTCCTGCTGCATCACAACACAGGCTTTCTAGCAGTCTCTGACACTGACCGGCACTCCTGAACCAGTCGCCTTTTTTTGTCACAAAAAGCTGATGCCGCTTTTAGAAAATGGCTCAGCATTTTTAAAGAATGCACTGGAGAGCTCATTTCAATGTTGAAGAGCCCATTTGCATGTCATTGTCGGAGATTGCTAAAAAGTTCACTATTGACAGAGATAATCCGTTTTGATAATCTGCCACTAAAATGCGTACACGCTAAACTGTCAGTAAATAGTTTAGCGACAGCGTTAAAGTTTTGAGAATCTGCTCTTAAGTAAGAAACCAGATATAAAGGTACACCAAGAGATCATCATGCTGGAATACAGACATATGAGCTTCACAAAACTCCAGACTGCCATGGGAAGAACTGATGTTGCTTATCAAGATTGCCTTCTTCAGACAAGCAACTGAACTATCTGGGACAGATTAGAATTTTACTGTCAAGATTCTGTATTTAAGTGTCTTCCTAAAGCAGTACTTGTGCTTTACACAAAAAGGCAGGAAAGCAGAGGACTTGTATACTGAGAAGGATATGCTTGCTCTCTTACAGAACTCATTGATTAACTGAAGTGTAGCAGCGCTCTAAGGTTAAAGAGCAGTACATTTAAATAATCTGGTAATAGGACCCAGGACAAAACTAAGAAGTGGGTCCATATCTACTACAATGATATTTTTGCCAGTAGAATCCCTATGGTGCCAAGGACCCAGTTAACTACACTAAACTAATTCAAAAGTAATTTGGACACTTTTCCCCCCAGAAGATAGAGTCTAGGGAAAGCTCAGTAGATTTGGTGTCAGTTCTCTATTTCTATGGATAACACTCTCCTCCTTCCTGTCTCTGATTTGGACTTCACTTGTCCATACATTCAAGATCTTCTCCTCTAACAACTGAGAGGCAGGTTGGGGGGGGGGGGTATTGTTTTATTGCACAGAAAATCAGATAAGAAAATAGCAGATAAATTGGCACACTCAGAGCTGGTAGTGTCTATCACCAAGTAAGGATGTTAAATAAGATAATTTCAAATAGGCAAGTTACCATGAATGAGAACAAAAAGGCAGGGGCACTGTACAGAACTCAGTGTCACTGTTTTTCTTTTGGGAGAGGAGAATCCTTTAGCAAATGTATAAAGTAAAGAAGAAGGAGGAAAGAGCAAAACCCAATGAAAAACAGAAAAGGATGCTCCAGGTGAGGGGGAGGAAGAAAATTATGAAAAGTATAATGTTGAAAAGAAAAAAAAGCAAAGATCTGCTAAAAAAAAAAAAGAACATCAGAAACATGAGAAAGAAGGAGAGAGAAGGGATAAAACATTTGGAAAAAAGCTTAGTGAGCCAAAAACCTTTCAATACAATCACAACAGCAGTAATACTACAAAATCCCCAGGAAAAAAGTGCCATCGTCTGGCCATTTATAACTCTTCCTACTGCAACTATTCCCAAAGGTACTCCTAAGATGATCACTGCCAAGGTCTAGGAGTCTATAAAAAGGATGGAGGAACCTCAGAGGTGATGATGAGGAAATTAAGCTCTCATTCCTGCCATTCATGATTGCAGCACTCCTTGATCTATCTCCTCATTCAGCAGAACACAAGCTCCTTCTACTGGAAATAAAGGACAATGTACTATATAACTTTTACTCCCATTCAGTTTTCACATTAACTTCAGACTTTCTCAGATCTTTCCCAGAAGACAGATGGTAGGTTTGCCAGAATTTGAGAAGCAAATAAATGTTAGCTGGGAAAAGAAGGAAGTTTCAATTTTTATTTAGATTTGATATACAGGCATTCCCCATATTACAGCGGTCTCAAACTCGCGGCCCACAGGCCACATGCGGCTCTCCAGGGTCTATTTTGCGGCCTGTGGTCTGTCCTCTCCACTTCACAAGTTTTCTGATTATGGAGAGGACAATCGCGTACAGACCGCGACTGCTGTAATTGGACTTGCGTCTCTCTGAAGGGAATGTCAGCAAATGGCTCGCGGCTCACCTAAAGCAGGGGTCCCCAATCTGCTTCCCTTTCCTTCTCACTGCCCTCCCCCAAGCCACCACAATCAGGGAACAGGCCAGCGCTGAGGTCTTAGCTCTCCCTGCTTATCTTCCCCAGCGTCAATTCTAACGTCGGAGAGGAGGTTCCGGGCCAGCCAATCGCTGTCTGGCTGGCCCGGAACTTCCTCTCAGATGGCAGAATTGACGTCAGGTGGTGAGAACTGGTCGGCCCCACGCTGGGGAAGATAAGCAGAGAGAGCTAAGACCTCGGCACTGGCCTGTTCCCCTATTGCAGTGGTGGCAGCCTGTTCCCCAATGATGGTGGCTTGGGGGCAGGGAGAAATAAAGAAAGAAGGGAGATGGGACACAGACAGAAAGGGGCCTGGAGAGAGAAAGACAGAAAGGGCATGGAGAAAGAAAAAAAAGAAAGAAAGGGGGCACAAAGAGAGAGAGAAAGAAAGAAGGGGGCAGGGTGAAAGAAATAAAAAGTTGGGGGAGGGAAGGAGACAGATGCCAAACCATGGAAATAGGGACGGAAGAAGAGAGAGATAGAAGGGAAGGTAAGACATGGAAACGTAGATTTTGAAAAGAAAGCAAAAAACTGAATATTAAGTTAATACCAAAGATGGATACAAGGCAGAAAGTGAAGATGGAGAGAAAAACAGTCAAAGGACAAGAAGGCCCTGGAAACATAGCTAAAAGCACAGAAAAATAAAGTCACCAGCCAACAAAGTTAGGGAAAATGATTTTATTTTCAATATAGTGATTGAAATGTGTCAGTTTTGAGAAAGGAAAGATATTAAACTTTAAATATGAGGGCCGCAGAAAAAATAGGGTACTTGGAGGGCCGCAGAAAAAATAATTAATGACAATTTTGCATAAGGTAAAACTCTTTATAGTTTATAAATCTTTTCTTTAACTGTTAAAGGAAAGATTTATAAACTATAAAGAGTTTTACCTCATGCAAAGTAGTCATTTCTTTAATAAAGACATTAACCACTTTTTCTGCGGCCCTCCAAGTACCTACAAATCCAAAATGTGGCCCCACTAAGGATTTGAGTTCAAGACGACTGCCATATTATGAATGTCTGACTTATGTCTGACTTGCACTTACAAATGAGGGTCCTGCTTCTCCCTTCGGTGTCCCAAGTCTCTCTCCCTCCCTCTAACATCACAATGCACCCCCCCTCTCTCCCTCCATGCTGTCTCTCCTTCCTGTGGGTGTTTACTTTCTTCTGGCCAGCTCCCTCCTTCCAGCCGAACTCATTTCTCTTTAAAAAAACCGCAGGCAGCGGCTCCTACACACAGCCCGTGGCTGACCCAGAAGCCTTCCCTCTGACATACATAGGATGCAAGTCGGCCGTTCATAATCTGATGTGGTAATTGCAGCTTATCAATACCAGGACAGGATTATATTTTGTACAAAGAGTCAATCTTCCTTAGAACTATCCAAGTCGGATGACGGCAGCGACCTTAGGAGACCCTTGAAACAGCACTTGTGCGAAACATGTCGGGTCAGACTCCCAGGTTTTGCTGTGATTAAGTTAAGTATAAACGCACTTTATATCTATATTTATACCATTTACTTAATTTATAATTATAAAAATATGACTAATTGGAAAATTATCAGAACTATATTCAAGATGGACAGCCAATGATGAGGCACCATGTAATTCTTCCCGCGATTTTGAGACAACATAGCGGTGGAGTGGTGGGGCTGAGGTGTCCTTTTGAAGTTATGCGAGTGGGGTGCAAATTATATCTTATTATACTCCAATCCAGTTCCCCATGATATATACGGACTTGTACTGTACCTAGGGCAGTTTACAACAATTGTAAAATAAGGAAGGAATATGGAAGTAAAATACAATATTGGATAGGACAGAGATAGAGGTTAGGCAAGAAAGGCAGAGAGAGAGAGGGAAGATTTGGCAGATTCATCAGCTGCAATATCTCGATTTCTCTAGGTCTAATAAAGCACAGTTACTTACCGTAACAGGTGTTATCCAGGGACAGCAGACAGATATTCTCTACATATGGGTGACATCACCGACAGAGCCCCCCTAGTGAACGTTTTTGCAAGCAGACTTACTCGAAGACCTTCAGACTTGCGATTGGCCCGCACATGCACGTGTGCCCCTCCCACCCTGCCTAGGGCATGCGTCTCCTCAGTTCAGACAGCAAGCAAAGAAGCCAACCACAGGGAGGTGGGTGGGTTGTGAGAATATCTGCCTGCTGTCCCTGGATAACACCTGTTACGGTAAGTAACTGTGCTTTATCCCAGGACAAGTAGGCATCATATTCTCTACATGTGGGTGACCTCCAAGCTAACCAGAAAGGGATGGGAGGGAGAGTTGGCAATTTAGGTAAATAGATGTTGCAAAACTGACTGGCCAAGTGGCCATCACGCCTGGAAAAAGCATCCAGAAAGTAGTGAGAGGTGAACGTATGAACCGAGGATCAAGTGGCAGCCTTACAGATTTCCTCAATGGGAGTGGAGCGGAGGAAAGCAAAAGACGCCACCATCGCCCTGACCTTGTGGCCTGTGACTCGACCCGGCAGGATAAGAGAAAGAAATACAAGCGATCAACCAGTTAGAAATGGTCCGCTTAGAGACAGAGCGACCCAAGCGATTAGGATCGAAAGAAAGGAACAGCTGGAGAGCAGAACGATGCGGAGTGGTGCGCTTCAAGTAGAAGGCCAGCACACGCTGACAATCAAGAGAATGTAGATCCACTTCCCCAGGATGAGAATGGGGCTTCGGAAAAAACACAGGAAGAACAATAGATTGGTCGATGTGAAAATCAGAAACAATCTTAGGCAAGAACTTAGGACGGGTACGGAGAACCACCTTATCGTGATGGAAGTCAGTGAAAGGTGGGTCCGCTACCAAGGCTTGAAGCTCACTAACCCGACGGGCAGAAGTGAGAGCAATAAGAAACACAACTTTCCAAGTAAAATACTTTAAGTGAGCCCGTGCTAGCGGCTCGAACAGGGGTTTCATCAATTGGGCAAGGACCACGTTAAGGTCCCAAACCACCGGAGGAGATTTGAGGGGCGGATGAACGTGGAAAAGTCCTTTCATGAAGCGGGAAACCACAGGATGAACAGAAATAGGCTTCCTGTCAATCGGCTGATGAAAAGCAGCAATGGCACTAAGGTGGACTCGAACCGAAGAGGACTTGAGCCCAGCACCAGACAAATGCAACAGATAATTCAGGACAGCTGACAAGGAGACGGACAGCGGCTCTAGCTGCCTAGTAGCACACCAGGAAGAAAAGCGAGTCAACTTCTGATGGTAACATTGGCGAGTGGACTCCTTCGGAGACGCCTCCAGGACATCCAGCACAGGCTGGGAGAACTGGAATGAGGGCATTAAGTCTCGCGGAATCAAGCTAAGTGCAGAGACTGGAGGTTGAGATGAAGCAGAGAACCCTGACTCTGTGTAAGCAGAGAAGGAAAAATAGGCAGAGGAAGAGGCTCCCTGGAACTGAGTTGCAACAGAAGGGAAAACCAAGGTTGTCGGGGCCACCGAGGAGCTATCAGAATCATGGTGGCACGCAAAGACTTGAGCTTGACGAGAGTCTTCAGAATCAGAGGAAATGGAGGGAACGCATACAGGAACTCGTTCGTCCAATCCAAAAAGAAGGCATCCGCCTCAATCCTGAGAGGAGTGTAAACCCTGAAGCAGAAGCGGGGCAACTTGTGATTGAAGGGGGGGGACGCGAACAGATCGACGTTCGGAGTCCCCCAATGAGCAAACACCTGACGCAGGGTCACAGAATGGAGGGACCACTCGTGAGGCTGCAGAAGACGACTCAACTTGTCTGCCAGACAGTTCTGCTGGCCCTGAATGTAGACAGTTCGAATGAATATGTTGCGGCGGATGGCCCAATCCCAGAGTCGCAGCGCCTCCTGGCACAGGGACCTGGACTCCGTGCCCCCCTGTTTGTTGATATAATACATGGCGACCTGGTTGTCCATGTGAACTAGCACCACCCGGTCGCGAAGTAGGCGACAAAAGGCTTTCAGAGCAAGGAAAACTGCTCAAAGCTTCAGAAGATTGATGTGACAAAGGCGGTCGGCCCGGGACCAAAGACCCTGGGTGCGCAGACCGCCAGATGAGTCCCCCAAGCATAGGTCAACGAGTCTGTCGTGAGGACCTTTTGCGGAGGAGCAGCATGAAACAGAAAACCTCTGGAAAGATTTGAAGAGAGCATCCACCAACAGAGAGACCTCTTCAACAAAGGAGTCACGGCAATGCGTCGGGAGAGAGAATCCCAATCCTGGTTCCATTGGGACGCCAGAGTCCATTGAGGAACACGGAGGTGAAGTCTGGCAAAAGGAGTCACATGAACCGTGGAGGCCATGTGACCAAGGAGGACCATCATGAGCCGAGCCGGCACCGAGTGCAGATGGGTCACACTTCGGCACAAATGGATTAGGGCCTCCTGACGAGGGCGAGGTAAGAAGGAGCGGAGATGAACTGTGTCCAGGACTGCTCCGATGAACTCGAGAGACTGGGTCGGGCAGAGGTGAGACTTGGGAAAGTTCACCTCGAAGCCGAGACTTTGAAGGAGCAAGATGGTCTGACTTGTCGCTCGCAGGACTTCGTTGCGAGAAGACGTTTTGATTAACCAGTCGTCGAGGTAGGGAAACACCTGCAGGCCACAGAGGCGCAGGGCCGCAACCGCCACAACCAGACATTTCATGAAAACCCTCGGAGAGGCCACCAGGCCGAAGGAAAGAACACGATACTGGAGATGGAGATTCCCCACCCTGAATCTCAAATACCGGTGAGAGGCCGGGTGTATCGGAATGTGCATGTACGCCTCCTTGAGGTCCAGTGAGCACAGCCAGTTCCCCTCATCCAAGAGGGGATACAATGTGGGAAGGGTGAGCATT
Organism: Geotrypetes seraphini; assembly: GCF_902459505.1. NCBI lineage: Eukaryota > Metazoa > Chordata > Amphibia > Gymnophiona > Dermophiidae > Geotrypetes > Geotrypetes seraphini. The sequence goes on from NC_047091.1 coordinate 106,322,571, forward strand.
TTGAATCGTTCCCGGACCAGAAACTTGTTCAGAGCACGGAGGTCCAGGATCGGACGCAGATGCCCCGACTTCTTGGGTATCAGAAAGTATTGGGAATAAAATCCGGAGTTCCACTGCTCCGGGGAAACCTCCTCAACCGCCCGAAGGTGAAGAAGAGCCTGAGCTTCCTGTAGGAGGAGGGGAAGCTGAGACTGAACAGAAGGAAACTCTCTTGGAGGCAAGTCCGGGGATACACGACTGAAGTGGAGGGAGTACCCTTCCCGGATGATAGACAGGACCCAACTGTCGATAGTAAGACTCTCCCACTGGATATAGAAATGATGGAGACGACCCCCGATGGGGAGGGGGGAAGGCTCCAGGAGGAAGGGAGCCCGAAGGCTTGGACTGGAATTGTCAAAAGGACAGCCCGGTCTTCGCCGGGGCCAGCAGCTGAGTCTTAGGTTGACGTTGCTGTTGCTGCTGCTGCAGGGGCCATTTCGAAGGAGACCTAGAGAAAGCAGGAGTGGATTTTTGTGGATACCTCCGGAGAGGGATTTTATATGGATGAGCCGGAGGGGCCTTAGGTTTAAGTTTCACCAGAGACGCAAAACACCGCTCGTGGTCTGAGAGGCGCTTCGTGGCCGCCTCGATGGAATCATCGAAGAGCTCATGACCCACACATGGGAGATTGGCAAGGCGATCCTGTAGATTCGGATCCATATCCACAATCCGGAGCCAAGCGAGGCGACGCATGGCGATCGCAAAGGCTGTAACTCTCGAGGACAATTCAAAGGCGTCGTAAGAGGCCTGAAACATAAACAGGCGGAGTTGGAAGAGGGTCTCCTCGAGGAGACGAAACTCCCGATGCCGAGGCTCTGGCACGACCTCTCGGAATGAGCGGAGGGCATTTTACAGAACCGGAGGTAGGACGTGAAGATGAAATTGTAGTTAAGGACACGGTTCGCCATCATCAAATTCTGATAAAGTGATATGAAGGCATACTGAGAGACAAGTGTTCAGTATGAAAAAGGAGGAGCAACACCGAAGTGTGTTTTGTCAGGCTCAGAGATTAAACAGCAGCATATCATGTTCTTACCAAACTAACCCTGTCATCTTTGTCACAGTAATATGGCCTGTGCATTAAAAACTGATACTTATGTAATAAAGTTAGATTCAGTGCCAACAGGTTTCTAGTCATCTATGGTCTGGCATTCACATCTAATTGCCACAGTCTCACTCATCTGCTTCTCCTCCCAGTCAATCCACTGCCAGCTAGAATGAACCTCTGGCAAAATTCTTTAGCTAGCTAAATCAAAATCTATTGTATTTTTCTCTCCATAAGACGCACCCTAGATTTAGAGGAAGAAAACTAGAAAAAAAAAAAAAACTTTCTGAACCAAATTCTCCCTGCCAGTCTCTGCACCCAACCCACACTCATTGCCAATGCACCCTGTCCCTCCTCCCTGCCAGGCTATGTACCCTGTCCCTCTGGTGATCTAGTGGTAGGCTGGCCACAGGACAGGCAGGGACAGGGCTAGATTCATCTGTCTGCTCATTTTCCTACCTACTGCAGCACCTGTTTAATTATATTTTACTCTGCTGTTATCCATTTTGGATATTTTACAGAAAAGTGGCCTATACTAAATCATCTCAGATCTTACACTTTTTTTTTATGACCAGGGATCCTCTGTGCCTAGTCCATCCATGACTAAATTTAATTTTTTGCTTGCCACCTCTGTTGTCAACCAAAGGATCCCAAGAAGAGATTTGGGCCTGTGGTCACCATTTCTGGCCAAAACCACACTCTACCTCTTTTGTATATTTATACTTTTAGATCACCCTCCCACCCTAGTACTTTTAAATCATTCCCCACTCCCCTCCAGTACTTTTAGATCATCTCCCCATACCTGGTGATCTAGTGTGTATCCCTCCTTCGCTAACAGCACACAGGTCAGGAGTGCGGATGTCAGGTGCGAGCTTTCCGCACTCCCGTCTGGCCCCATTCCATTTTTCTAAATGGTTGCCGTCATTCTCGCGAGTCCCGCAAGAACTGATGTCATCCATTCAGAAAGCGGCGCAGGCCCAATCGGGAGCATGGAAAAATTGCTCCTGACATCCACGCTCCTGACTTGTGTGCTGCTAGCGAGGGAGGGACACACAATGGACCACCAGGTACTACAACGGTGATGACAGCGGTGGCAGACGGGTGTTTTTAAAGGGGCAGCGGTGGACAGATGTTTTTAAAAGTGCGGCAACAGCAAGAGGATAGATGGGTGGGTATTTTTAAAGGTGGTGCTGTGGCAGCGGGGAATTTTAAAATGGTGCGGGGAGGTTAAAATTTGTACCTTTGCTCCATAAGACGCACCGAGATTTCCACCCACTTTTAGGTGGAAAAAAAGTGCATCTTATGGAGCGAAAAATACGGTAAATCCACAGAAAATAAAAGATACTATGCACCTACAAAAAAGGCAAGTTTGAGATGAACATTGGACCCTAAGCTTACTATGGCAACTCAGACTGTAGCAAAAACAAGTCACCTTTGTTTTAACTATGTTAATTATGTCATCTTCAATCTCTGACACATGTGTCTGTCATAATTATATTATGTTTTATCTAATAGATTAATGCTCTGCAAAGGCAAATTTATAGACATTCCATAATATACTTGGGGAGACAGAACATTTAACAAGAAAGACATTATACACAAGCATAATACCTTGTTATATCATTTCATATTTCATAACACAATTATTTTTACTGACATTAGGATATGGATCACCTCTCTAACTTGCTATATCCACATTCAGAGACTTGCACTCTAAATTCTAATAGCAATAGCAGTGCATGGATTCCCTTAAAGAATTAGGCAAAAATCAAAGTCTTGACCTCTTTCATAAACTAAAATATAAGAGGTTGCATTCCTAAGGTAAGGGGTTAAATTCCAATATAAAGGAACTGTGACACTAAAGGAGGTAAAAGCAGAAGTGTAGCCAGACAGCCGATTTAAAGAGGGCCCAAGACCAAAAGTGGATAGGTCAAAAATTTCATCTCTGCTCTCCACCACCGACTAAAGCAAACCCAAATTTAATTTCAGCCTCTCCCAGAATTGTACCACCCCCCCCCCCCCCCCGAAAGTAAATGGCATACCTGTGACGTCAGCTCACTGTTCATTTGACACACAGATCACTAAAGATTTGTGTTTGGGGTGAGGAAGGGGTTAGAATGGCTGTGCCACCTGCTGCATTTGGCAAATACTATATATACGCAAATATAAACCAATCCGAATATAAACCAAGGTGACCTTTTTTTCCCCTCCAAAAAGGAGGAATAAAGGTTAACTGGAATATAAACTGGGGGATTACATTCAAATGCACTTCTAGGCTCTGCCCCCAGCCCCACTCCCTCCCATCCTTCCCTGCCCAGCACTACACCCTTCCCTCCCTTACTACCCGGCTCTGCACCCAGTCCCCTTCCCTCCCCTGGCAGGCTCTGCACCCAGTCTCCCTCCCTCCCCTGCCCTACCAGGCTCTGTGCCCAGCCCCCCTCCCTCACTGCCTTGCCAGGCTCTGCACTCAGCCCCCTTCCCCTGATGCCTTGCAGGTCTCCCCTGGGATGCTGTAAGCCCTGGTGGTCGAGCGATGGGTCAGGACAGGAGAGATACCTCCCACCTCCTGTCCCAGCCAACTCTGATACCATCTCCCTCCCGCCTCTCAGACTTAAAAAAATACTCTACCTTTAAAGCACTGGTGGTCCAGCGGTGAACCTAGGCAGGAGCAAGCTTCCTATGCTCCTTCCTCATGCAGAGCTGCTATCTGAAATGGCTGTTACAAATTCTTGCAGCAACCTTGCGAGTTCCTGCGATCTCACAGCAGCCATTTCAAATAGAAGCTCTGCACGGGGCAGGACTATATGAAAATCGCTTCTGCCCTGGTCGCTGCTGGACCATTAGGGCTTTAAAAGGTAGGGTTTTTTTTAAGTCTGGAAGACAGGAGGATTGTGTCAGAGTCAGCTGGGACAGGAAATGGGAGGGATCCTTCCTGTTCTGGCCCATCATTGGACCAGTAGGAAAAAGGAGGTGTTGACCTCATTTAGAATATAGTGTACAATTCTGGAGACCGCACCTTCAAGAAAATCTAAAAAGGATGGAGTTGGTCTAGAATTAGGCTACTAAAATGATGCGTGGTCTTCGTCATAAGGCATATGGAGACAGACTTAAAGATTTCAATATGTATACTATGAGGAAAAGCAGGAGAGGGGAAATATAATAGAGACGTTTAAATATCTACATAACATAAATGCACATGAGTTGAGTCTCATTTAAAAGGAAGCTCTGGAATGAGAGGGCATAGGATGAAGTTAAAAGGCGATAGATAGGCTCAGGAGTAATCTAAGGCAGTGTTCTTTAACCTTTTTACACCTATGGACCGACGGAAATAAAAGAATTATTTTGTGGACTGGCAAACTACTATGGCTGAAATAAAATCCCCCGTCTCCGCCCCGTCCCCATGAGGTCGGTCCCCGCAAACCATCTGATCAAATAGTTATGATTTTATATTGAACGTATTTTATTAAAGTATAAAAAGAAACAATATTCTGTGCAAATGTCATTTTATAAATACAAATAATACAAAGCAAGGATCAACAAAACCCCTGTCTCCCCTACCCTTCACATATATCCCCTCTACTATCAAGGAGCTACGGAATAAGCCAAATTATTACAGAATGCTACACAGAAATATCATGCTAACAGAATACCGCAGTCACACATGACAGGAAGTGTTAGGGGAATGCAACTAGAGCAACTGCCCCCTGGTCACAGAGAGCCCTAAGCCAGCTGGAAGCTAAAGAAGCACTGCCTGGGCTTTGCAGTCCCCAGTTATGTCTAACACCAGCTCTAGCAGGATACATATTTCAAATCTGATATATTCTAATCACAAAATAGAAATAAAATTATTTTTTTCTACCTTTTGTTATCTCTGATTTCTGCTTTCATCTTCATTTCACTCTCTTCCTTCCAGCGTCTGCCCTCTCTGTCTCTTCAATCCAGCATCTGCCTCTTCCATCCACTGTCTGCCCTCTCCCTCTGCCATATGGTATCTGCCTTCTTTCTATGCCCCTCTTCCTTTTCCATCCAGCCTATCTCCTTTTTACATGATTCATTCCAGCTTCACTGCACTCTTCATTTTTATCTCTTACACCAGATCTAGCATCTTTGTCCCTCTCTCCTTTTTCTCTGCTGACCCCCTTCCCAGCATCAATCTCGCTCTACTTTCTCATTCCTCTGTCTCTCCCCCTTTCCCTAATCTGATCTCTCCATTCCATCCTGACCCCTTCCCCTCCTCTCCCTGCCAGCTGTTTCATTCCTTTTTTCCTCCCCCCTGTCCAGCAGTATCCTTCTCCCTTATCTCCTTCCCTCTCCAGCAATACCTTTCCTCTGTGTGCTTTTAACTTCGCCACACAGCTGCCGCTAGCATTAGTTTAGCCATGGTTACATCAGGCAGCCTTGGGGCCATTGCTAGGCCAACCTGTCTCGCATCATCAAAGCAGGCCAGCCTAGCAAAGGCCCCAAGGTAACCTCATGAAACCACATCTAAACTATTTGTAGCAGCAGCTGTGTAGCGAAGTTAAAAGCACACAGAGCTGTCGCTACTGGTCCAGGGGTGTGGAGAGATGACAAGAAAGGCAGGAGTCTGCTCTGACTGAAGGCACAGCTCTTTATTAACCCCATTCCTGTGAGAATATGCTGCCTGCTTGTCCTAGGATAACTCGGTGTGCTGTTTACAGAATAGCGCTCGGCACGGATTTAATTTTTTATTGAATCTAATTTTAAACCTTTTCTGGAGATTGCAAAATTTAAAACAGTGGCATAGGCTATGGTTGCATTATTACAGCGATACAAGATATGGCAGAATTATTATAACACCCTTTAACTGAGTGAGGAGTGAGCTTTAACAGCCAAAGTCATTTTGGATTGTTCACAGAGACAGAATGCAACACCACTACTGAATAAATTGAACTGGTTAACAGTAAATCAATAGGTGATGTTTAAAGGATTAAGATCAAACAGCTCTAAGTATTTAGGTGAAAAGATCAATTGCTACAAAATAGGGCTGCACATGTAATGCTTTTTTTTAACGCAATTAATGCGTTAAAAATTTTTAACTTGCACTGATAATTTTAATGCATTAATTGTATCAAGCTGCTCGCTCCTCATTTCATCCTCTCCTACCGCTGCCCCAGGTTCTCCTTTAGCTTCTGCCCCACTGCTACCATGTTCCCTTTTATCTCCGCTTCAGCAGCCTTTTGTTTCCTGATGCCTAGAGATCATCCCTCCCCCCTTGCAGCCCTATGATGCCTGCATACAGGTTGCTCTGCTCTAGCCAGAGTCCACCCTCTCTAGCACCCTGCCTCCTCCAACAATACTTCCATTTCCTGTGGGCAGGCCACTAGAGGAGGAAGACTCTGACTAGAGTAGAGCAGCCTGTATATAGGCAAGATCAGAGGGCCACCAGGGGGAGGGAGATGAGATACTGGAGAATGCAGGCAGCAGGAGACAAAAGGCTGCAGAAGCACAGGTAAGAATAAACACGGGGCAGGGAGTCGCGGTCTTCCCTCTGCTAAAAGAGAAAGTTGCATTATATGGAGGCACCTGGCAGAGAGAAGGTCACTATCGTGAGCACCGTCAATTGGCTCGCTCTTCTTCAAGGTATATGCCAGCAGTAGGGAGGGAGGGAGGGAAACCAGCTGGATCCACCAGACCCATGAGGCAGAGAGGGCTGGACCCACCAGACTCACAAGGAGGGGGGGATCTGGAGCCGTTAACAAAGCAGATGCTGGGGTAGGAGGAAAGGGCAAAGGTGGAAAGGCTGGGGCAGAAGAAAAGGGCATAAGAGGGGGCTGGAGCTGAAGGAAATGGAGAGAGATGTGCTTGACCTATGGAGAAGAGGGCTGGAATTGAAGGGAAGGGAGAAAGCTAGAGGAGCTGTAGGAAGGGGGTGCTGGAGGGAAGTTATGAGAGGTGCTGGATCTGTTGGGGGAGGAGCTGAAGGGAAGAGAAGGGAAAGAGAGATGCGGGTGAAGGAAGAAGGAATGAAATACTGAACACACAGTGGAGAGAGGGAGATACACAGGGAGGTATCAGAAATGGAGGGGAAAATAATGGGCATGGAGAAGAGAATAGGGACAGCGACACAAAGGGAGATGCTGCATGGGAATAGTACATGGATAGAGAGGGGCAATGCCAGATATGAGAGGGGATATATGGACACAAGAGGGAAAAGCAATGTTACTTACCGTAACAGTTGTTATCCAGGGACAGCAGGCAGCTATTCTCACTAGTGGGTGATGTCATCCAACAAAGCCCCGATACGGACGTCTCACAAGCAGTCTTGCTTGAAGAAACTCAGAAGTTTCGAGATGCCCGCACCGCGCATGCACCAGTGCCTTCCCGCCCGATGGTCCGGGCGTGTCTCCTCAGTTCAGGTAGCTAGCAGAGAAGCCAACCCAGGGGAGGTGGGTGGGACGTGAGAATAGCTGCCTGCTGTCCCTGGATAACAACTGTTACGGTAAGTAACATTTCTTTATCCCAGGACAAGCAGGCAGGTATTCTCACTAGTGGGTGACCTCCAAGCTAACCTCAATGGGATGGTGGGAGAGTTGGCAACTTAGGAGAATAAATTTTGCAACACTGTTTGGCCAAATCATCCATCCCTTCTGGAGAAAGTATCCAGACAATAATGAGAGGTGAATGTATGAACCGAGGACCAAGTGGCAGCCTTACAAATCTCCTCAATCGGTGTCGATCTGAAGAAGGCTACAGAGGCTGCCATTGCTCTGACCTTGTGGGCTGTGACCTTACAGGGAAGGGGTAATCCAGCCTGGGCACAGCAAAAAGAGATACAAGCCGCCATCCAGTTGGAGATGATGCGCTTTGATACAGGTCGTCCCAACTTGTTTGGATCAAAAGAGACGAATAGTTGAGGAGCAGTTCTGTGTGGTTTGGAACGATCCAGATAGAAAGCCAAAGCACGTTTACAGTCCAGAGTATGAAGAGCTGATTCTCCAGGGTGAGAATGAGGCTTTGGAAAAAACACTGGTAAAACAATGGATTGGTTGAGATGAAATTCAGAGACCACCTTAGGCAGGAATTTCGGATGAGTGCGAAGGACCACCTTGTCATGATGGAATACTGTGAAAGGAGGATCCGCCACCAAGGCCTGAAGCTCACTGACCCTGCGAGCAGACGTGAGGGCCACCAGAAAAACCACTTTCCAAGTGAGAAACTTCAGTGGAGCCTTGTTGAGAGGCTCAAAAGGAGGTTTCATAAGCCGAGAAAGGACAACATTGAGATCCCAAACCACTGGAGGAGGTTTGAGAGGAGGATTGACATGAAAAAGACCTTTCATAAATCTGGAAACCACAGGATGAGCAGAGAGAGGTTTCCCCTGGAGAGGCTGATGGAAAGCCGCAATAGCACTTAGATGGACTCGTATAGATGTAGACTTGAGACCAGACTGAGACAGGTGTAGAAGATAGTCCAAAACAGAGGATAGGGAGGCTCGCTGAGGCTCCTTAGAATTGGAAATACACCAGGAAGAAAATCTAGTCCATTTTTGGGAGTAGCATTGTCGAGTAGCAGGCTTCCTGGAAGCCTCCAAGACATCCCTCACCGCTTGGGAAAACTGGTGAGGAGTCACGTTGAGAGGAACCAAGCTGTCAGGTGGAGAGACTGCAGGTTGGGATGAAGCAGAGATCCCTGATGCTGAGTAAGCAGTGAAGGAAACACTGGAAGAAGGAATGGCTCCCTGCTGCTGAGTTGAAGTAGAAGGGAGAGCCAAGGTTGTCTGGGCCACCGAGGAGCTATTAGAATCATGGTGGCATGGTCGGACTTCAGCTTGACCAGAGTCTTTTGAATGAGAGGAAAAGGAGGAAACTCATACAGAAAGCGATTCCCCCAATCCAGCAGAAAGGCATCCGCCTCGAGACGATGAGGAGTGTAGATCCTGGAGCAGATTTGAGGCAGCTTGAAGTTGTGGGGAGCCACAAATAGGTCTATCTGAGGCGTCCCCCACTGTGCAAAGATTTGATGAAGGGACTCGGAATGGAGCGTCCATTCGTGAGGCTGGAGAAGACGACTCAGGTTGTCTGCCAAGACATTGTCCTTCCCCTGAATGTATACAGCTTTGAGGAAGGCATTGTGGCGCACCGCCCAATCCCAGACTCTGAGAGTTTCCTGGCAGAGGGAGGCCGAGCCCGTGCCCCCCTGTTTGTTGACATAATACATGGCGACCTGATTGTCTGTGCGAATGAGGACCACCATGTCGTGAAGCAGATGTTGAAAAGCTTGAAGAGCATTGAAGATGGCTCTGAATTCCAGAAGATTGATTTGATGGAGACGGTCTGCACCGGTCCAGAATCCCTGAGTGCGAAGACCATCCAGATGAGCTCCCCAGGCATAGGTCGAGGAATCGGTTGTGAGAACCTTCTGGTGGGGAGGAGTGTGAAACAGCAAACCTCTGGATAGATTCGAAGAGGTCATCCACCAAAGTAGAGACTGCCGAAGTGCAGGAGTGACGATGATGTGTCGAGTCAACGGATCTGACACCTGAGTCCATTGAGATGCCAGGGTCCACTGAGGAATTCTGAGATGGAGTCTGGCAAACGGCGTCACATGAACTGTAGAGGCCATGTGGCCCAGGAGGACCATCATGTGTCTCGCTGAGATGGACTGGTGAGAAGACACAGACTGGCAGAGATGAAGAAGAGCATCCATGCGTTGAGGAGGAAGGAATGCTCTCAGTCGGATGGTGTCCAGGACTGCTCTGATGAATGGGAGAGACTGGGTCGGCCTCATGTGAGATTTGGGGAAGTTGATCTCGAAGCCCAAACTCTGCAGGAAGGAAATAGTGGCCAGGGTCGCCGAGTTGACCTCCGGAGCCGAGGAGGCCTTGATGAGACAGTCGTCGAGGTAGGGAAATACCTGAAGAACTTTGCTCTGGAGTGCCGCGGCCACCACTACCAGACACTTCGTGAAGACTCTGGGAGACGAGGATAGGCCGAATGGAAGCACTCGATACTGCAGATGTAGATATCCCACCCGAAATCTGAGGAACTTGCGAGAGGCCGTATGAATGGGAATGTGAGTGTAGGCCTCCTTGAGATCCAGAGAGCACAACCAGTCGTTCTGCTCGAGGAGGGGATAGAGAGAAGCAAGGTCAGCATGCAAAATCTCTCTTTGACCAAGAACTTGTTGAGGACCCTGAGGTCCAGAATGGGTCGCAGGTCGCCCGTCTTCTTCGGGACAAGGAAGTACCCCCGGGACAAGGGAGTAAAACCCCCGGTTGTGCTGGTCCACAGGGACTGGCTCGACGGCACGAAGCCGGAGCAAGGCTTGAGCTTCCTGAAGAAGAAGGGCGGTCTGAGTCAAGTTTGAAGGATACTCTCTTGGAGGGTGGTCCGGAGGAACCCGATGGAATTGAAGAGAGTACCCTTCCCTGATGATAGTAAGGACCCAGAGGTCGGTGGTGACAGCCACCCAGCGGTGATAAAAGTGATAGAGGCGCCCCCCGATGGGAAAAACAGGAAGAGGCAGAACGAGGTTGGTTATGCTCTCTAAGAGACAGTCAAAAAGGCTGAGGAGCCTTGGGGACAGTAGACGGCTGAGGCTTTTGCTGAGCTTTCGGAGGAGGCTGCCGCTTCGCTGGTTGCCTCGCAGGTGGAGCTTGCCTCGGTTGATAACGCCGTTGATAAATCAAGGGCGGTCGAGAGGGTCGAGACTGCTGAGGCTTCGGCTGAAGAATGGACTGAAAGGACTTTTCATGATCAGACAATTTCTTCGTGACTGTCTCGATGGATTCGTCAAAAAGATCCGCCCCAGCACACGGAACGTTTGCCAGTCGGTCTTGAAGATTCGGGTCCATGTCAATGGTACGCAGCCAGGCCAAACGGCGCATCACCACAGAACAGGCAGCAGCCCGGGCCGAGAGCTCGAAGGCATCATAGGAAGATTGCATCAACTGAAGACGAAGCTGGGACAGCGAAGCAACTACCTCCTCGAACTCAAAACGAGCCTGGGACTCGATGTAGGGCGTAAACTTCCGAAGCACAGGAAGAAAGAATTCCAAATAAGTGGCGAAGTGGAAATTATAATTCAGAACTCGGGACGCCATCATAGAATTCTGATAGATGCGCTGTCCAAACTTATCCATGGTTCTGCCCTTGCGGCCCGGAGGCACCGAAGCATACACCTGGGCTGGATGAGACCGCTTGAGAGAGGATTTGACCAGAAGGGACTGATGCGAAAGCTGAGGTCCCTCGAAGCCCTTATGATGCACCGTGCGGTACCGAGCATCCAATTTTCCAGGGACCGCAGGGATCGAGTAAGGAGACTCAAAACATCTCATGAAAGTGTGGTCGAGGAGCTTATGCAGAGGCAGGCGCAGGGACTCGGCTGGGGGATGAGGCAAGTGCATGGTATATCGAGGTACTCCTTGGAGTATCGAGAACCAGAATCGAGTGTTATGTCTAGGTCATCCACCATTTGTCTGAGAAACGAGGAAAAAGACAGTTGGTCCGCCAGTGCCGGTCGTCGAGAAAGACTGGAAGAAGTCGAGGCCTCGGGCTCAACAGAGGCCTGCGAACAACAGGGTGAGTGAAAAACATCGGGGTCCTCAAACTCCGGTCCCGGAGGAGGAGACCCAGCCTCAGCCGAGTACCCCATACGAGGCAATTTCTTTTGAGGAGAGATGGTCGAGTGCCGAGAGGAATGCCTCGAAGAGTGTCTGGATCGACGCCCGTCTCGATGCCTGGAGGGGGATCGAGACCGCCGATGAGTATACTGATCCCCAGAAGCCTCCAACGAGCAGATAGGACTCGAGGCCGTAGATCGGAGAGGCAGAAGATTCCACACCTCCCGAGACGCCGTCCAGGCTTGATAGGGGGTTCGGAAGAACTTGTCCTGCTTCTTGCTATGCCCAGGACTGGGAGGCCCCGAGGGTGGATGCCACACTGTGTCATGGGGAGGGGTAATAGGCTCCAAGGGAGGCAAGTCATTAAGGGAGGCCTTCCTTGAGGGAATAGGCTCCAAGGGAGGCATGTCGCTAAAGGAGGCCTTCCTCGAGGGACCGGCCATCGACCGCCGCTCCTCCTCGCCGAGCAATGAGGTTGTGCGGCGCGGAGGAGGAGGAGGGGGCGGCCCGCCCCTCGAAATTGGAACTGGGAGATCACCCTGGATCGTGGCAATCAGCCGGGGTCCCATGGTGGTCATGAGTTCCACAAACTGAGCCTCCAAAATGGACCGCAACGAAGCCGATATGGAGGGATCCGCACCAAAAGGGGGCTCTTCCGCACGGTCTCCGCGCTCTTTCGGTGCCGAGTGCTTTTGCTTGCCAGCCTTCGGCACTTTGAGCACCACCGGTGGAACTGTAGGGGTCGGTACCTGCTCCGAGGAGACGGAGGAAGGCACCGGCGCCGAGGTCGAGGCCGAAACCGGTGCAGCAGGGGAGGCAGTAGGCTTCGCAGACGGAGTCGAAGCACCAGTCGATATCGAAGCCGAAGGATCCAACACAGCTTCCACCTTGAACATCGACTCCCACAAAAAACAGCGGCGCTTAAACGCTCGCGCTGTGAGAGTGGAGCAAAGCCGGCATGATTTCGTAAAGTGGTCCTGACCCAGACACTGCAGGCAGCGTCAATGCGGGTCCGTGAGCGAAATCGCGCGCTGGCACTTGCTACACTTTTTAAAACCGGTGATCGGTCGGGACATAGGCCGGAAAAGTTCCGCCGCAAGGTCGAAGGCGTGGGGCCTAAGCCACGCGGCCGACCCGGTGTCAGAAGGAAAAATTTTTATTTTTTTTTGAAAAAGAAACCAAAGAAAGAAACAAACGCACGGCAAGAGCAAAAGAACTCAAACCGCGGCGATGCAGAAGGCAAAAAACGGGTTCAATTGGCGCAGAATTGAAGTAAACTTCTCAGCTCCGCGGAAGAAAAAGAAAAAGAGGAGACACGCCCGGACCATCGGGCGGGAAGGCACTGGCGCATGCGTGGTGCGGGCATCTCGAAACTTCTGAGTTTCTTCAAGCAAGACATGCTTGTGAGACGTCCGTATCGGGGCTCTGTCGGATGACATCACCCACTAGTGAGAATACCTGCCTGCTTGTCCTGGGATAATTAATAGATGTGAGAGAGAATAGGACCACAGAACGGAGATGAGTAATGCAGGACACAGTAGTGATGATAAATACAGGGAGATGGACACAGAGGAGATGCTGGACAGGGAAGTATAAGGGACACAGAGAAGGGAAAGATAGGTACACAAAGATGGAAGGTGGATGGTGTGCACAAAGAAGAAGAAATGTCAAATGAGCAGATCCTGGCAAGCGAGTTAAGAGGACAGAGGAGAAACAGAAACCAGAGCCTGGGACCAACATGACTTGAAAAATAAAATGACCAGACAACAAAAGGTAGATTAGAAAATATGAGAACCGAAATGATTATCCTGCCATGCTGGTGTTAGACATGGATATTTGGGAGGGGATTCCAAAGCCCACTATTAGAATATGCCATTTTCAGCTTCCAGGAGGCTTAGGGCTTTTTCTAGCCAGGAGACAGCTGCCCTAATTGCACTCCTTCACCTAACAATATCTCTGGTATGTGTGATCTTTATATTTTGCACAGTATAGGAGGAACTGGATCTTTCTATTTCTTTGGGTATCGTATTACATGGAAGGTGTGGCTTCTTGGAATTTTGGTTTATGTTTATCATTTTTGGTCAGCTATTATGCATTTGTGTTCTGTGTGTGTGACTGAGGTATTCTGTTAGGATGGATTTTCTATGTAGCATTCAGTTTTCCTGCTAGTGGAGGGGATATTGTGAGGTGAGACGGGTTTTGTTGATCCTTTTTCTGTATTTGCGATTTATAAAATGACAGTTGTACAGAATATTGTTTATTTTTATACTTTAATAAAATGATTTCAATATAAAATCATTACTATTCAAGGCTTGTGCAGATGGGATCAAACAGTTTGCGGGGATGGGGACAAATTTTTTCCCCGTGTCATTCTCTACTCACAATCTAAAGGATATAGGTACTATGCCAGCCAGAAGTCTTTGGAAAATTCAGGTCAAATTGGTAGCTCTAGACCACAGAACTCACCAGGATTTGGGCTCCCCAAAGTGCAGGTAGTTGATGCTATACAGATCCATATCTTCTGTATGCCATGCAAATGTTGTCTTCCACATGCCAAAGTACAGGTAGGGGGTGTTGACACCTTCAATGATGATCCCACATTCATGCTCCACCATATCTAGGAGGGTATTCAGATTTCCAATGTTCCACAGATTCACATCCTGGTCACCGAAAAGAGAAAACAGCCAGTTTCATTTAGTCAATAAAACCAAGCAGAACCCTATTCCTGCCCAGGGAGGACACAGTGTTATATAACACCTGTGTACTTGATCACTGAAAGGCACAAGAATAGTTAATCACTTACCGAATCATATAATGAACCACTTATGTCTGCTCCATAAATGGGAGATACAAATGTTAGATTCTTCCAATATTTGCGCTCCAGGTCCTCAAAATCTTGGTGGCGTGGCGTGCAATACCTAGAAAGAAAACAAAAATAAATTCTTTACAAGTCTTGGTTAAAATCAAAACGGCGTTCTGAATACCTAAGCAAGCATCAGAAGTGAGGAAAAAAATGTATTTTCAAGGTCTGAATACCATTTGCTTTAACATTTGTGTAGTTAGTATAATCAGTTTTATGAGTGCAGTACAAAGTTTGCATGTTTTTGCCAGGATCACTATGTTCTCCAAAAAGAAACAGATATGGGTGGTTGTGGGGTGCTTATTGCAGATGAGCAGAGGGCTGAAGATCACCACCCCCACCTAGTGGTCACTATACAAAGTCATCCTCTTACAATTACACCACCATACCTCAGATCAGACAAGCAGGTTTTCATTAAGCAGTAACTCTTATTAATTCCTGAGTCATTGATATCTCTAATTGTCTGCAATTATTTCCTTGGAAGACTCGTTTCCCCATAGACACAATATAAAAGGAAAATATTTACTGCTAAAATGATAGGAAATCATAAAGATATTAAGGGAGGAAGATTTCAAATGAGAAATTGTATGTGCTGCTGGGAAAGATGAAAATGTCAGCCAACTGGATGCATTCATATTCATCTTCTTAACAGGGACATTCAGATATTAAATGACAAACATGAAGGTTAGAAGGGAATAAGGAGGAGTGTTCTTGTATATTCATTTACCCAATGTGAAGGCACATCCAGGAGGATGACAATAAAACAGGCCTCAGAAAGAGAGCGAAAAGTCATCCACGGAGCCCCAGTAAAGACAGTCAACAAGTGCATTGTCACTTTAAAGCCAGCTCATGGGACTAACAGTTCAGTAACAAAGCTAAGAAGCCAACTAGGGGAGGTAGGAAGGTTGTGGGAATATCCGTGGACAGCAGGCAGATAACACCTGCTACAGGTAAATAACTTCACTTTATCTGAGGACAAGCAGGCAGTATATTCTCACATTGGGACTCCCTAGCTGCCGGGATCATGCCTCTGAGAAAAAAGGGTTAAATGACAACTACTATGAGCCTGGGTTGGAGGGAAGTTGGCATCGAAATAAAGAATAAACTTTGTAGTACTGCTTGGCCAAACTGACTATCCTTTCTGGAATAATTCTCCAAACAGTAGTGGGATGTGAAGGTGTGAACTGAGAACCAGGTGGCTGCTTTACAGATGTCCTCAATGGGAGTGAAATGTAGATGGGCTACTGAAGTCACCACTGCTCGAACTTTATGTGCAGTGACATGATCTTCAAGTGTCGACCCAGCCCAAGAAGAGTAAAAAGAGATATAATCCCGATAAAGCCATGGTCCTCTTGGTTACAGGAACTTCAAGTCTGTTAGGATCGAATGAGAGGAATAGCTGAGTGGAAGTTCTATGATGTTAAATCCAAGTAATAAAAAAGAACACATTTACAGTCCAATGTGTGGCATGCAGCTTCACCAGGATGAAAATGAGATCTTGGAAATTAGACAGGAAGAACTATAGACTGGTTCAGATAAAATTTGGAGATGACCTTTGGGAGGAATTTTGCATGAGTATGAAGAACTACCCCATCGTGGTAGAATGTTGTATAAGGTGGATCTGACACTAGCATTTGCAGTTCACTGACCCAGCGTGCAGATGTAAGCAATATGAGGAATATTACTTTCCAAGAGAGATACTTGAGAGATGAAGTCAAGAGTGATTCAAATGGAGGCTTTCCTCGGGAACTAATTTTCCCATCCCTGCGAGTTCTTTTCCTGTCCCTGACCCATTCCTGCGAGTTCTTTTCCTATCCCTGCCCCATTCCTGCAAGCTCCACGTCTTCTGCTGAAGAAATGAAAAACCTTGTAATTACGGCTAGAGGTCATCAGGTCCAGAAGCAGAAGGCCCCTTTTCCAGCGGATGAGCCGAAAGGCTGTTGGGAATAGTTCCCATTTCGACTGGTTGAGCTTGTTCCAGCTGAGGAAATCCGCCATCAGGTTGGAGGCCCCCGCAAAGTACACTGCTGACAGTAGGGAGACATTCCTTTTCACCCATTGAAAGAACAGCTTGGCTTCCATTGACAGGCATTTGCTTCTGGTACCTCACTGATAGTTGATATACACGACTGCCGTCCTGTTTCCCCCGAGCTCTTCTCCAAAGGTGAGGCGAGCTAGGTTTAGGCCCGCAATTCCAGGCAATTTATGGGCCAGATTGCCTGAAGAGAACTCCACTGGCCCCAAATCATGTAGAGTCAATGCTGTGCTCCCCAGCCAGACAAGCTGACATCCATTGTCACCACTTCCCAAAACGGCAGCACCGACGGAATCCCTCTGCTGAGATTGGTCAAATTAAACCACCATAACATACTGGATCTGGCCTACAAAGTCTGCAGTTTATTTTAGTGTGTATTTAAGTACTTTCGGGATTTGCATGAATAAATTTATCAAGACTCCTGAGGCAGAGTGGGAGGAAGTGACGTCATCGTGGCTGATGGCAGCCTAGAGCGATAGCTCCGCGGACCCCCGTGCTGATTTCGGCTATCTTCGCGCGATTTCGCGTGCCTGCACTGTCTACTTCCCTCAGCCAGTTTGTGTAGCTGCTTTGCTGCGTCCCGATGGCGACGCGAAAAAAACAAACCGATATAAAAGCGTTTTCTTCACCGATCCCGAATGGGCCTCCTAAGACTGGCTCTAAAATGGCGCCCGACCCGACCGCGGCTGCGGAGGGCTCACATGCTGATGCAACGTTGCCGACTTTACAGCTGGAGATGCGTGGCTGGTTCCAGGAATTGAAATCTGAAATCTCTGCAGTTCGAGCTGATATCCATGCTGTTGTTGCTGAGCTAAAACGTGAGGTGGGTGAAATCGGGAATCGAGTGGGAGAGACAGAAGTTGCAGTGGAGGCACATGGCTCTGAAATAACACAGTTAAGAGACAGGATTGCAGCGCTGGAGGAAAAAGCTGATGTGAGCACCCTAAAGCTGGAAGATCTGGAGAATCGCTCCAGACGGTGCAACCTTCGCTTTCGGGGTGTGCCTGACACTGTTTCTGACTCTCGCTGTATGGAGGTGATTGATCATATATGTATACAGGCACTAGAGTCCGCTGGTTTACCTGTGGAAGTGGGAAAACCATTGCTGGATAGGGCTCACCGCATCCCTGGCCCTCGTGATGTGAACCGCCCTCGTGATGTTGTGGCCTGTTTCCATCGTTATATGGATAAAGAACATGTGCTTAGGGCGGTAAGGCGTTCTGGGGGAACTGTTAAATGGGAAGAAGCGGACATTGATGTCTATCCTGATGTAGCTCCAGCAACCCTGGCCCGCCGGCGCACGTATAGAGACTGTACCCGTATACTGCAGGAGCGCAGTGTTCGATATAGATGGATTTATCCTATCGGACTGGCTTTTACACATGCAGGCAAGAACTACACTGCAATGTCTGTGGCGGATGTTCAGTCTCGAATGGTGGAAGCAGGTTTGATGACGGCTTCAGAAATGGCTCCACTTCCTCAGAGGTCACCTATACCCAAATCAGGAAGAGGGTTGGGATGGCAGAGAGTGGCTAGGTCGGCTGCAGCCCGTCGCCCTTTGGAAGCGGCTACGTCCTCATCCATTTGAACATTTGTGTTTGTGAGATGTGTTCCTGAAATTTTGTGCTGTGTATGTTTCTTCTTCTTTTTGCTGAGCGGCTTCTGTCGCGAAGGTTGTTTATAGGGCTTGTTCTGGGGGTCCCTTTGTGAACTGTTTCTCTACACTTCCTGTACCGTGGTTACCAGGTGCTTTGGTAGCTGGACCATGTGGGGTATTGTTGGGGGGTTGGGGGGAGGGGGGGGTGTTGGTATTGGGAAGGGTTGTGACCGAGTGCTTTTTTGTATGATTGTATGGAAGTATGTTTGTGTATTGTTTTTCTTAAGGTTGCGAGTGCAGGGGTTGGTTGATTTGGCTGCTTTGGAACAGGATATTGATTTGGTGATGAAGTGCTTTTTCTTCTCTAGTATAAACGGATAAACTTACTTTGCTGTCTTATAATGTACATGGTCTGAATTCTCCACAAAAGCGACGCTTGTTATTTAAAGAAATGAGCCGCCTGAATAGTGCGGTTGGATTTATTCAGGAGACCCATTTTCAATCTCACTATGAGAAATTGCTTACACATCATAGCTATCCACATGTTTTCCTTTCTTCTAATAAGGTCCGGAAAAAGACCCAGGGGGTGGGTATTTTAATTCATAAACGTGTCCAGGTGGTATTGAGAGAGGTGGTGCGGGATGTTGAGGGCCGCTACATTCTGGTCAAGGCTGAGTTGGATGGCACCTTATATAGTTTACTGAATGTCTATGCCCCAAACGTTGGTCAGGGGGCCTTCTTTACGTTGTTAGAACGTGTGCTGTTAGATCATGTTGAAGGTACTCTCCTTGTAGGTGGAGACTTTAATCTTACCTGCTATCCTCAGGAGGATAAATCCAATTCTTCCATCCGCTATGCTAGAAGCGACAGAAGGGCTTTTCTGCGCTTCCTGCGTAGGCAGGATTTGATAGATGTGTGGCGTTATTTACACCCTGGCACGCGGGATTACACCTTTTATTCATCGAAACATGATTCATATACTAGAATTGATATGTGGATGCTGCCTCGTGTTGCTCTGCCTCGAGCCCTGGCCTCCAGTATTGAACCCCGGGTGTGGTCAGATCATGCTCCCTTGACTCTGGAGTTACAGGTTGGACAGGTTAGAGGTGGTCGTCGTTTGTGGCGTATGAATGACTCTTTGTTGAAAGATCCCAATACCTTGACTCTATTGGAGACTGATGTCAAGGAATTTTTTGCTTTTAACGACGTGGCTGGCATTAATGTTGCGATTCTATGGGAAAGTTTTAAAGCCACCCTTCGGGGTTGTTGTATTTCGAGAGGGTCGTATCGTAACCAATGTCGAGTGGCTCGTAGATTAGAGCTGGTGTCCCGCCTTCGACGCCTGGAGAATGCTCATAAGAGAGCTCCGTCGGTGGCTGGGGGGGTAGCGCTGACGGAGTGCTGGAGGGATTTACAGGAACTTGATTTAGAGGGCATGGCTTGGGCCCTACAGAGACGGAAACAACGGTTTTTCGAATGGGGTGGTAGGGCGGGTCGCTTATTAGCTGCACAGATCAAGCAAACTCAGGCACAACATTCCATAACTCGGATTCGTAATGAATCGGGACAGCTTTGTGCAGATGACGGGGCCATTCATCAGGCTTTTTTATCCTTCTACCGGACTCTGTACTCTCCGGAAATTGAAGCCACGGAGGGGGAGATAGATGCTTTTCTATCTAACGTCACCTTGCCTTGTTTGGCGGAAGTTGATGCAGAGTGGCTCTCTTCCCCTATTCAACCCGCTGAGGTGGTGGCAGCTATACATCATTTGGCTGCTTCCAAAGCACCGGGTGTTGATGGTTTCTCGCCCCTGTTTTATAAGAAAATGGAGGCCCATATAGTCGCTCCTTTGACTAGATTGTTTAATTCCTTTTTGGAGGGGGATTGTTTGCCGTATTCGTTTCGTCAGGCTGCGGTCTCTCTTCTTCTTAAACCCGGGAGAGATCCCCTCCTTTGTGGGTCTTACCGCCCTATTTCGTTGTTAGGAGTTGATTATAAGCTGTTTACCCGTATTTTGGCAGTCCGGTTGCAACGTTTTTTGCCTTTCCTAGTTCATGGAGATCAGTGTGGTTTTATCTCAGGGAGGCAACCTGGTGATAATATTCGAAGAGTGTTAGATCTTATTGGAGTGGCCCATCAAGATTCTGTTCCAGCTGTCTTGTTATCAGTTGACGCTGAAAAAGCCTTTGATAGGGTTTATTGGCCGTTTATGCTAGCAGCTTTGAAGAAGATGGGCATTTCGGGTGCTTTTCTACATTGGGTGACCTTATTATATGCTGCTCCGGAGGCTTGCTTAAGGGTTAATGGACGATATACTGCTAATTTTATGATTCGTAGAGGAACTAGGCAAGGGTGCCCTTTGTCACCGCTGATTTTCGCGTTGGTTATGGAACCTTTAGCAGCTGCTATCCGTGCGAATGCTGATATTCAAGGGATTGTGGTGGGTGACGAAGAACATAAGATCTTACTGTATGCTGATGATATTTTATTTACCTTGACCCACCCACATCATTCTTTGACAGAGGTGCTTCGTGTTTTGACTATGTTTGGTGTGGTGGCTGGCTTTAAAATTAACATTGAAAAATCTGAATTGCTTAATGTTTCCCTTCCGGACTTGTTGGTAACGGACTTACGTGCTACGTTTTCGTTTCGATGGGCGGCTAAATCCATTAAATACCTCGGTGTGCGTATATCTCGAAGACTTTCTGACCTTTTTGAATTGAATTACCCTCCGTTGCTACGAACTGTGTTTGCTGATCTGGATCGATGGGAGGGATTGAGATTGTCTTGGATGGGTAGGATTAGTGCTTTGCGTATGAATGTGCTGCCTCGTTTTTTGTATCTGTTCTCCTGCCTGCCTCTCTCAATTCCTAAACGGTTCTTGCTTAGGCTACAACGGCGGGCCTTTGCTTATATCTGGACACGTAAACCCCCTAGGGTGCGGAGGGAACGTATGTATTGGGACAGGTTACACGGGGGAATGGGTGTCCCTGATTTTTCTACATATTATTATGCATCCCAACTGCAAGGACTGTTTCATTGGGCATTTCCCTCCCAGCGCTGGGTCTCTCTGGAACAGGCTTTACAACCTGCCTACCCATTGGCAGCAGTGCCCTGGCTGTCTTTTGATATCCTTCGGGATCTGCAGACTGGGACATCTTATGGGATGGAGTGTACTTTGCATGCGTGGAGCCGGGTTCGACGAGCTTGGTTTCCACGTCAGCGCTATTTCTATGCTACTCCCATTAGATTTGCCCCTGATTTCCTGCCTGCTAGAGATACTGTGATTTTTCGGCGTTGGGAAATGGAGGGACTTAGGGTCCTAGGTCAGCTGATAGTGGATGGACATCTGGTACCCTTTGCTGCCTTGCAATCTATATATGACCTCCCCTCTACGGATTTTTTCGCCTATGTCCAACTTCGAGATTTTATGGTGAAAAGGGTGATCCCTGAGTGGGAAGGGGCAGACTCTGCTTTTCTCCAAGTTTTTAGGATGGGATTTGGGGTGGGCCTTATTTCACGTCTTTATAGGGCTCTTTTATACACTAGGCCACAGGCCCGCACATATGAACATCGTTGGGAACTCTTGCTGGGTAAGGCCTTTGATTATCAACAATGGGACTGCCTTTATGGTACATTGCTGAGAGTCTCTTTAGCATCCCCCTTAGTTGAGCAAGGGTATAAGATGCTATTTCAGTGGTACCTTACGCCGGAAAAGGTGCACCGTTTCTATCACTGTGGAGATGGACACTGCTGGCGTAACTGTGGGTGTCTGGGCACTTTTGGGCATATCTGGTGGGATTGTGTTAAGATTGTACCTTTTTGGAAGATGGTTCAACAACTGATGATTGATGTATTACACCTACCCATTCTATTGCGTATGGAAATATTTTTACTTAACTATCCTTTGGGGAGTTTGGATGTGGATCAGAATCATTTTGTGGCCCTGGTTGCTACGGCAGCTAGACTCACTGTGGCTACATATTGGAAGCGTGCCTCTTTGCCTTCTCGTACTGAACTGTTACATAAGATTGACCAAATTTACTTGATGTCTAAACTGACTGCTTTAAATAATGATTCCTGTGGTACGTTTCATCGTCAGTGGTCTCGTTATGGCTCCTGGCGGGGTTTTCTTTGAACTATTCTTATTTTCATTTTCATCTTCCTTTGTTTTAGGCCTATATTGTATCACTCGGTGGGGGGGTGGGGGGGTTATGTTATTACATATGGGCAATGTACTTTTGCTGTTGGCATGCTGCCTGTGTATTGTTTTCATTTTGTTCAATAAAATATTAAATTAAAAAAAAAAAAAAAAAAAAAAAAGACTCCTGAGGCAGGCCCTTGTGGGCTGAAACACGATCGTGTCAAGTCTTTACCAATAAAGAGATTGAACACCAATTGGTCACCTTTGGTTTTGTGTTTGCTGTTCACCGGTGTGAGGGCGGTTTCTCCTGTTTGCATCATAGATAATCCAACACCAGGTCCACTGACAAGGAAGTTGGATCATGATGATGGTGAAGACGACACAGAAGAAAACCTATTCCACTTTTGTTGATAACTGCTGTGTGGCTGGTTTCCTAGAGACGTCAATAATATTGTGGACAGGCTGGGAGAGATGAAACTCATAGTTTCAGCCCAAGAAAAAACAAGCTGTCAGGTGTAACGATTGCAGGCTGGGATGTAGAAGAGATTCTTGATTCTGAGTAAGCAGAGTAGGAAAGATTAGCAGAGAAATTGGCTCCCTGGAGCTGAATTGAAGTAGAAGGGAGAACCAATGCAGCCTGGGCTACGAGGAGCAATGAGAATCATGGTGGCTGACTCTCGTTTGAGTTTGAACAGTCTTTAGTACAAGAGGAGTGGGCAGAAATGTGAAAAGAAACATGTTTATCCAGTTCAGAAGAAATGTATCTGCTTTCAGATGGTGAGGAGAGTATAGTCTGGAGCAGAACTGGGGCAGCTTGTGATTGTGGGGTGCTGCAAATAAGTCCACTTGTGGAGTGCCCCATTGAGCAAAGAATGGATGAAGAGCTACAGAATGGAGAGTCCATTTGTGAGGTTGAAGAATTCTGCTGAGGTTGTCTGCTAGGGAATTCTTCTCCCCCTGAATGTAGACAGCCTTTAAGAAAAGATTGCGAGCTGTTGCCCAAAGCCAGATTTTCTGGGCTTTCTGACATAACAGGAGAGAGCCTGTGCCTTCTTGTTTGTTTATATAGTACATTGCTACTTGATTGTCTGTGCGAAGGAGGAGGACTTGAGGACTCAAGAGGTGTTAAAAAGCTTTGAGAGCATAATATATTGCTCGGAACTCCAGCAAATTGATGTGAAATTTGTGCTCCCTGGCATACCAGTGACCTTAAGTTTAAAGGCCATCATGGTGCGCCCCCCAGGAATAAGGAGATGCTTCCAGGGGAAGCATTTCCTGGAGGGCGCAGTGATAGGAGACCAGGGAGTTATCTGTGAGCTGTTTTGCCTTCTGTTCCCTTGGAGTGTCTCTCCCAATACTGCAGTGCCTATTGCTAACAGGCACTGACTGGACACCCACAACATCGGGTCCTGCAGCCCGGGAGATAAGAAGTGCCTCCTCCTGTGGCTCGGCCACAGACACGCGGCCGGAGGGGCGTGCCCTGAGGGGCAGGTCATGCCCCTTACGAGCCCCTTGAGAGCCACTGGAGCTTCTGGAGTGTGAACAGCTTTAAGTTAAGTTGAATTTAATTACCTAACTGTGCTATATGCTTGTTCCCTGATTGATATGGGGAAGCGCAAGGGGAAACCTCGAGTCTCAACACCAGTTATTGTTGGACCTATGGATAAACATTTGTTGTTACCAGGTTCCATGAGGTCAGTAGATAAACCTGACTCATTTTCAGGAGCTTCCCTGAGTTCTCCAGAGCGTACCCCTCCCCTCCCTCCTGATCTTCCCAGGAACTTGGAACCTACAGGTTCGCAAGGGGCTTCTTTTGAAGCCTCTGACCTCCAACAAACTGCGGAGATTGTTTTTTCGCAGATGCCTCAAGTTTTTCCTGGAATAATTAATCAGTCAGAGGGGTTGGAAGAAAATCCAGAGGAAGTTACCTTAAAAGATTTGTGGACTTTGAATACGAGGATGGAGGTGATGTTAAGGAAAGTTACTAATCATGTTCAAGTTTTCTCCAATGAAGTTGCTGATAAATTGGGAAATGTAGATGCTAACATCGGGAATTTAGATCAACGTACGCTTTCTCTTGGAAAGCAGATAAAGAACTTACAGTCATCTATGGTGGCAGTAACAAAAGACTCCCTGAATATTCACTATAAGTTGGAAATGAGTGAGAATCAGGTTAGATCAAGGAATCTGAGATTAGTTAATTTCCCAGTGACTCACTTACTATCTCCTGAGATACTATTGAGAAAGTATCTCAAGGAGATATTAGGGGTCATTAATTCTGACACCATGATGTTCTCTAACTTCTTTTATATACCTCAAAAGAAAAAAGTTCCAGTAGAAGGGGGAATGGATCAATTGAGTATTATAGAGGTAGATTTAACAAAATTTCTTGAAGATTCTCAAGATTTGATCCAAACCCGGGCTACTCTCTTAATTACCTGTGTTAATGAACTAGATAAAACTTTAATGTTGAAGCTATATTTCTAGAATAGAGAGGCAAAATTCTGTGGAGATAAGGTTTTAATGTTCCCTGATGTGGCAAGGGCTACTCAATATAGGAGGAAAGCTTTTTTGGCTTTACGTCCTAAAGTTCTTGAATTGGGTGCAACGTTTTTCCTTAAATTTCCCTGTAAATGTATTCTGCATCTTCAAGACAAAGATTATGTGTTTTGGGAACCTTCCCAATTAGAACTTTTTCTTAAAGGAAGGAAACAAGACTAATTACTAGCTTTCTTTAGTGGGGGGTTTATATAATAGCGTCCTAAGAGGTATATAGGTTTTTGAAGGGGGGTAAATCTGTTCTTTTTTCTTCCTCTCTCCATATCTATTTTGTATTTCCTGTTAAGTTTATATGAATAATGAGATGTCTTCCTTCATTAGTGGGCTAGATGGATATGTGCCTAAGGGCGTAAAATTTGGTTTTTGGATAGTGTATAATTTCTTTATAATCCATATCTTATGTTTGAATGAATGTAATAAATGTTGAAAATAATCAATAAAAAAAACAAAAAAAACAAAGGAGATGCTTCCGTTGTTATCACTTTCTGGTGAGGGGGACAAATGAAAAAGTAGACCTCTGGATAGATTGAAAGAGGTCATCCACCATTGAAGCGACTGCTGAAGAGATGATGTGACAGATATATGTTGTGCTAAACAATCTGTTGCTTGAGACCACTGAGAAGCAAGGGTCCACTGAGGAATGTGAAGATGCAGCCTTGTTAGTGGAGTTACATGAACTGTGGAAGCCATGTGGCCTAGGAGAACCATCATGCGTCTCACCACGATGGTGTGTATCTTCAACATCTGTTGATAGAGGATGAGAATAGTGTCCAGGCGATCTGGAGGGAGAAACGCTCTCATGAGAGTAGTATCGAGGATAGCCCCAATGAATTGCAGACATTGAGTCAGAATTAGGTGAGACTTGAGGAAATTGATTTTGAATCCCAAAGCTTGTAGGAATGAAATGGTCTAAGATGTTGCTAGAACCACCTCCTGCGATGAAACAGCTTTGATCAGCCAGTTGTCCAGATAAGGAAAGACTTGAAGACTGTGGGATCGGAGATATGCAGCCACAACAATCAGGCACTTCATTAAAACCCTGGGAGAAGATGCCAGGCCGAAAGGAAGAACCTTGTACTGATAATGACATCTGTTTACGGGAAAACAAAGGTATTTGCGGTAAGCCTGATGAACTGGTATATGTGTGTAGGCTTCCTTGAGATCCAGAGGCAGCATATTCTCACATATGGGTGACCTCCAAGCTAACTAGAATGGAATGGTGGGAGTGTTGGCAATTCAGGAGAATAAATTTTGCAACACTGTCATGGCCAAACTGGCCATCCCATCTGGAAAATGAATCCAGACAATAATGAGAGGGGAAGGTATGAACTGAGGACCAAGTGGAAGCTTTGCAGATTTCCTCGGTAGATCTAAGGAAAGCAATAGATGCCGCCATGGCTCTGACTTTATGGGCTATGACTCGACCCTGTAGATGCAGTCCAGCTTGAGCATAGCAGAAAAAGATGCAAGCAGCCAACCATTGGAGATGGTGTGCTTGGAAACTGGATGTCCTAACTTGTTTGGATCAAAGGAGATAACGAGTTGAGGAGCAGATTTGTGTGGCTTAGTCCTTTGTAAGTAGAACGCCAAAGCACACAAAAGTGTCCAGAGTATGAAGAGCTGTTTCTCCAGCATAAGAATGAGGCTTTGGAAAAAACACTGGAAGTATAATAGATTGATTGAGATGAAATGCTGAAAACACCTTAGGTATGAATTTCAGATGAATACAGATGACCACTTTATCATGATGGAATACTGTGAAAGGTGGGTCTGCTACTAAAGTTTGTAGCTCACTGACTCTGCGAGCAGACATGAGAGCAATGAGGAAAACCACTTTCCAAGTGAGATATTTGAGATGAGCCGAAGCCATTGGTTCAAATGGAGGCTTCATCATCTGAGCAAGAACAACAGTGAGATCCCAAACCACTGGAGGCGATTTGAGAGGTGGCCTGACATTCAAAAGTCCTTTCATGCATCTGTAAACCATAGGGTGAGTAGAAAGGGGTTTCCCTTCGATAGGCTGATGGAAAGCAGCAATTGCACTGAGATGGACTCGAATCTATGTTGATTTGAGACCTGACTGAGATAAATGGAACAGGTAATCTAAAACTGAAGACAAGGAGGAAGATTGAGGCTCCTTGTGATGAATGGTGCTCCAAGCAGAAAATCTAGTCCATTTCTGGTTGTAACATTGCCTAGAGGTAGGCTTCCCAGAAGCCTCTAAAATGTGTTTGACAGATTGAGAGAACTGGAGAGTGGCAGTTACTTTGAGAGGTACCAAGCTGTCAGGTGTAGAGACTGCAGGTTGGGATGAAGCAGAGATCCCTGACTCTGTGTAAGCAGAGACAGGAAAAACTGGTAGAAGAAATGGCTCCCTGTTGCCGAGTTGAAGTAGAAGGGAGAACCAAGGTTGCCTGGGCCACTGAGGAGCTATCAGAATCATGGTGGCATGTTCTTGTTTGAGTTTGACAAGTGTCTTGAGAATGAGAGGGAATGGAGGAAATGCAGAATACAGAAACTGATTTGTCCATTCCAGAAGAAACAAGTTTCAAGTTTATTTTAGTATTTGATGAATCGCCTATTAAAATTGCTAGGCGATGTACATAGTCTAAGCAGAGAAAACAAAGAAACTAACACATTAACAATATAATTTCAATAAAAACGTACAGAAGGGGTTAGGAAAGGAGTTAAAAAGTTACAATGTTGGGTATGGAAATTAAAAAAAAAAAAAAAGGGAAAAACAAGAGGAAAGGGTACAAATTACCAAAGCACAATTCAAGGAGTATCTCTAAAACAAGTAAAAGTTTCAAGAATTAAAAGCATCTTTAAATAAATATGTTTTTAAAAGTTTTTTAAATGTTACAATATCGTGTTCAGATCTAATATACTGGGGGAGGGCATTCCACCATTGGGGTCCCGTCACTGTGAACATATCCAATCTTCTTGTTCCTATGATTTTCAAAGAAGAAACTGACAGTAAATTTTGATCTGATGATCGCAGTAAGTGTTGGGTTTTATATGGTATTAGTGTCCTTGAAATAAATTGTGGTTCGCCAGATGCTAAGGTCTTAAAAATAAGAAGCATTATTTTAAACAAAATCCTGTGACCAATCGGTAACCAGTGAGCATCTATTAATAGTGGGGAAACGTGGTCATATTTTTTCGCATTGTAAATTAATTTTATGGCCGTGTTCTAAATTATCTGTAGTCTCCTTTTTTCTTTTTGTGTAATGTTAATAAATAGGGCGTTGCAATAATCAATTTTTGATATTATAAAGGAGTGGATTAGTATCTTTAATGAAGATAAACTAAGAAATTTGGCAACTGACCTAATCTGACGTAATTTGAAGAAACAATTTTTAACGATGAGGGAAATATGTTCGTGATAGATTAATTTATCATCTATAAGTACCCCAAGAATTTTAACAGAGGATACCAAGTTGAGTGAGGTGTTATTGAGATTAAACGGTTTTGAGAGAGTTATATCTTTTTTCCAGTTGAATAACATAGACTTAGTTTTATTGATATTTAAAACTAATTTGTTTGAATTGAGCCAATTTTGTATTTGTTCTAGTTTGTGGTTAATGGAAGAGATTTCTATGTTATTTTCCGGATCCAAGGGATGGATAAGTTGGATGTCGTCTGCGTATGAAAATGGAATAAAGCCTATAGCCTGACAGAGCTCTAATAGTGGTGAGAGGAAAATGTTAAATAGTAAAGGGGACAAGATGGATCCTAGAGGTATTCCAAATGTTGAAGTGTAAGAGGTGGAATCTTCGTTATTGAATCTAACAAAGGAAGTACGATTAGCAAGATACGACTTAAACCATGCTAAAACTCTCATTTATTCCTTTTTCTTCAAGTCTATTTAAGAGTAAATCGTGATCAATGGTATCAAAGGCAGCAGAAATGTCTAAAGAGAAGAGTATAACGGATTTGTGGTGGTCTAGGTAATATTGGATGTTCGAGGTTAGACCTATTAGAGAATATTCAGTGTTATGGAATTTTCTAAATCCTGTTCGATTAGGATGTAATGCATTAGTTTTCTCAATGAAATCAGAAAGTTGATTAAAGATCAGTTTTTCTGTTAATTTAGCTATAAATGGTATGTTTGCTATTGGACGGTAATTGGTTGATTCATTGATGCTGGTTTTATAATTTTTGAGGATGGGGGTGATGGAAGCAGTCTTCCATTGAGGAGGGACTGTAGAAGTAAGTAAGCTATTCTGTATGAGTGACAGTATGAAAGGGCCAAAGTGTGAGAAATGTTTTTTCAGGTAAAAAGGTGGAATGATTTCAGATCGGGAGCTTTTTAAGTTTACTTGTTGAAATAGGGATTCGATATCTTGAAGTGAGGGGATTTTGAAATTTGAGCATTTTGCTGTCGGAATGAGTTCTGTTCGGTCGATGGTTATGAGGTCGGTTAGTGTATTTTGTGGAAAGGAATTGCGAATATTATTTATCTTTTGTGTGAATGCATCAGCTAATTCTTGAGCTTTTAGGGAAGATTTTAGTGTAGAGTTGTTTATTTTATTTTTTGGATCCATAGATTTTAAAATGCTGTAGAGTATAGAAGAGTTTTTTGCTTTTTCAATTTTATTGGAATAATAAGATTTTTTTGCCAGATTGATTTTTGTCTTATATAATGAAACGTTTTCCCTGTATTTTTGAAGGTTGTCGAGTGTTTTATTGTGTCGCCATTTTCTTTCTAGGGAACGTATCTACCTCCAGACGGTGAGGAGATTATATCCTGGAACAGAAGTAAGGCAGTTTGTTGATATGGGGAGATGCAAAGAGATCTATCTGAGGAGTCCCCCACTGAGAAAAAATGTGATGGAGAGGCAAGGAATTGAGTGTCCATTCGTGAGGTTGTACAAGACGACTCAATTTGTCCGCCAGACAGTTTTTTTCTCCTTGAATGTAGACCGCTTTCAAAAAAGGTGTTGTGACAGATTGCCCAATTCCACACCTTTTGAGCTTTACTTGCAGAGAGGGAGAGATCCTGTTCCTCCCTGCTTGTTGATGTAGTACATGGCGACTTGATTGTTTGTACGAATGAGGACTACAGTACTTGATCATGAAGAAGATGCTGAAAAGCTTTGAGAGCACTGAAGATTGCTCTGAGTTCCAACAGATTTATATGACACTGACGATCTGTGCTGGACCAATGGCCTTGAGTACGGAGACCATCAAGATGAGCCCCCCCAAGCATAGGTCGAGGAATCTGTGATGAGGGCCTTCTGATGAGGGGGCGTTTGAAACAGTAAACCTCTGGAGAGATTAGAAGAGAGCATCCACCAGTGGAGAGACTGTCTCAATGAAGGAATCACTGTAATGTGCTGAGAGAGTGGGTCGAAAGCCTGCGCCCACTGAGATGCCAGGCAGTGGCGTACCTACCATATGTGACACCCGGGGCCCATCATTTCTTGGCACCTCCCCCCCATCTGTACGAAAAACATGATTTTTAGTAACAAGCCACACGTCTAGGAAAAGGCAGCATCTTACATATGCAGTGAGCAGTACAACATCAATACACCCATTGTAAAACTAAACAAGCCAGACTAGTACAGATCAATCCTACACCGTCAATCTTAACAGAAAACCATGTCTTTCGAACACAGAAAATACCTTCACCTAGTATGGAATATGTCATCACAAACTAACCCCTCCCTCTTTTACAAAACTGTAGTGTGGATTTTAGCCATGGTGGTAACAGCTCAAACGCTCATAGAATTCTGAGCATCAGAGCTGCTAACACCACGGCTGGCGCTAAAAAACGTTCCACAGTTTTGTAAAAGGGGGGATAAAATAGAAATACATAGACAAAGGTTAAATTGAACCAGCAAGAAGCTGGACTCTGCATACAATGCAACACCACAGAAACAGTGACACATGTCTCCTAAAGCAACAAATAAATAGAAAATTTTTGTTCTACCTTTGTCTTCTCTGGTTTCTGCTTTCCTCATCTTCTTGTTACTCTCTTCCTTCCATCCACTGTCTGCCATCTCTCTGCCCCTATATGGCATCTTCTCTCTTTCTATGCCCCTTCCAGAAACTGTATGCCTCCCCCTTCCATCTCTCCTTTCACCCCCATTGGTCTGGCATCTCTCTCCTCTCCTTCCCTCTCCTACACCTCTCTTCTGCAATCCCTTTCTTCCCTCATTTTCTTTTTCAGTTTACTTTCAGCATCCATCTAGATTACGTTCTTACTACCCTCTCATCAATTTCCTTTTTTACTGTCTACCTACAGCTCGCCACCTCTTTCCCTCACCCCCTCCAGTATTTCCCTAACTCAATCCTTTTGCCCCATCAGGTGCCCTTCTTTTATTTATCCCCTCCTTCAATCCTCTGTCCTCTTCTCTCTCTCCCTTCTCTCCACTTCCATCATCTGCCCCTTCTCTCTTTCCCTCACTTCCATCATCTGCACTCTTCTCTCTCCCCACTTCCATCATCTGCCCCTTCTCTCTCTTCCCCCCACTTCCATCATCTGCCCTCTTCTCTCTCCCCCTTCTCTCCACTTCATCATCTGCCCCTTCTCTCTTTTCCCCCTCCTTCCATCATCTGCCCTCTTCTCTCTCCCCACTTCCATCATCTGCCCCTTCTCTTTCTTTCCCCCTCCTTCCATCATCTGCCCTCTTCTCATTCCCCACTTCCATCATCTGCCCTTTCTCTCTCTTTCCCCCCACTTCCATCATCTGCCCTCTTCTCTCTGCCCCTTCTCTCCACTTCCATCATCTGCCCATTCTCTCTCTTCCCCCCTCCTTCATCATCTGCCCTCTTCCCTCATCTGCCCCTTCTCCCCACTTCCATCATCTGCCCCTTCTCTCTCTTTCCCCCACTTCCATCATCTGCCCTCTTCTGTCTCCCCCTTCTCTCCACTTCCGTCATCTGCCCCTTCTCTCTTTTTCCCCCCTCCTTCCATCATCTGCCCTCTTCTCTCTCCCCACTTCCATCATCTGCCCCTTCTCTCTCTTTCCTCCCTCCTTCCATCATCTGCCCCTTCTCTCTCTTTCCCCCACTTCCATCATCTGCCCCTTCTCTCTCTTTCCCCCATTTCCATTATCTGCCCTCTTCTCTCTCCCCCTTTCTCCACTTCCATCATCTGCCCCTTCTTTCTCTTTCCCCCACTTCCATTATCTGCCCTCTTCTCTCCCCCTTCTCTCCACTTCCATCATCTGCCCCTTTTCTCTCTTTCCCCCACTTCTATCATCTGCTCCCTTCTCTCTCCCCCATCATCTGCCCCGTCTCTCTCTTTCCCCCATTTCCATCATTTGCCCTCTTCTCTCTTCCCCTTCTCTCCACTTCCATCATATGCCCCTTCTCTCTCTTTTCCCCACTTCCATCATCTGCCCTCTTCTCTCCACATCCATCATCTGTCCCCTTCTCTCAATCTCTCCATCCACCACAGGTCCATCTTTCTCCCTCACCTTTCCGATTTTGGCAACAAGATCAGCAAGGCCCCCCCCGTGACAGCATTCAGGAGCATCGGCGTCCCCCCTCTGCGACGGCACTCAGCAGTATCAGCGCCCCCCTCCGCGATGGCACTCAGCGGCATCGGCGCCCCCCCTGCCCCACGACAGCACTCAAGTTCGGCCTCCTTCTCCCGGCATCAGCAGGACTTCAGATCGGCAACAGGTGCTCAGTCAAAAGCTTCCCCTGACTGAACTGCCTGGGCGGAAACAGGAAGCTGAGTCAGGGGAAGCTTTTGACTGAGCACTTGTTGCCGATCTGAAGTTCTGCTGATGCCAGGAGAAGGCGGCCAAACTTGAGTGCTGTCGCGGGGCAGGGGGGGCGCCGATGCAGCTCAGTGCCGTCGCAGAGGGGGCGCCGATGCCACTCAGTGCTGTCGCGGAGGGGGCGCCGATGCCACTCAGTGCCATCGCAGCCCAGGAATTTTCTGGACCTGTCCAGCTGTGCACCCGGGGCGGACCGCCCCCCCCCCCTCCTTGGTACGCCACTGATGCCAGGGTCCACTGAGGAATTCTGAGGTGAAGTCTGGCAAAAGGAGTCACGTGAACAGTAGAGGTCATGTAACCTAGGAGAACCATCATGTATCTCGCTGAGAGTGAAGTGAGGGATGATACTTTGTGATAAAGTCGAATAAGAGCATCCTGACGTTGTTGAGGAAGGAATGCTCCGAGTTGCACAATGTCCAGTACAGCTCTGACAAACTGTAGAGTCTGAGAGGGCTTTAGCTTGGATTTTGGAAAGTTGATTGTGAACCCCAAACTTTGGAGGAACCAAGTAGTCCGTTGAGTCGCTCCAATAACCCCCAAGATGTTGTATCTTTGATGAGCCAGTTGTCCAGGTAAGGGAAAACCTGAAGACCATGGTTGCGCAGAGCTGCTGCTGCTACTACTACGAGGCACTTGGTGAACACTCTGGGAGATGACGCCAGGCCGAAGGGTAGCACTCTGTATTGAAAATGATGATTTCCCACCCGAAATCTGAGGAATGTGCGAGGCTGGATGAATGGGAGTGTGAGTGCAAGCCTCTTTTAGATCCAGAGAGAATAACGAATCACTCTGATCTAGAAGGGGATACAAGGATGCTAGAGACAGCATCCAAATTTTTCTCTGACAAGACATTTGTTGAGAGCTCTGAGATCCAATATAGGTCGCAGATCCCCTGTCTTCTTCGGAACTAGGAAGTAACGGGAGTAAAACCTCCTGCTCTGCTGTTCCAGGGGAACTTCCTTGATGGCACGGAGACTAAGCAGAGCTTGAGCTTCCTGAAGAAGGGTGGTCTGCAATGGACTGGAAGGATACTCTCTTGGGGGAAGATCTGGTGGAACCTGGATGAAATGAAGAGAGTAACCTGGCATGGGATGTTAGCTAGGTGATCTTAAAGATTCGGGTCCTTATCCACAGTGCGGAGCCAGGCAAGACAGTGCATCACCACCGAGAACGCAGTGACTCTAGAGGACATTTCAAACGCATCATATGCAGCTTGAACCATTTGCATGCAAAGTTGACCCAGAGTCGATCTTGAGGAAGATATTTGAAAAAAAAATAATCAGGCATCGTGTTGATGAAATGCTTGAGATAAGAGGTGAAGACAAAGTTGTAGTTCAAAATTCGGTTTGTCATCATTGAATTTTGATACAGCCGACGACCAAACTTGTCCATGGTCCTGCCCTCTCTTCCAGGAGGGACAGTGGCATAAACCTTGGCAGGATTGGTTCTTTTTAAAGAAGACTCCATGAGAAGAGATTGATTGGATAATTGAGACTTCTCAAATCCCTTACAGTGGACCATCCTGTAGCGAGATTCCAACTTTGCTGGCACAACAGGAACGGAGTATGGTGTCTCAAGATTTCTTTTGAAGGTTTGAGAAAGAATGCCATTCATGAGTAATTTGAGAGACTCCCTAGGAGGATGAGGCACACCCAATTCTTCTAAATACTCCTCAGACTATTTTGAGTTAGATTCCAAAGTGATGTTAAGATCTTTACTCATTTGGCAGAGAAACTTGGTAAAGGATGCCTGATCTGAAGAGGTATGACACCGTGGAGGAGAAGGTGACCTCGAGGTTCCTCTCATCGCAGAGAATGAGGGTGAAGCCTCTCTGGAGTATTGATACCTGAGATCTGAATCCATAGGCAAAGATGACCCACTCATAGAATGTAAAGAGAGCCTTGCAGGAGAAGAACTCGACTGACGAGAGTGGTGAGGCTCTGGAACAGATTTCCTTGACAGAGGAAATGGTGGCCTTGAGGATTTTCTATGCCTCGATAAACGAGACCTGTCTCGAGAAGAAGATCTGGGCCTCAATGAAGACCTTGACATATGATGTGGAGAACTAGGCCTCGAATCACGGTCCCGTGATTGAGTCAGATCCAGCCTGGAAGATGAATGTCAGGAGTCCTCGTCCTATGCCTCGAAAAGGGCATGTGAGAAGGGAGGACTGGAAGTTGGAGAACGATGTTGAAATACCAAAAAGGACTCAGCTCCTTGTGTCACGGTATCTTGAGGCAGTCTTAAGGACTCAGCTCTTTGTATAGAGTGACTAGGTTGAGCTCGAGGAACTGCCAAGGACTCGACTCCTTGTAATACTGCTGAGTGCTCAGGCTGGACTGCAGGAAGCAGAGTCGAGGCAGGAGTTAATTGGGTAAGCATGTTACCAAACCACTGATGCAGAAGATTTGCCAACAGGTTCTGAAAAACTGGCACCAAAACAACTAAATCTGGTACATTTGGTGTGGCTACAGTCTCCAAGGAAGAACACTGCCTCGATTTTAAGACACGTTTCCTGGCAGCTTCAAAACCACCGATTCTAAGGGTGGCATGTCCTGAGGAGTTGACTTAGCTATCTTACCTGAGGGAGACAGTGAGGATAACAGCTCCTCAGGCGAAGATTTAGCTGATTTCCCCGAGGACAAGGACTTCCCAAACGAGGAAGGTTTGATTAAGGTCGAGGTCGGGGTTAAAGGTGTTTGCCCCGTAGAAGACTTCACTGGAGTGGAGGTCGAGTTTGGGGCTGAGATCGGGGTCAGGGCCTTAGGCAAAGGCCGATCCATGCCACCAAATATTTTTTCAAGCTAAACTCGACGACGTTTGAGAGCCTGAGGTTGAAGTCTAGCACAGCGGGCGCACAACTCTGCACGATGGTCAGGCCCTAAACTCTGAACACACCACTTGTGTGGGTCAGTGAGAGAGATAGCACATTGCCACTGGCTACACTTCTTGAAGCCTGTGATCGGCCGGGACATAAAAGGAAAAACTGCCGCAGCTAAATCGAAGCCTGCAGGCTGAGGTCACGGAGTAGGTTCCGCCTTGACATGACGAAAAAACCAAACAAAACTTCTACATTTTTATTTTTTTAATAAAACACAAAAAGAAACACAGCGACCTTGTAAAGAAAATACAAGAGAAGGCATGAGTAGAACTAACTCTTTGAACAGAGCATTGAAACGAGGACTTCTTGGCTCCGCGGAAAACTTAGAACTGAGGAGACACGCATCCTACATTGGGCAGTAAGGCACACACACATGCACGGTACGGCAGTCGCAAACTTTCTAAAAATTTACTTGGATTTCAGCAAAGCCTTTGATACAGTTCCTCATAGGAGGCTGTTGAACAAACTTGAAGGGCTGAAGTTAGGGCCCAAAGTGGTGAACTGGGTCAGAAACTGGCTGTCGGACAGATGCCAGAGGGTGGTGGTTAATGGAAGTCGCTCGAAGGAAGGAAAGGTGACTAGTGGAGTCCCTCAGGGTTCGGTGCTGGGGCCAATCCTGTTCAATATGTATGTGAGTGACATTGCTGAAGGGTTAGAAGGAAAAGTGTGCCTTTTTGCAGATGATACCAAGATTTGTAACAGAGTAGACACCGAAGAGGGAGTGGAAAACATGAAAAAGGATCTGCAAAAGTTAGAGGAATGGTCTAATGCCTGGCAACTAAAATTCAATGCAAAGAAATGCAGAGTAATGTATTTGGGGATTAATAATAGGAAGGAACCGTATATGCTGGGAGGAGAGAAGCTGATATGCACGGACGGGGAGAGGGACCTTGGGGACCTAGTGTCCGAAGATCTAAAGGCGAAAAAACAGTGTGACAAGGCAGTGGCTGCTGCCAGAAGGATGCTGGGCTGTATAAAGAGAGGCATAGTCAGTAGAAGGAAGAAGGTGTTGATGCCCCTGTACAGGTCATTGGTGAGGCCCCACTTGGAGTATTGTGTTCAGTTTTGGAGACCGTATCTGGCGAAAGACGTAAGAAGAATTGAGGCGGTCCAGAGGAGGGCGACGAAAATGATAGGAGGCTTGCGCCAGAAGACGTATGAGGAGAGACTGGAAGCCCTGAATATGTATACCCTAGAGGAAAGGAGAGACAGGGGAGATATGATTCAGACGTTCAAATACTTGAAGGGTATTAACGTAGAACAAAATCTTTTTCAGAGAAAGGAAAATGGTAAAACCAGAGGACATAATTTGAGGTTGAGGGGTGGTAGATTCAGGGGCAATGTTAGGAAATTCTACTTTACGGAGAGGGTAATGGATGCCTGGAATGCGCTCCCGAGAGAGATGGTGGAGAGTAAAACTGTGACTGAGTTCAAAGAAGCGTGGGATGAACACAGAAGATTTAGAATCAGAAAATAATATTAAATATTGAACTAGGCCAATTACTGGGCAGACTTGCACGGTCTGTGTCTGTGTATGGCCGTTTGGTGGAGGATGGGCAGGGGAGGGCTTCAATGGCTGGGAGGGTGTAGATGGGCTGGAGTAAGTCTTAACAGAGATTTTGGCAGTTGGAACCCAAGCACAGTACCGGGTAAAGCTTTGGATTCTTGCCCAGAAATATCTAAGAAGAAAAAAAAAAACAAAATTTAAATTGAATCAGGTTGGGCAGACTGGATGGACCATTCGGGTCTTTATCTGCCGTCATCTACTATGTTACTATGTTACTAAGTTCTTCAAGCAAGTCTGCTTGCAAGGCTGTCCGCATTGAGGCTCCGTGGATGACGTCACCCATATGTGAAAATATGCTGCCTGCTTGTCCTGGGATAACTGTTTACTATACCTGGAGTCTGCCTCCAATGGAATAGAAAGGTCCTCATACATTTGCCGGAGAAACTTTGAAAAAGAGGACCTCTCAGAAAAAGCAGCAGGTTGACGCTGAGGTAAATCTGAACTATCAGAATCCTCAACATCAGACGAGAGTGGTTCTTGCTTCGAGTCTCCCAATAAGTATTAGTCCTGAATGGAATGAGGATGGTTACAAAGACTCGGTGTCGAAGGCTCAATATGCTTCATCTTACGAGAGGCCTTCTGGGACCGCACTGGTGTCGCCTCTCTAGATGTTTGAGTTGATGACGACTGGTGCCGTGGAGTGAGATCAATTGACTCCCGTGTCAATGGTCTCCGCACTGGTGGAGCATCAATGTGAGGTTAGGTCGGTGTCGCCATCTGCTCAGGCTGAATCGTCACCCAGAGAGCTGGTGTCGACCTAGCTTGGACAGTCGGTGTAGACGTGGCCATAATTTGAGTCGGCACCAGCATCTGAAAATGTTCACCCAATTCCTTCCAAAGCAAACTGTCAATCTTTTGCTTTAGGGAGAACACCGGCACTGTTTTCTTTTTAGCCGGTACCACTGGTGCTGCACTCCAGTCCGGTGATGAGGATGCTGATGTCGAGGCACTCACCGAAATCGGGACCGGGCACTTATGGGACTTTTACCGAGGTCGGCATGACTGACTCAATGCCACTTTGACCTAAGTCCCAGATGGGGCAGGGGAAGGCTTCTTAGCTGGCTTACCCACAGAAGATTGCGACACCGGAGATGTTTCCACCGGTGTCGATATACGCAGTGTTGTCTTGGTTGGTGCTGCTGGTGTCGGTAGTGATGTCGACTCCCCCTCCATAGCGACACCGAACAATAACTTCTGTTGAAGAAGGCAGTTTTTCAAAGTACTCTTCTGAAGAGAAGAACACGGAGTGCAGGTTTCCAGATGGTGCTCTGGTCCAAAACACTGGCGACACCAGCGATGTGAGTCAGTCACAGACATGGGCCGAGCACAGCAACTGCACTGTGGGCGTGACATCGATGGAAAGATCGCCTCAGCCAAATCAAAGTTGGAGGCCAAGGTGGTACAACCCAAAGGTGGAGGCCAAGGTGGCCCTGCCGGGCCAAACCCGCGAAACGGAAAAAAAAAAAAATTTTCCCCTTTAACCAGAGGTAAAAGGACAAAGAAAAAAGAAACATGAAACTGATTGAAAGAGTCAAATGCAAGAGCAGGAAGGCGAAAAAATTTAAAAAGCCGTTAACACGTCTTCTTAGTTCTGCAGAAACCAAGAAACTGAGGGACCGAGCGACTATGCAGTGAAAAGAGCCAGTTCGTGGTCCTGATCTCCTTTGCACTGGCATACACTGCATTAGCTATCAGCTGTTTGCCACTTTCCATAGCAGGTACAGCGCTTCGCAGCCTCCACCATTGGGACAAAGTTTTGGCATGAAGACTTGCCATGGTTGCACGAGGGCCGCCAAAGAACAGGAGGAATGCCATGGCGGAACTTTAAAAGATGATGCCTGGCAAGGCCGCTATCAGAGAGAACGGCCCATGGGTAGTGCTAGACCGCGTCGTTGAAATTTGTAATGCCAGAGCCCTCCCACATCTCTGAAGTAAAAGCCAAGCGTCGAAGAGTGAGTGCTTGCTCCACCCCGAGCTGCCCTGATGAAGGAGATGGCCAACCCACCTCTGCCCCAGTCAGGGGTCTCTCTCTCTGCTAGATATTCCACAAATCCCTTTTTTAAGGAGGGAACTTTAGGGCAGAAGAGGAAGGAGGTTATTGACATTGACCCCCCTCCCCAGGTATATCCCCTAGGTAGGAAAAAAAGCCCAACACCCCCCAGGCTATGACCAAAGAAAAAATACAGTGGGAGCCCACTCATGCTAGCAAGGTCCAGGAGAATGAGTGAAGCCATCCATCTGCCTGCTGGAGATAAGAGTATACTGGATATGTAAAGAGCATGCCATCTGAGATATAGAGATCACAGATTTACTGTCCTCTATCTCCGCCTGCTAATGCGTGGATTAAACCCATGTGTCTGAATTTGTCTGCTGCTGATGACAGAGGAGGAGATTTAAAAAGCTACGATTGACATCCTTCTGCAGTATGCTTGTGAAAATGGACAGA
Organism: Geotrypetes seraphini; assembly: GCF_902459505.1. Classification (NCBI taxonomy): domain Eukaryota; kingdom Metazoa; phylum Chordata; class Amphibia; order Gymnophiona; family Dermophiidae; genus Geotrypetes; species Geotrypetes seraphini. The sequence goes on from NC_047091.1 coordinate 106,362,062, forward strand.
ATGCCCTAAGGTTCAGCATACCATTCCTATTGCACTGGAAACTGCTTTAGCTGATAATTTTCTGTTCTACACTGGAAGTTTATTCTTCATTATATTCCAGTCACATAGAAATATTTATTTCCGAGTAAACAAGAAAAAGTGATTTTTGATCTAAGCCCATCTTATTATACATGCACCCCATGGACATTAGAACAGACAGCTTATTATACATACTTTTCACTGTTTGCCAAGCGGCGGTAATCTCCCACAGTCATAGGCTTCTTCTGTATATTGTACTGGGTGAACAAGCCAGATTGCCCAGTCACCACTTGCTGGATGGGTGCAGGAATCACCATGTTGTCAATATCATCATATGTTTTACGGGGCTTCCACTCCTTAGGAGGTATAACCTAGAAGGAAGAACACACGAGAGATTATCTAGATGGATTTTCACAGCCATTTTAGGCAGCCTTTCAGACTCAGGAGGCCCAAGAAGATTCCATAAGCCTCAAAACAAAGACTTAAAGAAAGAGTAGCTTAGGTGAAATTTGTTCATTCATTTTACTGTAATCTATTCACAGGATCACATGGTATACAAAAATATAGCACTCCGAAAAAATTTACATTTATATTTTGTTTTTCAAGGCGGTAGTCTTCTCATTAGGCAGGGCAATAGAACCAATGGATCTACTAATTTTGAATCAAAACCTGGAATTTCTATGGTATTTACAGAAAATGCTAATGGCTTTCATCTAGTGAGGTGAATCAGATCATTTTTTAAATGTATTTTTATCACATTAGCAACTAGGCCATAATGTGAAGGCAGAGAGGGGGTGGGAGAAGAAGGAAAATTCAGTGTGGCAACTTCTTCCCACTTTATTGGCCTCTACTGGGCTACCACGTTATAAACATTCAGAACTATCGAGGGGCTGTAGTCTGCATTTCATAATACCTCCATGCCCAGTCTATCCTAGACAATAAAACAATCCTTCTGGTACATAAGCATGTCCAAGTGTGGCCACTGGGTGTCACTGTGTGGTAACTTAAACACCCCATCCTCCCTTTTGTAACTAGTCCAGGATGCAGTTTGGAATCAAATCCTGGTCCTCCATATGGCAATGCATAGCACTGCCACTAAAACCATCATATACGAAATATGATTATAAATATTTAATACAGATATATGCAGGTACAAATATCTGTGACTGGACCATGTGCAACAATTACAACACATTTTAAATAAGATTAAACTTTCATAAACAAGCTTATAACAGGTAAAACACAAACCAGGTTAAAAGTTATAAGAACATAAGAATTGCCGCTGGGTCAGACCAGTGGTCCATAGTGCCCAGTAGTCCGCTCACGCAGCGGCCCTTTGGTCAAAGACCAGTGCTCTAAATGAGTCCAGCCTCATCTGCGTACATTCCGGTTTAGCAGGAACTTGTCTACTTTGTCTTGAATTCCTGGAGGGTGTTTTCCCCTATAACAGACTCTGGAAGAGCGTTCCAGTTTTCTACCACTCTCTGGATGAAGAAGAACTTCCTTACATTTGTATGGAATCTATCCCCTTTTAACTTTAGAGAGTGCCCTCTCGTTCTCCCTACCTTGGAGAGGGTGAACCACCTGTCTTTATCTACTAAGTTTATTCCCTTCAGTATTTTGAATGTTCTATGGTGCCAATACACATGGGTCATGTTTTCTGCTCCTTGGATCCGTCAGGGATGTTGCACAGATGATATCATTGTATGACAATGTATTGGTGCCATGACTGCAGGGCTCCATAAGGAGCCCCTGTGGATGACATCAAGCTCAGAACTATTACCACAATGACCGGACTAAAGACATGATTTAAAAAACCTCAAGAGGTCATGTGATGCTATAAGAGCAAGCACCAGTGAGTCTGACTTTACAATCCACAAGGATAAAATCCTCCCCGAATTTATTCAACAAATCCCATCTGAATTCATGACATTATGAGTCAGCATAGTCAATCATTTTCTAAATTATGGAAAGGAGGATGCCTAGAGAAATCATCCTGAATTTTTCATGTTCAGAAATATGTTCAGATCCCTTAGGTCTAGGATGGGATAAAATCCTTCTATCTTTTCGGGCACAAGGAAGTGCTTGGAACAGAATTCCTTCCCTTCTTTTCTGAGTGAAATGGGTTTTTCCACATGGGCCTGCAGAAGGGAGGAGAGTAGCTCTCAACACCAGGAAGTGCACTTAGAGGAAAATTGTGTCATACTCAGTGGGAAATTTAGAGGAGTCTGACCTCAGTTGAGTCTGTAACCCCCTCAAATTATTTGCAGAACCATTGGTCTGAGGTTACAAGGGGCCACCCTTCTTGGAATAAAATTCCAACCTCCGTTCTACTAGTGTCCCTTCTGGGACAGGCACTTTTATGTCAGCTAAGCTGTGCTGGAGTCAGTCTAAAGCTCATCACCTACTTACGACTGTGAAGTTGACTGGGTCTTCTGGATCAGCTGCTGTCAAAGACAGGAGCGCAGAGTTTGGGTCTGTTGGAAGGACTGTACCTATGCCTTTGAGAATGGTAGGCACTCTTCCAACTCCCTCTGAAAGGGGAGGCTACAGAAGGAGCAAACTGAGACAAGGATTTGATGGTATTAGACCTCTTTTAATGAAGTCCGCTACATCCTCAACCTTGTCCCCCAAAAGATTATTGCTTCAGCATAGAACGACCACCAGCATCTCCTGAACTGCTAGCTCAAGATCCAAAGGATGCAGCCATGATAGCCTGTGCATGCTGACGCCCACAGTGGAGAGTCTGGATGCCACATCAAAAGTGGCCTGAGCTATGTGTTTTCTGCACGCCTTCTGCTTATTATCTACCTGTGAAAAGCATGTGACCTTTTCCAGTGGGAAAGTATCCATAGTCTCTAACAGTGTCCACCAAGGACTTCAAGTAAAGGTTGGTGTAGAGCTGGTAGGACTAGATGCAGGAAATGAGCATAAAGCCCTAAAAAAAAAAAAAAAATCTTCCTCCTATCCCTGTCTGGGGGAGCCGAGACATGGGTCCTCATACTTCCTGCTCTCTTGAGAGCAGATTTGACCATCAAAGAGTGGTGCAGCAACTATGGCTTCTTAAATCTGGACTCTACAGAGAATGCAATCTGTCTGCATGCATAGAGAGGGGTTTCCCAATTCTCCATCCTTCAGAAGGCTTAACAGGCACTGTACAAGCCTCCATAGATGGAGAGCCATAGTAGAGGACAGCAAACATCTTGGCTCTAAACTTGAACTTAAAAGGAATAGCTTCCATCATTTCCTTTAAAAAAAACCCAACAACCCCAAAATCAACAACTCCCATGTATTGTAAACTATGTTTACTTGTAAGCCACTTAGGATATAAGCGGATAATAAGTTTTTTAAATAAATAAATAACCAGTGTCTACAGCGATTCCAGAAATCATGAAGACCAATGCTCTCAATGTCAATAACATTGTATTGGATATCTGTGTGCTAAAAAGCCTCTCGCACAGTCTCTCTAGTTTTCTGAGTTCTCTTCTTCATTTGAGTATGTAAAGAACAATGACAGGTCTTATGCTCAGGGCCAGATATAATAGGTACACATTATGTGTGTTAGTCACAGGCATTTAAAAATTATGTTCTTACCTGTTAATTTTCTTTCCCTTAGACACAGCAGATGAATCCAGAGATCAATGGGCTAGAACACATCTACCAGCAGGCGGAGATAGAGAAACTGATTAACAGGTGGTCCTATTGGCTGGCACTCCTCCTATATCTCCAGTATAGCTCCTTGCCCAAGCATCCATAACCATCAATAGGCATAGCAGGTAAAAAACTTCTTTCCCATAACAAATCTCAAAAGGCAATAATACAAAATACAACCCTCAATAATAACAAACTTCGAAAGTTGGAAAATAAAAAACCGACAGACAATATCCAGAAAGGGTGGGGCTCTGGATTCATCTGCTGCGTCTAAGGGAAAGAAAATTAACAGGTAAGAACATAATTTTTCCTTCCCTAGCAACAGCAGCAGATGAATCCAGAGACCAATGGGATGTAGCAAAGCAATCCTCAATCTGGGTGGGGAGCAAACGCCGCCTCCGCAACAACCAAAGCACTAAACGCATCTACCGCATGCGCCCCCATATCCAACCAGTAATGCTGAGAGAAAGCACTCTCGGAAGACCAAGTAACTGCGAGACAAAACTCCTCCGGCGGAATGGTCATGAAGTTCTTTCGCCAACCGCTTTCCTGCCATCAAGCAAGCGTAAAGAATGTCCTCCTTGACCCATCAAGAGATGGAGCTTTGGATGCCGCCATACGTTTGAGGCGTCTCGTGAAGAATACAAAAAGGTGATCTAAACAACTAAAAGTCATTAGAAACCTAGCTCGCTGAGAACGCTACACACTTTCAAAAAAATGCAGTGAATAAAAGCACGTCTCCCCATTTCTCCTCCCAGGATGAAGGAAAAGTGAGAGTGACATAAAAGAAAGGATGCCACCTCCTTAGAAAGAAATTGTGGACCATCCGAACTGACACCCCAGATTTTGTAAATCAGAAATAGGAATCCCTGCCAAACAAAGCCTGCAACTCAGAAAATTGCCGAGCTGAAGCCATGGCCACAAGAAACCCTGTGTTCAATGGCACAGCCCTTTAGAGTATCAAAAGGCAAGGATGAAATGAAGCCTTCGGTAAACTGCGAAGAAGTACCTTAAGACTGTACTCCGGACGGGCTTTCTAAGAGGTATCCGAATATACTGTACTCCGTTTAGGAACTGAACTACATGAAGCTGAGAAGGAAGTGAAGAGCAATATACCTAGCCCTTGTAACAAGCTAAGAATGACACTTGAAGCTGAAGGGAATTGAACGCTAAGCCCTCGGCAATACACTTGTGTCAAAATAGAACTCTGTAAGGGTGCAAATGTGGAGAAGTACCCAAGAAAGGAAAAACCTCCAAAAGGAAGCAGAAGCCACCGGTGAAGACGTCTGCATCGCTTGGACAAGAGAAGAAACAACCTGCTTCACATAACCCGTACACGTCAGCCATGACTTTTCAAAAGCTAGGTCGTAATACCAAAGTAGTACGAATATCCATGTTGATCGGACCCTAGGTGTGCAAATCCTGAGATATCAGGAAATTCAACAGTCCGGCTGTCAAAAGACTCAACAGAACTGCATAGCAAGGATGGCGCAGCCAATCCATAGATTCTACAAATACTATGCATACTGCCCAGGCTGTAGAGAAATACCCCCATCATAATACTGACTGAAAAGACCTTCAGCGTCATTCTGGAAGAATGGTCTGAAGCTCCAGAAACGGTAGCCCGACCATGCTCCAGAGTAGAAGAATGAACAAGTACTGAGTCGCCTCTTAAGACCAGACACCTGGAGCTGAGGATGGAAGACACCGAGCCTCCCAACCTGACAGCCCGGGATGTTTGGTGACCATGAACTAGTCCAAGACTGAGGCATGCCTTTGAAAAGAGAAATCTCGCTGAGCCACCAAATCATACAGAGCGATGCATGAGGAGTCTACCAAATAATTGGAGCCCTGAGATACCGGGAATCACCGGAACAAAAGCAACTGCTGTAGCGTTATAATGGGCAAGCAAGCCGAAGTTCCCAGTGGAGTCAGCAACATGGATCCTAGAACCTGTACAGAATCCCATACTCTTGGTCATGGTGACCGAAGAAGAATGCAAACCTGAGACTGTGACTCATCGCCCTAGTCTCTGGGAAGAAACACATTTCTCTCCTATATGAATAAAAACATCTCCCCGATATATCTATAAATAGTACAGGAGAAAAGAGCGCTGTGCAAATTTGAAGATTCACATCCAAAGAACTGAGGAAAAGAAACCACCATTTTCGTGTCAGTCAAATGGCCCGACTGGAAGACGTCCAAATCAAGCAGTCAGTCAAGAAGAAATAAGGTGAATCGCCTGGTAGCACCAAAACGGTATCACTGCCCACATTTTCTAAAATGTTTGTGAAGCCTTGGGTAGGCGAAATGGCATGTGTCAAAACCAAAAGCGCTGCTCCAAGAGAGGCAAGCAAACCTAGTGCCGATTCAGAGTCCATAGTGAAAATGTAAATATTCTCCCAGTTTTTCTGCAGAAATGTGTAACCCTGAGAAACTAATTCAGCAGAATGGGATCCAGCCTGCCCAATGCCCCCGTCTTGGGCACCATGCAGTAAGTGGAACAACGTCCCTTAGTTCCCGAAGAACTACAAGAACTGCCCTGAGGACCAGTAACACTTAAAAGGGAAACACAAAACATAGAGACTCCAAAAACGAACTGGAAACCTGAGGAGGATGCAAAGTTGCAAGCATCCTGAAAATCTTCACAGCCTCCTGACCTGACATTATAGCATCTTCTCCCTCATGAGAAAGCCTGAAGAGTCATTGGAAGAAGTCAAGATCCCCTCAGAATGAAGTGCAGAAGGTTAGGGAACGGCAGGAATAGAACTGTAGGATCTGTAAGAAGAAATAAATTATCCTAGGAAAAATCAAGATTCGCAATGTAAAGAGGAGTATACTGGAACCATGAAACAGTACGAACTCCATGCAACGTGAGCGAAATACGTATGTCCGTTAAAGTGAATACGTACTAGATGCAATCAAGATGCTGCATCCATTGCCCCGTGGAAAACAACAGCATCCTAACAGGTATCAGACAAAGCTCACATCGCTAATGAGAGCTTCAGGGATGAGGCTAACAGCCACATAGCGCGCGCTCCTCCGCGGGTTTGATAGAATAGGTAACTGGCTCATGGTTAGAAGCCCTTCTATCCGTCTAGCAGCTGCCATGAGAAGATGGCGACAGGAAAAACCAGCGTGATAAGAATGGAAATCTGAAGTCCAGGCCCTCTCAGAAATAGAGAAAGAGAGTCCTGGCCACAGGAAGATGCGAAGTGTTATTATGGAAATTGGTAGGCATATATATCCTATGCCACTACTAGACACATGCAGCGCAGCACAGCACAGAGGCCCAAATAAGAAGGACAGTTACCAACAGACAAAGGCTCAATCTGCAGGGACCCCAAGAGAGACAATGAGATACCCGTGTGAAATACAGGGCACTATCTTACTGCTGATCTCACTGTGCCGTGAGGTATCGTATGTCGACCCAGTCTGGAGACAAACCGAGACTGGGTGACCTAGCACAAATTAGAGTCTCTCTGGTAATCCCCTTGAGTGCTAATCCCAGAGTCCGATTAAACTAGCAGCTTCCTTCAAGGGAATACAGCAGGAACACAGCCATAGACATATAAACCTGCCTAAGCTTGTCCCAAAGCTGGTGAAACACGAACAACTTGTCTGAACCGGAAAGGAGAGACGCCGCGGCATACCCTGACCAAAGTCAGCTGTAAATAAACTACTGGAACGCTGCAGCTCTCCTGCCATTGCCGGAGACCCAAGCGCACGCCTGATTCTCGCTGACACATGGCCGCTGCATCAACGCTCCTAGAAACATAGTCGGATTCAAGCCCCGCAAAATTTACCCTGCCGCAGCCTGCATAGAAAGAAAATCAGACTTGGGGAATAACCAGAAGAATGGTGCGTGCTGCCCACAGCGCCAGAAAAAACATGTCCCATCTCATGCGCGCTGCTATAAACCGGCACCTGCACAATCAGCTACACATGGCCGTGAAAAACACCGATGAAAGAGAGCCTCAGAATAAACAGGACTATTACTGCTGCACTGAAACCCAACAAGGAGAACAAGTGCGAGCATGAAATCGCACCGCTACTGCCGCGCTGTAACCAACAAGGAAACCAAGCGCGTGCATGCAAAGAATGGGAAAGTCCCAGCTCCCTCAACGGATTTCTAGTCATAAAACTTAGCCTCAATAAAATATCCATTCCTTAAATGTATGATGACCGAACCCACAGTACTAAGACTCCCAAACAGAACCTGAAGTTCAAACAACAGTAAAAACCAGACATATTCACAAGCTTGTTGTTAGGGCCGGTTGAAGCCAGTTAGAGCTAGTAGTGCAGCAATAACAGGGCAGAATGTAGCAACTGTGGTCTCTTTTTTTTTTTTTTTTTTTAAACAGAGAACATAAGAAGTTGCCTCCACTGGGTCAGACCGAGGTCCATCTCGCCCAGCGGTCCGCTCCCGCGGCGGCCCATCAGGTCTGCGACCTGTGAAGTGGTTTCTGACCACTTCTATAACCTACCTCAAGTTCTATCTGTACCCCTCTATCCCTTTATCCAAACCCTTCTTGAATCCCTGTACAGAGTTCTGGCCTATCACTTCCTCCGGAAGCGCGTTCCATGTGTCTACCACCCTCTGCGTAAAGGGAAAGAAGAAAAAACTGAGACCCAGTCAGACCCTCTAGCAATGGCGGGAGGGTGAGGCAGGGACCTGGGGGGGGGCCCAGGTGTAACTCCTAAAGCCGGCACCGTTCAGCCGGACACCCCTGTCTCACTGAAGAGAAAATCTCAACAGGAGAAATAGCATTGCCAGCTCACTGAAGAGAAACCTCAACAGGAGAAAATAAAGTTCCAGTCACAGCCAGAATTCAGGAGCTAGTTGAATAGCTACCATGTCCTGCTGGGAGATAGAGAATACTGGAGATACAGGAGGAGTGCCAGCCAATAGGACCACCTGTTAATCAGTTTCTCTATCTCCACCTGCTGGTAGATGTGTGCTATCCCATTGGTCTCTGGATTCATCTGCTGCTGTTGCTAGGGAAGGTCCTATTACATTCTGTGCACCTCAAACCCACTGACAGGTTTGTGAGACATAGGGCTAGATTCACTAACCTGCCTCTCCGTGCCCAATTCGTGGCAGGCTGACCAATTCACCAAGGCTCAGCATGCAAATGGGGGCAATCGGAGGAATGCCCCCCCCCCCACCACTGACCACACGGATCTCTAGTGAGCGATCCTGACACATGCGCAGACCATTTGCTTTTCCTGTAGGGTTTACGCATGCGTTTACTGTCTGTTTTGGTTTTAACTTTTTTTACTGGCCCCGACTCTCCTGCTCTCTGCCGCCCTTCCCTGCAGTGCGAGCCCGTGGTTTAAACCTGCGTGTTAAAACCACAGGCTCGCGCTGTTGGGAAGGGAGGCAGAGCAGGAGAGTATAGGGGTGGCATGAAGGCAGGAGAATCAAGGCTGAGAAGGGCGGCATAAAGGAATGAAAATCGGGGCTGAGCAGGGCGGCATAAACGAAGGAGAAGGCAGAATCGGGGCTGAGCAGGGCAGACGAGTCACGGCTGAACAGGAAAGTCGGGGCAGAAAGGCAGAAGTCAGCAGAGAGCAGGAAAGATCGTGAACGACTGGTTCCCAGCAGTCACTTCTTTTTGGATTGGCCAGCCCAGTTGGCATTGTTGAAAAAGTTTTGTGAATCTAGTCCTTCCTGCTTTGCATGCCGCTTACCCTCATTTGCATGCATGGATCGGAACTGGATCGGCCACGAGGTTAGTGAATTGGGTCGGGGTCGCAAACTGATCAGTTTGCTTAGTGAATCTAGCCTAGACTTGGGCAAACTACGGCCCGCAGGCCAAATCCGGCCCATTTAGCTTTTTAACCCGGCTTGTGGCATCGTAGTTTGCCCTTGTCTGCAGGATAAGGCAGGGTTTCTAAACACGTGGTACATGGGCCGCCCGTCCATCTGCTCTCCGCTGCCGCTCGCCCACTATATTTACTTACAGGCCTGCTGGTGCCGCATCAAAGGGAAGGGCCAGGCGCGTACCCACAAGCCTTCTCCCGACGTCAATTCTGACAGACCTTCTCTCCTACGTCAGAATTGACGTCGGGAAAAGGCTTGTAGGTACGCGCCTGGCCCTTCCCTTCGATGTGGCACCAGCAGGGCTGTAAGTAAATATAGTGGGCGAGCGGAGGCAGGGAGTTGACGGACAGACGGGTGGGTGCCGGGCAGGGAGGGGGGAGTAGGAATCAGCGGTAGGTCGGCTTGAGGGCAGGCAGGCAGGCTTCAGTGCGGCTTCGGGAAAGGCGGGAAGTAATTAAATGCAACTGGTGCCGGTCAGATTGGGGGAGGAGGGAGGAAGGGGGCACTGAGGACATAGGAAGGGGCACTAAGGACATAGGAAGGGGCACAAAGGACATAGGAAGGAGGCACTGGGGACACTAAGGACATAGGAAGGGGCACAAAGGACATAGGAAGGAGGCACTGGGGGCACTAAGGACATAGGAAGGGGAGCAAAGGACATAGGAAGGAAGTACTGGGGCACTAAGGACATAGGAAGGGGCACCAAGGACACAAGAAGGAAGTACTGGGGCACCATGGACAAAGGAAGAAGGCACTAGGGGGACTAAGGACATAGGAAGGAGGCACTGGGGCATAGGAAGGAGGCATTGGGGCATCATGGACATAGGAAGGAGGCACTGGGGCACCATGGACATAGGAAGGAGGCACTGGGGGTACTAAGGACATAGGGAGGAGGCACTGGGGGCATAGGAAGGAGGCACTGGGGCACCAAGGACATAGGAGGGAGGCACAATGCACAAAAAGAAAATTTGTGAGGATTCAGCAGCTGCGGGAGTGCTATTTCCTCCTTCAGCATCAGATTCCACCCCCCCCCCCCCGGCCCTTCTGTAAAATTTAAGAACCCATTGTGGCCCACAGGTCAAAAAGTTTACCCACCCCTGATCTAGCCCATAATGGGGAAAATAAATAGCCACAGTGAAATCAAATGGCTCAATTATGAAAAATTTTGTGTCAAGCAATTTGGGTCCCATGTGACCCAGAAAGGCAAATTTTGCAGTGCAAGCCTACCAAAGGTTTCTTAAAGAGAAAGGAAAGCTGGGTAGTGTCTGCACCAGGACTCCAATGAGGGTCGTCACCCAGTTCTGAGTATATTATGGCTTGTCCTTGGAAAAGACACCATTTCCTAAAAAGTATACAAATATATGTATTGGCATTTTTGGGATTCAGCTGCTTTTGCCAGATACTGTACCATTTTAGTTGACTTGAATACAGTTTTGCTGCAGAAAAAATAGAAAAGGCACCAAAAATAAAGCAGAGAATCCAAGACAGGCAATGGAAAAGATAAAAAAAAATACTAGAAGTGACTTTTTCATGTGTTTATTCAGGAAGCTCCCATTTTTGCAATTAGATGGCAGACGGGAGGTGAGGATATCAGTGCTAATCAGTTAAAACCTGGAAATCACAAGCCAGTGGGGTCTTCTTCAGTCACAGAAAATGCAAGTTAGATCTACCCAACTTCATTGTTAGCCAAAATTTTCAAGATATCTCCAAAAGAAGTTTATCTGCAAACCAGAGTTACCAGACTATTTAAAATGACTCTTCAGAAGACTGATTCCAAATTGAAGTGTGATCAGAGAAAGATTTTGTCTAAATAGAGGCTATTTAACAGAGTGGTCTGACCTTAGCAAGTCCAGCCCTATGTGCTCCTTGGGACTCGATGAAAGCGATATACTTCCCAAAGTCCTGGAATTCCTCCAGGGTAGGTCGGAATGTCATAATCTTACAACCAGGATTCTGAGGACAAGGACTTTCTGATCCCATGATTCTGGTTATTTGACACCAAAATGTTACCTACAGAAAGAAAAAAATAAAAATGAACATTATCTGACCTTATTTTCTTTTTTACTTATAATCTCTTAAAGACAGAAAAGAATACCATCACAGTTGTCCTTGGTGTGTTATAAATTAACAGAGCTTCTATAATGTGTGTTTAATCCAATTTAAAGCATTGACCAAAAAGCACAATAGTTCAAGTTAAATTTTCTGTGAGAGTATAGCAAAGGAAGATCCGGTGAGGAAGTAGTGCATAAAGCCTGACCATAGGTGTACTTCTGAGGATCTATAAACGTTGTACTATTTACTGTGAAGAGAGTTAGGAGGGGTAAGAGAATATACACCCTTCCAATCTGAAGTAATCCAATTTAAAAGCATCTTGCAAGTAGGGGAACAGGAAATAATGCCTTGCCACATGTCCTAATAAGCATGATAAAAAAAGAAAAGTTCTTACTAAAGTTCATTACTTTAATTTAAATGAAATTCATTCTGCTAGTACATACAGCAGTGCAAATCTTTTTATTTATTTATTTTTTAATGTAGAAGTTTAAGAATTGCATCAAAAGACCTTCTTTCCAATCAGAATATAAACCAAGATAACATTTTTCCCCTAAAAAAAAAGGGGGGGGGGAATGTTAAAATGTAAACAAAAGGTTTGTATTCAAGTGCTGCCCAGCTGAATACCTACCCGCCCTTCCTGAACCTAGCACTGACCTTTCCCCAGGTCCACCTTAAATCCTGGTAGTCCAGTGTTGGGGTGAGCCAAACCGAGACAGGAGTGATCCCTCCCACCCCTGAGGTGAGGTGTCAGGTCCTGTCCTGGCTATCCATGTGCGCCCTTTCCTTCCCTCCCTCTGTAGAATCAATGCACACCCCTCCCCCACTGTAGAATCAATGTGCACCCCTCCCTCCCTTCTGTAGAATCACCACATACCCCTCCCTCCCTCGGAGAAGCAGTATAGGCCTACCCCCGGGCCTACCTTAGAAACATAGAAATAGACGGCAGATAAGGGCCACGGCCCATCTAGTCTGCCCATTCCAATGACCCTCCCCTACCTATCTCTGTGAATAGATCCCATGTGTCTATCCAATTTGACCTTAAAATCAGGCATGCTGCTGGCCTCAATGACCTGAAGTGGAAGACTATTCCAGCGATCAACCACCCTTTCAGTGAAAAAGAATTTCCTGGTGTCATCCCGCCCCTGATTTTCCACGGATGCCCCCTTGTTGCCCTGGAACCCTTGAAAAAGAAGATATCTTCTTCCACCTCGATGCGGCCCGTGAGATACTTGAACGTCTCGATCATGTCTCCCCTCTCTCTGCGTTCCTCGAGTAAGTAGAGCTGTAACTTCTCTAGCCGTTCCTCGTACGGGAGATCCTTGAGTCCCGAGACCATCCGGGTGGCCATTCTCTGGACCGACTCTAGTCTCAGCACATCCTTACGGTAATGCGGCCTCCAGAATTGCACAAAGTACTCCAGGTGTGGTCTCACCATGGATCTATACAATGGCATAATGACTTCAGGTTTACGGCTGACAAAACTCCTGCGTATGCAACCTATGATTTGCCTTGCTTTAGAGGAAGCTTGCTCCACTTGATTGGCAGTCTTCATGTCCTCACGGACGATCACCCCTAAGTCTCGTTCTGCTTCAGTTCTTGTTAGGATCTCGCCATTAAGGGTGTAAGTCTTGCATGGATTTTGGCTGCCCAGGTGCATGTCTTTGCATTTTTTGGCATTGAAGCTGAGTTGCCAGTACCCAGACCAGCGCTCCAGTAGAAGTAGGTCGTACAACATGTTGTCGGGCATTGAATTTTTGTCTGTTGTGCTTTTGCCCACTACATTGCTTAGTTTGGCGTCATCGGCGAATAATGTTATTTTACCTCGGAGCCCTTCTGCCAAGTCTCTTATATAGATGTTGAACAGGATCGGGCCCAGGACGGAGCCCTGCGGCACTCCACTGATCACCTCCGTTATTTCGGAGGGTGTGCCGTTCACCACTACCCTCTGAAGCCTACCTCCAAGCAAGTTCCCAATCCATTTCGGCAATGTGTTGCCCAATCCTATAAAACTCATCTTGCTCAGCAACCTGCGGTGTGGTATGCTATCAAATGCTTTGCTGAAGTCCAGGTATACGATGTCCAGGGACTCCCCAACATCCAGCTTCCTCGTCACCCAGTCAAAGAAGCTGATCAGGTTGGATTGGCAGGATCTCCCCTTAGTAAATCCATGTTGACGGGGATCCCGTAGATTCTCCTCATTCATGATCGTATCTAATTAGTGTTTGATTAGAGTTTCCATTAGTTTGCTCACTATTGATGTGAGTACCGTATTTTCACGGATATAACGCGCGCGTTATACGTGATTTTACGTACCGCGCATACCCCTCACGCGTTATATGCCTGAGCGCGGTATACAAAAGTTTTTAAACATAGTTCCCACCCCGCCCGACGCCCGATTCACCCCCCCAGCAGGACCGCTCGCACCCCCACCCCGAACGACCGCTCGCACGCGCTCCCACCCGCACCCGCATCCACGATCGGAGCAAGAGGGAGCCCAAGCCCTCTTGCCCGGCCGACTCCCCGACGTCCGATACACCCCTCCCCCGGCAGGACCACTCGCACCCTCACCCCGAAGGACCGCCGACTCCCCAACAATATCGGGCCAGGAGGGAGCCCAAACCCTCCTGGCCACGGCGACCCCCTAACCCCACCCCGCACTACATTACGGGCAGGAGGGATCCCAGGCCCTCCTGCCCTCGACGCAAACCCCCCTCCCTCCAACGACCGCCCCCCCCCCAAGAACCTCCGCCCGTCCCCCAGCCGACCCGCGACCCCCCTGGCCGACCCCCACGACACCCCCACCCGCCTTCCCCGTACCTTTGTGTAATTGGGCCAGAAGGGAGCCCAAACCTTCCTGGCCACGGCGACCCCCTAACCCCACCCCGCACTACATTACGGGCAGGAGGGATCCCAGGCCCTCCTGCCCTCGACGCAAACCCCCCTCCCCCCCAGCCGACCCGCGACCCCCCTGGCCGACCCCCACGACCCCCCCACCCACCTTCCCCGTACCTTTGGAAGTTGGCCGGACAGACGGGAGCCAAACCCGCCTGTCCGGCAGGCAGCCAACGAAGGAATGAGGCCGGATTGGCCCATCCGTCCTAAAGCTCCGCCTACTGGTGGGGCCTAAGGCGCGTGGGCCAATCAGAATAGGCCCTGGAGCCTTAGGTCCCACCTGGGGGCGCGGCCTGAGGCACATGGGCCAAACCCGACCATGTGTCTCAGGCCGCGCCCCCAGGTGGGACCTAAGGCTCCAGGGCCTATTCTGATTGGCCCACGCGCCTTAGGCCCCACCAGTAGGCGGAGCTTTAGGACGGATGGGCCAATCCGGCCTCATTCCTTCGTTGGCTGCCTGCCGGACAGGCGGGTTTGGCTCCCGTCTGTCCGGCCAACTTCCAAAGGTACGGGGAAGGAGGGTGGGGGGGTCGTGGGGGTCGGCCAGGGGGGTCGCGGGTCGGCTGGTGGGGAGGGGGGTTTGCGTCGAGGGCAGGAGGGCCTGGGATCCCTCCTGCCCGTAATGTAGTGCGGGGTGGGGTTAGGGGGTCGCCGTGGCCAGGAGGGTTTGGGCTCCCTCCTGGCCCAACTACACAAAGGTACGGGGAAGGCGGGTGGGGGTGTCGTGGGGGTCGGCCAGGGGGGTCGCGGGTCGGCTGGGGGACGGGCGGAGGTTCTTGGGGGGGGGCGGTCGTTGGGGGGAGGGGGTTTGCGTCGAGGGCAGGAGGGCCTGGGATCCCTCCTGCCCGTAATGTAGTGCGGGGTGGGGTTAGGGGGTCGCCGTGGCCAGGAGGGTTTGGGCTCCCTCCTGGCCCGATATTGTTGGGGAGTCGGCGGTCCTTCGGGGTGAGGGTGCGAGTGGTCCTGCCGGGGGGGGGGATGTATCGGACGTCGGGGGGGGCATCAGGCTTTCAGGATGGGGACAGACCTTCAAGGGGGGACAGGACTTCAAGGGAGGACAGTGCACGGAAGTCAGGGGGGGTGAACGGAGAGTCGGGACAGCGCACGGAAAGTCAGGGCGGGCGAAAGGAGAGTCGGGCAGCATGCGCGTTATATGCCTGAGCGCGGTATAGAAAAGTTTTTGTACATATCATCGTGATTTCTGCGCGCTATACCCCTGTGCGCGTTTTACAATGGTGCGCGTTATATCCGCGAAAATACGGTAAACTAATGGAAACTCTAATCAAACGCCAATCAATGGTAGTCCAGCAGGGTGAGTTGAGGCTGGAGCGATCCTTTTACACACCTGTCCGCGCAGTCTCGCTGAATAAAAATGGCTGCCGCGAGTGAGACTTGAGCATAAGAGGATTGCTCCTGCCCTGATTCAACCCGCTGGACCACTGTTAAAAGAAAATCATTGATTACCGGTAAACCATAGAATTACTTACAAAATAGCCTTACTTGCACATAAAATATTAGTAAATAAAGCCCCAGCATTTTCAGAAAGATTTCTAATTCCATACACCCCTGTAAAATCTTTAAGATCAGAAGAAAAATCTCTGTTAGTAATTCCCTCATTAAAAATCATCTATTCAAGGAAGGATATGATCTTTTCTGTTACAGCTCCTCAAATTTGGAACTTGCTTCCTTACAACATAAGAGAAGAAAAATTACTTAACAAATTCAAAAGCCTACTAAAAAGTTGGCTGTTTAAGGACGCCTTTAACTGACTCAATTAAAATCACATGACCTTATTCTGGAATATATCTGGACAAGGAACACTGTTAAGTAGAAATTAAGTGGGTAACGCTCCCTAACCTTTTGTCTCTTTACCCATCCTTTTTCATTTATTTTGGAATTGTATTTACTTCAATTTTTTTTTAACCCCCCCCTCAACTGCATCTTTATGTTATAATTATTTCTAGTGTCCTGTTTGAGTTTTTATTTTTTTAAATTCTTTGTAAATCGCATTGGATTTGGATATTGCGATCATATCAAATATTTTAAATAAACTTGAAACTTGAAACTAATAAACTTGAAACCACCAGTGATTAAAGGTAGGCCTGGGGGAGTCCTAAGCTGCTTCTCCAAGGAAGGGAGGAAGAGGAGGCACATTGATTCTACAGCAGGAAGGGGAGGAAGCGGAGGTGCAGCGCTTTGATTCTACAGCAGGGAGAGGAGGGGATACACGTAGAGTCTCTTTCTCTCCTCCTTTATGGATCCTCCTTCTTTATGGATCCAGCATCCATCCATTCCCTCCCCTGCTGGACCATCCCCCAAAACCTCTGGTTCACCTCCTCCCCCCTCCCCCCCCCCCCGCCATATGCCTTCCCTTCCTCCGCGTGGGTCTGGCCTCCTGAACTCCCCATACTTACAAAAGCAGCAGCAGATCAGCAGAGGCAGTGCTGATAACAGGCTGCATGCGGCCAGCCCCAAGCAGGGCCTTTTCTCTGCCACTGCTGCTTCGGTAAGTGAGGGGGGGATTCACGGCTCAGGGCTGCTGCTTCGAGGCTGGAGGGAGGGGTTTGGGGCTCAGGACCTCTGCCACTGTTTCTGCACTGGAAGGACTAGAGGGAGGGGTATTTCACGGCTTAGGACCACTGCACTTCAGAACTGGAGGGAGAGGATATGCTTTGGGGATGATTTTGTTTTTTGCCGGTTGAATGAATCCCAGTTAATTGAGATTCTACTGTATTATGTTATTTAATAATAATAATAATAATAGCTTTATTTATATCCCGTCATACCTTTTTAGTTCAAGACAGTATACAACAAGAACAAGAGGTTACATCAGTTAGATTTGGGAAGGTGTGGAAGACAGTTGAGTGAACAGGGTGGTAGGGTAGGAAGAAGGAGCAAATGAGAAGAGGTAAGAGATGAGCAGAATAGAAATGGGTTTTTAGTGATTTTCTGAATGAATGGTATGTTGGTGCGTTCAGGATTAGGTCGCTTAAGGTGTTGTTCCAGATCCCTGCTTGAAAGGAGAGTGTCCTGTTGAGGAATCTCTTGACTTTGCATCCTTGGTAAGAAGGAAATGTGAACAGTAAAGTTCTGTGAGAGAGGCAGAGTTTGTCCTTTAGGGCAAGGTGTTTCAGGAGGCATGTGGGTGCGGTGCCGAGAAGGGTGTTGAAGCAAAGGCAACCAAATTTGAAGATTATTCTGGCCTCGATAGGTAGCCAGTGAAGTTTCTTGTAGTATGGGGTGAGGTGGCCAGATTTTTTCAAACCAAAGATTAGTCAGATGGCTGTGTTCTGGATGAGTCTCAGTTTCTTGATGGGTTTTTTGTGAGATCCTAGGTAGATTATGCTGCAGTAGTCCAGTGAGTAGGAAGGACTAGAGACTGGACCAACAGTCTGAATGATGTGAAATTGAAGTATGGTTTTAGTGTGCTTAGTTTCCATAATAAATGGAAGCCATTTTTGAATAGGATGTTGGTGTGGGCTTCGAGTGTCAGTTGCTGATCTAGGGTAACTCCTAGGATTTTGATGGTAGGGTTAATTGGGAAGTCCGTTCCATTTAGGTTGATAGGGTTTAGCTTTAGTTTGGAGTTTGTTGACCATTGTTCTACGTGGTTGATTGATGAGATGAAGTGTCTGGTTTCAGTTAACAGTCTAGACGATGGTCTATGTCATCCACATAGATGTATGATTGGAGGTTCAAATTGGAAAGTTCCTGGCCTAAGGAGGACATGTATAGATTAGATAGGGTGGCGGATAAAAGGGAGTCTGGGGGACACCACAGGGGTTGGTCCAGATCTGGGAATAGGTTTGCTCACTGGTGACTTGGTAGGATCGGTTTCTAAGGAAGACTCTGAACCAGTTGAGTACATGGTCTGAGATACCTAGGGCATCTAACCGGTTGAGTAGAATGTCATGGTCCACCAGGTCGAAGGCGTTGCTGAGGTCAAATTGGAGTATTAGTGCATGTTTCCCTGAGCTGAGTAGTTGTGCGATGTGATCAATGATGGAGGCTAAGGCTGTTTTGGTGCTGTGGTGTGAGCGGAATCCCGAATGGTATTTGTGAAGTAATGAGAATTTATCTAGGTAGTTCGTAAGGGCAGCGTTGGTTAGGCCTTCCATCACTTTGGTGAAGAGGGGGATGTTGGCTACTGGTCTTATAGTTGGGCGATGTTGATATGGGATCTTTGCGGTTCTTTATAATGGGCAATATGAGGATGTGGCCAAGATAGGTTGGGAATTTGCTGTTTGCCATTAGATGAGAGATACAGTCGAAGAACATGGCCTTGAAGGGGGTGGGGACTGCTCTCATGATGGTGGGTGGGCAATTGTTTAGGCGGCAGAATGTTTTGGCGTATTTATTATAGAGCTTGAGAAATTGGAACCAGATGGGGGGGGTTCAAAGTGGCTCCAGTTCACAGGATTGGGTCATGGTGAATGGGTGTAGTTGATGGGGAGTTGGACGGTGGAGTCTGGAAGGAAGTTCTAAGATTGAGGATTTTTGACTTGAAGTGAACAGCGAAGTTCTCTTCTACTGGTAGTTGTGTGGAGGATGATCTTTTGTGGAGATCGATTTCAAGAAGTGAATTGATTAATTTGAAAAGTTCTTTGCTATTGGTAGTGGGGGAATCCTATTTTGTTAGAGTAGAAGGTACGTTGTTTTTCCTTGGTGATTCTTTTATACTCATGGATTTTGAATCTCCATATTGCTTTATCCTCTTCCCTCTTTGTTTTGTTTCAGATTCTTTCTAGTTGGCGTGCTTTTCTTTTAAGTGAAGCTAGTTCTGTGTTGTACCATCCATCAATAAGGTGTAGTCTTTTATTGCCTTTCTTTAAATGAGCGATTTTATCATGGAGGGTGATCCAGCTGGTATTGAAATCTGTTTCAGTGTGATAGTAGATTGAAGTGGGACCAGAATTCTGTGGGATTAAGGGAGGGTCTGAAGGTGGTTGTTGGTATATCTTTTCTGTGTTTTGTAGGTGTGTGAGGGAGTGGGTTGCACCATAGTATTTGGAAGTTGGCCATCAGGTGGTCTGACCAGATGGTGTCAGTCTATGTTACATCTATTAGGCTAATGTGCGACAAGTGAGGGTCTTTAGATGAGAGGGAGATTAGGTCTAGGTAGTTGCCCTACTAATATAGTACATAATAAAGTGCTAAACATTATTAGGAAACTCTCGACAGCAGATCCTCAAATTTAAGAGTGCCTGTCAATTTCTTTTTCCGAAGGGGAGAGCGTGTTGCAGTGATTAAAGCCACAGTCTCAGCACCTGAGGTTGTGGGTTCAAACCCATGCTGCTCCTTGTGATCCTGGGCAAGCCACTTAATCCCCCCCTTGCCCCAGCTACATTATATAGATTGTGCTTAAGCACCTGAATAAATTCATGTAAACCATTCTGAGCTCCCCCGGAAGAACAGTATAGAAAATTTAATAAATAAATAGTGTGAAAATTTTCAACCTCTGATAACTAGAGCTGGTATTGTGATGTAATAATGCCTCATTCCACCAATAAGAGCCAACCTCAATCACTTTTGCTACATTTTGATTTCTTGATTGGTGAAGTGGTTAAAGCTATAGTCTCAGTACCCTGAGGTTGTGGGTTCAAAGACAAAACACTGGAAATCAATCAAACCACAAAAACAATGACAAGGGGCAAAGACCTCAGAGACCTCCCAAAGCACAACAACAACCGTAATCAGGTTAAAAAAAACAGGTCGAGCCTCAATCACCGGTCTTAAATCCCGCCAAATCCTCACCAAGTGAAGTTCGAGGCAGATTAAATAATAGGTAGATAAATAAGAACTTAAGAATTGTCGCTACTCGGTCAGACCAGCGGTCCATTATACCCAGCACTGGTCGCCGTACCTGAAGAAGGACATGGCAGTGCTTGAGGGAGTCCAGAGAAGAGCAACTAAGGGCATTTTCCCCTATGATAGACACCGGAAGAGTGTTCCAGTTTTCTACCACTCTCTGGGTGAAGAAGAACTTCCTTATATTTGTACGGAATCTATCCCCTTTCAATTTTATAGTGCCCTCTCATTCTCCCTACCTTGGAGAGGGTGAACAACCTGTCCTTATCTACTAAGTCTATCCCCTTCAGTACCTTGAATGTTTCGATCATGTCCCCTCTCAATCTCCTCTGTTCGAGAGAGACCCAGTTTCTCTAATCTTTCACTGTACGGGCAGCTCCTCCAACCCCTTAACCATCTTAGTCTCTCTTCTTTGGACCCTTTTGAGTAGTAGCGTGTCCTTCTTCATGTACGGCGACCAGTGCTGTACGCAGTACTCCAGGTGAGGGCGCACCATGGCCCGGTACAGCGGCATGATAACCTTCTCCAATCTGTTTGTGATCCCCTTCTTTATCGTTCCTAGCATTCTGTTTGCCTTTTTCGCCGCTGCCGCCGTACATTGCATTAACGGCTTTATCGACTTGTCGATCAGAGCTCCCACGTCCCTTTCCTGGGAGGTCTCTCCAAGTACCGCCTCGGACATCCTGCATGAGATTTTTGTTACTGACATGCATCACTTTACACTTATCCACGTTGAATCTCATCTACCATGTCGATGCCCATTCCTCGAGCCTGATTATGTCATGTTGCAGATCTTCGCAATCCCCCTGTGTCTTCACTACTCCAAATAACTTCGTATCGTCTGCAAATTTAATCACCTTGCTCGTCGTACCTGTGTCCAGATTGTTTATAAAGATGTTGAAGAGCACGGGTCCTAGCATTGAGCCTTGCGGCACCCCACTGGTGACGCTCTTCCAGTCCGAGTATTGTCCATTTACCCCCACTCTCCGTTTCCTATTCTCCAGCCAGTTTTTAATCCACGTATTTCACCCTCGATTCCATAGTTTGCAATTTTCCGAAGTAGTCATTCATGCGGAACCTTGTCGAACACCTTCTGAAAGTCCAGATATACAATGTCGACCGGGTCGCCCTTGTCTATCTGCTTGTTTACTCCCTCAAAAAAGTGCAGCAAGTTTGTCAAACAAGATCTGTCTTTGCTGAAACCGTGTTGGCTGGTCCTCATCAGACCCAAGGTGATCAATGATGCGGTCCTTTATCAGCGCCTCTACCATCTTTCCCGGTACTGAGGTCAGACTCACTGGTCTGTAGTTTCCCGGGTCTCCCCTCGAACCTTTTTGAAGATTGGCGTAACATTCGCCACCTTCCAGTTCTCCGGAATCTTTCTCGATTCGATCGACAGATTGGCTATTAGTTGAAGCAGTTCAGCTATGGTCCCTTTCAGTTTCTTGATGACCCTCGGATGGATGCCATACAATATAGGGTTAGGAGCGATTTACATGATACATAGTGATGATTTAAAGTGTTAGATCAGAAAAGATAAAAGTTATTTTAAGTGTGGGATCAGGAAAGATTCATATGCTACATAGTAGCAGTTTTCAATGTTAGAATGAAAGAACTATTTTCTGATCTATCATAGAATTCTAAAAACTACGGTTTGTTGGCAACATTTGTTATGTAGGTATGAACATTGTGACAGGGCAGAGTAGCTATCACTGGCCAGCAGAGGGAGCCCGAGCATTGGAGTTCATTGATCCTGAGAAGAGAGCATATTTGCATAAAAGCTGCAAATGTTGCTGGCAGCTGTCCACTCACCCTGAGTGAATTGTGGTGCTGAAAAGAACAGTTCCCAGCAGAGAGAGTTCAGAAAGCAAGGCAACCCTCGGGAGGAGGAATGCTGGCTTCACTCCCAGTAAGCCTGAAAGCCACTGCTGACTAGTGATAACAGGGAGCCCAGTGCAGCTGAAGCCTTGATGTCACATCGTGTGTGGCTACTGGAAAGGTCTCCTCTGATGCAACTTCTTGTTTCCAGATGTCTGAGCAGACCTTTCCAGCAGCCACATGCGATGCGACGTCAAGGTTCCAGCTGTAATACAATGCATAGCCTTGTAGAAATTGCCACGAAGAGAAGGTAAGAGGAAGGGAGGGAGCTGCATGGACCGCTGGCAGGAGGGAGCTATTGGACCGCGCAAAGGGTGCTGGGGAGAGAGGTGGACAGGAGAAAACGCTGAAGGTAAAGGATTGGCTAGATGGTAGGCTTCAAAGGGTGACGGTAAACGGTACCCCCTCCAAAACGTCAGCAGTGACAAGTGGAGTACCTCAGGGCTCCCCGTCTTAGGGCCGATTCTATTCAATTTATTCATAGGAGATTTGACCCAAGGGCTTAGAGGAAAAGTATCACTGTTTGCCGACGACGCCAAACTATGCAACATAGTAGGCAAAAGTAGTGTGCCTGACTTTATGACGCAGGACCTACGGCAGCTGGAACAGTGGTCATCAACTTGGCAGCTAGGCTTCAATGCTAAAAAATGTAAAGTAATGCACCTAGGCAAAAAAAATCCACACAGAACTTACACACTAAATGGTGAAACCTTGTCCAGGACCACGGTGGAACGTGATTTAGGAGTGATCATTAGCGATGATCATTAGCTGCCAATCAGGTGGAGAAGGCTTCGTCCAGGGCAAGACAAATGATGGGCTGCATCCGTAGGGGTTTTGTCAGCAGAAAACCTGAAGTCATAATGCCACTGTACAGATCCATGGTGAGACCTCATCTCGAGTATTGTGTTCAATTCTGGAGACCACACTACCGGAAAGATGTGTTGAGAATTGAATCGGTTTAGCGAATGGCTACCAGGATGGTCTTGGGGCTCAGGGATCTCACGTATGGAGAAAGGCTAAAAAAACTGCGGATGTACTCAATGGAGGAGCGAAGAGAGAGGGGGGACATGATTGAGACCTTTAAGTATATCACGGGGCGTATAGAGGTGAAAGATCAGTCTTACAGGGCCCTCGGTAACCAGAGGACACTCGCTGAAGATCAGGGGAGGGAAATTTCAAGGTGATGCTAGGAAGTACTTCTTCACCGAAAGGGTGGTCGATCATTGGAACGAGCTGCCTCAGCAGGTGATTGAGGCCAACAGCGTGTCAGATTTTAAGAGAAAATGGGATATTCACGTGGGATCTATAGGGGAGTAAAAGTCAGGGGTGTGGGCAGACTTGATGGGCTGTAGCCCTTTTCTGCCGTCAATTTCTATGTTTCTATGTTTCTAAGCAGCCTGAGGGGAACTGGGGAAGAGAGAGAGAGAGAGGGAGAAGACGCTGGGAAAGAGGCTAGATTAAGAATATTTGTCTCGCTTTCACTAGGTATCATGCTCCCCTTTTGCTGAAGCAGCCTGAGAGGAACTGGGGAAGAGAGAGAGAGAGAGGGAGAAGACGCTGGGGAAAGAGGCTAGATTAAGAATTTGTCTCGCTATAACTAGTTATCATGCTCCGCTTTTGACTCTTTCCTATCAATCTTGCCTGCCTTTTCTCCCTATCTCCCCACCCATCTCCCCAGCTCCCTTTGGTTAACTCCTTCTACTTAAAGAACAATCTTCTTCTCTCTAGGTTTGCGGGGACGGGGCAGTGACTGAGCTCGCAGGGATGGTGACGGGGACCAAGCCAGGACCGGATTAATCAATAGGCCCAAGAGGCACGTGCCTAGGACCCAAAACTGTGAGGGGGCCCGCTGAAGGAGGGCAAAGAGAGAGACCCCCTTTTTTTTTTTCAAACAGTAATTATCAGCAACGGGCTCCCCCTAGCACTCAAGATCGGCAACGGGCCACCCCCTCTGGCACTCTAGATCGGCAACGGGCCTCATTCTCCCCCCTGCAATCCAGCCCTTCAGATCAGCAACGCGGTGCTCAGCCCAAAACTCTCTCCGACACAGCTTCCTGTTTCCGCCCAGGCAGTGCGAGTCAGAGGGAAGCTTTGGACTGAGCATCGTGTTGCTGATTTGAAGTGCTGTTGATGCTGGGGGGCCTGTTACCGATCTTGAGCATCATTGCGGGGGGGGGGAGGGGGGCGTTGCCAATCTTGAGTGTCAACGCAGGGGGGGCCCGTTGCCGTTCAAGTGTCATCGTGGGGGAGGCCCTTTGCCGATCTTGAGTGTCATTGCGGGGGAGGGGCCTATTGCCGATCTTGTTGCC
This sequence comes from Geotrypetes seraphini, assembly GCF_902459505.1. NCBI lineage: Eukaryota > Metazoa > Chordata > Amphibia > Gymnophiona > Dermophiidae > Geotrypetes > Geotrypetes seraphini. Next base: position 106,386,497 of record NC_047091.1, read on the forward strand.
AAAATCGGAAAGAAAGGTAAGAGGAAGGGAGAGAGATGGGCCTGTAGTGGATGGAGAGAAGGAGGCAGATGATGCAAGGGGGGGGGGGGAGAGAGAGAAGAGGGCAGATGCGGAAGTGGGGAGAAGGGAGAGCAAATGCTGAATGGAAGTGGAGAAAGAACACATACTGGTTGGAAGGAGGGATAATAGGAGGGATAAAGAAAAAGACATATGCTGGATGGGGGAAGAAGATAGAGTTAATGAGATAGTGGAGGGGTGAAGGAAAGAGGGTAAAGGCATGCTGTGGCTAGACACAGTGGAAAGAGGGAAACTAAGGACTGCATAATAAGAAAGAATTTAGAGATGCCAGACCTTGAGGGAACAGATGATGGATGCCAGACCAAAGGGGGGGGGGGTCAAGAGGAGAGATGGCAGGGAGAGACAGACAGTTTCTGGAAGGGGCAGACAATTATATTTTTTTGCTTTAGGATAAAGTAATATTGCAGCTGTGTTGATAAATGTTTAGAAATAGAAAATGGAAATACGGTGATCATTTTATTGGACTAATTTTAATAGATTTTTGACTAACTTTCAGAGACCAAATTCTCCTTCCTCAGGTCAGGACAGGATACTGTAACAGTAGTATACTTTACTGACCTAAGGAAAGAGGGTTTGACCTCTGAAAGCTAATTAAAAAATATATTAGTCCAATAAAATGGTATTATCTTATTTTCCATTTTTTGTTTCATTTTTAGTTGTTAATTTGTAAAGTGATTTGTTATTTCTCTTTTTTTCAAATTTACATCTGCTATCTTTATATTTTGTTCAGTATTGGGGGATATGCACCACTGTTTCTTCACCCCCTAAACTGTACCGTTCCTTCGGTTTGTAACACAAGCTAGCATGCTGAATGCTCTGCACTGCTCCGATGATCGTCAGAACAGCGCAGAACATTCAGCCCGCCAGCCAGTGTTAAAAACCTCTTCTGTGCTTTTGTTTAAAAAAAAAAAAAAGGGGGGGGGTTAGTTTGTGATTACTTATTCCATACTGTGTGAGGGTGGTTCTGTGTGCATGAAAGACATGTTAGCATTGACCAGCCTTGTTTGGCGAAATGCATCAGGCATGGTTCCTGGGAGCACCTTGAATAAACTTGATTTGAATCTCCTCTTTTATTCCACGTTGGATTCTTTGGTGGACTGCTTGACTTGTTGTTTTGTTACAAATTAACATACATGTGGAACACACCAGAGGAGAAACAGATTTGTTTTTTTATACATACACTAGTGTTTAAGTCCGTTACATTAACAGGTGCTAGAAAGCAGCCATATGCGGTCGATGCCAGGAACTGGATAGCCTGAAGAAGGAGGTCGGGAGACTGCAGGTTAAAGTCCAGGAGCTGGAGGGACTCTGCACCATAGAGGGACAGTGCTGGTCAACTGAAGACACCACCAGAGAAAACCACATCACAGAACAAGTTAGAGAGCTAGAGAAGTTCATCGAGGAGGCCTGCAGGATGGTGGAGGCACAGGACCACCAGCACATCAGGAGAGAACCAACAGTTGGACGACATAATCCACCAGACGCCATAGGAGGAGGACCTTGCGGAGAATCTGGACAGGCAGATGAGATGGAGACCCAAAAGAGCCAGAAGGAAGGACTAGCAGACTGTGCCACTGACACAGACCTGAGACCAGAGAGACAGCTGAGGAAGGGGAAATCTGCTATTGTAGTGTGAGACTCAATCCTGAGAGAAGTGGACAATCATATAGCTGGAGGGAGAGAGGACCGACTAGTGACATGTCTCCCGGGGGCAAGAACGAAGGACGTCATCGACAGAATTGAGAGGATCCTGGAGGGAGCCGAAACGGAGGAGACAGCAGTAGTAATCCACATAGGAACCAACGACGTCAGCAGGAGGAACTACAACAGGACTACACTAACTGACCAGTTCAGGATCCTGGGGAGGAAACTGAAGATGAGGACACGAAGGATAGCCTTCTCGGAGATCCTGCCAGTACCGAGAGCAGACGCAAGGAGAGAGTTAACTACAAGCAATGAACGGTTGACTGAGGAGATGGTGCGAAGAGGAGGGTTTCCACTTTGTTCGGAACTGGACTACTTTCTTGGGGAAGAACAAGCTCTATAGGAGAGACGGACTGCATCTGAGCACGGCTGGGACGAGGATGCTGGCACGCAACGTCCAGAGCATCATAGACTTGGCTTTAAACTGAGGAAAAGGGGAAAGCCGATAGTCGATCTGGCCTCGACACATCGGACAAAAGTATCAACTAAAGATACTGAGCAAGGACACTGTAAAAAGGGCTCGGGACTGAGTGGAAATTATTGGAAAAAGGACCTAAGGACGCTATGCAGGGGCCCAGGGCGCAGAGGAAACTAGTGAGCAGGAATAACAGAGAGCAACCGGAACCAGAGGGACAACCAAAAATGGGGAATCAGGCTGAGGACGAAACAGGCGCACCACAGGAGGAGGATGACCAAGGCGAGGCTCGGGGTCCGGCAGCCCATGAGGGGGACGGCAGGAGCACCAGACCACGAGGAAAACCAGCAGGGAAGGTAACCAACCGGGACTTACTTTGTCTATATACAAATGCTAGGAGCCTAAGGGCCAAAATGGGAGAACTGGAAGTCATAGCCAGCAAAAAGGACTTAGACATAATTGGAGTCACAGAAACGTGGTGGACTGATGACAACAAATGGGATGTGGCAATACCAGGGTACAAACTCTACAGGAGGGACAGGACACACAAAAAGGGTGGAGGAATAGCGCGATATATAAAGGACTCCATACCTTCAACCAGGATGGAAACAGTAATAAGGGCTGATGGCTTGGAATCACTATGGGTTAAGCTACCGGGAGGAACTGGAGCAGACATGAAATTAGGTCTGTACTATCGCCCACCTGGGCAATCGGAAGAAATAGACCAGGACCTTGAAGCTGAACTAAGGCAGATAAGCAAAAGCGGAAGGGTGATGGTGATGGGGGATTTCAACTACCCTGGGATAGACTGGAGTATCGGGCACTCAAACTGCACAAGGGAGGCCAAATTCCTGGAAGCCACAAGGGACTGTTTCATGGAACAACTGGTCATGGAACCAACACAGGGAGATGCCACTCTTGACCTAATCTTCAACGGACTAGGGGGACCCGCAAAGGAGGTGGCAGTACTAGGCCCACTGGGGAACAGCGATCACAACACGATCCAGTGCAGGTTAGAAATTGTATCGCCAAAGGTGAAAAGGACCACAACGACAACACTCAACTTCAAAAAAGGGAATTATGATGCCATGAGGAAAATGGTGGGAAAGAAACTCAACAACGCAAGGAAGATGGAGTCCGTAGAAAAAGCCTGGACCCTACTCAAGGGCGTGGTACACGAAGCACAGAACCTGTGCGTCCCCAAGTTCAGGAAAGGGTGCAAAAAAAATAGAACGAAAAACCCAGTGTGGATAACAAATGCAGTGAAGAAGGTGATAAGTGACAAGAAAGCATCGTTCAACAAATGGAAAAAGGATCAATCAAAGGACAACCTAAAGGAGCATAAAAAACACCAGAAAGAGTGCCACCGAGTAGTTAGGAAAGCAAAAAGAGAATATGAAGAGAAACTAGCGGGGGAAGCAACAAACTTCAAATCATTCTTCAGATACGTTAAGGGGAAGCAACCAGCAAGGGAGGAAGTGGGACCCTTGGACGATGGAGACAGAAAGAGGGTGGTAAAAGAGGAAAAAGAGATGGCTGACAAGTTAAACAAGTTCTTCACGTCAGCCTTCACGAGGGAGGACACAACCAAAATTCCGGAGCCAGAAGAGTTCGTAAATGGAGATCAGGATGATAAGCTGGCCCAACTAGAGGTAAGCCAAGAGGATGTCCTCAGGCAGATAGACAGGCTAAAGAGCGACAAATCACCAGGTCCAGACAGCTTTCAGCCAAGGGTACTCAAGGAACTAAGGAACGAAATAGCAGAGCCACTTTGACAAATATGCAACCTATCCTTAAAAACTGGTGAGATCCCGGAGGACTGGAAAATAATGGAAAATAGCAAATGTCACGCCAATCTTCAAGAAGGGTTCGAGGGGCGACCCAGGAAACTACAGGCCGGTGAGCTTGACCTCGGTCCCGGGAAAGATGATGGAAGCGCTGATCAAGGGCAGCATTTGTGAACACATCGAAACCAATGGACAGCTTAAATCGAGTCAGCATGGATTCTGCAAGGGTAGGTCATGCCTCACTAACTTATTACACTTCTTTGAAGGGGTGAACAGACAGGTGGATAAAGGGGAATCCATAGACATCATTTAACTTGACTTCCAAAAGGCCAGACTGCTTAAGAAACTATGGAACCACGGGGTACAAGGGGAGGTCCACCGATGGATCAAAAACTGGCTGGCAGGCAGAAAACAGAGGGTTGGCGTGAAGGGTCACTACTCAAATTGGAAATGGGTCACGAGCAGGGTGCCGCAGGGGTTGGTGTTGGGACCGCTCCTGTTCAATATATTTATAAATGACCTGGAGGCGGGAACAAAATGTGAGGTCATTAAATATGCAGACGACACCAAACTATACAGCAGGGTTGAAACAATGGAAGACTGCGAAAATCTCCAAAAGGATCTGCCAACACTGGAAGAGTGGGCCAAAAAGTGGCAAATGAGCTTTAACATAGGGAAGTGTAAGGTCATGCATGTAGGAAAAAAGAACCCGATGTTCAGCTACAAAATGGGGTAATCACTGCTGGGGGTAAGTAACCTTGAAAGAGACCTGGGAGTAATGGTGGACACAACACTGAAGGCATCGGCACAGTGCGCCACAGCCTCAAGGAAAGCAAACAAAATGCTTGGAATCATTAAGAAGGGCCTCACGACCAGGACGAAGGAAGTCATCCTGCCACTTTATCGCGCAATGGTGTGCCCACATCTGGAGTACTGTGTCCAGTATTGGTCACCATACCTCAAGAAAGACATGGCAGTATTCGAGGGAGTCCAGAGAAGAGCAACTAAACTGATAAAGGGTATGGAAAACCTCTCATATACTGACAGGCTAAAAAAGCTGGGGCTATTCTCCCTTGAGAAGCGGAGATTTAGAGGAGACATGATAGAAACCTTCAAGATCCTGAAGGGCATAGAAAAAGTGGACAGGGACAGATTTTTCAGATTATGGGGAAGCACAAGTACAAGGGGGCACTCAGAGAAATTGAAAGGGGAAAGGTTTAGAACAAACGCTAGGAAGTACTTTTTCACCCAGAGGGTGGTGGATACGTGCAACGCACTTCCAGAGGCTGTGATAGGCCAGAACAAGTTACAGGGCTTCAAAGAAGGTTTGGATAGGTTCCTAGAGAACAAGGGAATTGAGGGGTACAGATAAGGATTGAGGTTAGGTTATAGGGATAGGAGTAGAGATAGGTTATAAAAATAGTCAAGGACCACTGCTCAGGCAATGGGCCTGATGGGCCGCCGTGGGAGTGGACCGCTGGGCGCGATGGACCTCTGGTCTGACTCAGCGGAGGCAACTTCTTATGTTCTTAATCCTCTTCCCTCAGATAAAAGATTGGCCCTCTCCCTTGCTCTTCCCTCAATTTCTCTCCACTTTGGTCCAGTATTTCATACTCTTTTCTCCCCCTCCCCTTCCGTGGGTCGGGCGTCATCCTTACATTGTCCACTCTCCGCCGGTATGCAGGTCGGCGAGTCACCAGCAGAGCCAGCAAAATATAGGCTGCTTCCGGGAAGCATGGAAGAGAGGCTGCCGCTGTTCCTCCTCACCTGCCTTTGCATCCCCTTGCTGCTGGGTGGTGGCAGCACCCTGGACCTGCACTTTTTGGGCCTCGAGGCCGAAGTGGCACTCAACCTGTCGCTGGGGGTGGACTGGACATGAAATTTGTGGTGCCGGAAAGGCTCTGGACACGAGCTGGGAGGAAGACTGGCAGTTGCTGAGGCTGCGGCTGCCCGGAGACTGCGCTCAGCTGCCTAGGAACCTCGTTACACTCTCAGTGCGCCTCCGGGTCCATGTGCATGGCCCGCACTGCACACTCCAAAGAGGGGAGCAGAAGGAACGGCGGTGGCGACAGCGGTTTGTTTCACAGTGAGTGAATGCGGGAGGGGGGAAGCTCCAGAGTGTTCCCTGCCGCCGCGTTCTAAAATAGAATCCGGCCACGGATAAGAAAACACGGCCACAGGGTTCACGAAACCATAAGTGCGCATGCGCGCTTAGGATTTTATTATATAGGATATGGGTTAAAGTTGGACAACATAGAGCTAGGAGTTGCAAACTTGATTATTAATATAGACTTACTAGTCTTTAAGCCCGTTACATTAACGGGTGCTAGAATAGATGTGTCTGTCTGTCTTTCTTTCTCTCTCTCTCATTGGCCACTTTCTGTCTGTCTTTCTGTCTCTCTCTCTCTCTCCTTGGCTGTCCGCCACCACCCCTTGCCTGCTCCCCCTGTCCAGCAGTAGCACTTTTTTCTGTCTCTCTCTCTCCTTGGCCGCTGTCTGTCTGTCTTTCTCTCTCTCTCTCCTCGGCTGTCCACCACCACCCCTTGCCTGCTCCCCCTGTCCAGCAGTAGCGCTTTCTTTCTGTCTCTCTCTCTCTCCTTGGCCGCTGTCTGTCTGTCTTTCTTTCATTCTCTCTCCCTCCTGCTGTCTAGTTTTCTTTCTTTCTTTCTGTCTCTCTCCCTGGCCTCCTTTGTTGTCTGTATTTCTTTCTTTCAGTCTATCTCTCTCCATGGCCCCCTTTGTCTATCTGTCTTTCTTTCTGTCTGTCTCTCTCTCTGGCCCCGCCTATCTCCCACCCCTCCCCCTCCACTTCCCTGTGCAGCAGCAGCAGCATTTTCCTGCTCCTTCACTTCCCTGTATTTACATCCTGTAATTCTTACCAGCATGGGAGGACTCATTCATTTGACTAAGCACCTCTTCTGACAGCCGGATGCCTCGCAGCACCCGCACCCTGTCTGCCTCGTCCAGGCCAAAGGACACCCTCCTGCTGTTGCTCTCACAGCCACCTATCACCGCCGCCACACCATAGGAGGCAAACCGACACATTAAGCAGCGCACAAGCTGCAAACCGCTGCACGTGTCGCAAATCGAACACGGCCATGGAGGCACAAATCATGAAGGCAGGGATCACGCCATTGTAAGTGAGCATGCGTGCTTAGGGTTTTATTATAGAGGATGCATTTTAACACTTTTATATAATTTTATAACAGAACTGGAAGTAAACTCAATCAAGTACCCTATACAGAACTCCCTCAAAATTCTTGGAATACACTTAGACAGATGCTGTACAATGCAAACACAAATCCAAAAAATCACCCAAAAAGCATTCTTCACAATGCGAAATTTAAGAAAAATCAGAAAATTCTTTAAAAAAGACCAATTCAGGATCATTGTCCAATCCATGGTACTAAGTATCGTCGACTATTGCAACAGCCTCTACTTACCCTGCCCGACCAACACAATAAAAAAACTACAGACCATCCAGAACACAGCCCTCAGACTCATATATTCACTCAGCAAATACGACCACATTACCAATGCATACCTAGAATCCCACTGGCTACCAATAAAAGCAAGAACACAATTCAAACTCTACTGTCTCATTTTCAAAGTAACCCATGGCACGGCACCCAGTTACCTAAATAACCATTTTCATTACTACCACCCACCAAGAAAAAGGAGAACACAGAACCTCTTCACCTATCCACCACTCAACGGTACCTGTCGTAAGAAACTCTATGACAACCTCCTGGGGACACAGGCAGTCAAAATAGACTCTGACATCTCTAAATTACTGACCAAAACAACAGACATAAAAGAGTTCCGCAAAGAAATAAAAACACTACTGTTCAAAAAATATCTCCCATCACTCTAACCACCGCCCAATGAGTTCCCATTCAACGACTTCGGAATCACTCATCCATATTATCTCTTTGTCTGTGATCAAGAATGTACTGTAACTCTCCTACACTACACCCGACTTAACTGATCGAGTTGACATATACTACCTCTGCAAAATGCATTATCTTCTGCTATATGTACTATCTTCTGTAATAAGTAATATCTTCTGCGAAATTGTAATATCATAACTCTTCACTGTTCCTGTAACTTACTCCTATCCTGAAATGTAATTCTACTGGATTGTCCCAGATATTTTCTATATTGTAATCCGCCTAGAACCGCAAGGCACAGGCGGAATAGAAATCCGTAATGTAATGTAATGTATGGAAAGGGTTCAGAGTTAAAGTCCTGGGCAAGTAGGTGGGAAGGGAAGGAAGGAGGGTTTTGTTCATAGATGTTTGGGGCTTGCATAGAACTAAAACTGTGCACTGGTATGGTAATCTTTGTTTGTTTTGAATTTTATAATAAAAAAAAATAATAAAAAGAAAAAAAGAAATATAAGTGGCAATAAAGAAGTAAAGAAACAGGTAAATAAATGGGGACTGGGCAGGGCTAGGGGGCCTAGTATACTTGTGTGCCTAGGGGCCCCTCGATGAATTAATCCTGCCCCAGACCAAGCCCACAGGGACGGGACAGTGATGGGTGTGAACTTGCAGGGGCGGGGCGAAGACGGTGACAAATTTTTCCCCGTGTCATTCTCTACATCAGAAGGCAGGCTTCCGTATGAGGCGCAAGGAGTCGCCACCCACGGTTTTGTGCACAGAAACGACTGCGGCAGTGAGGAGGAGGGAGCCAGCGAGAAAGTGAAACACCTGGGGAGGGAAAATGCCATATCGCCCTCAAGCTGGCACATAGTCACTGCGGTTCACATAAACAGCCAGGTGGGCCGTATTCAGCCTGCAGGCCTTGTGTTTTACATCTGTGTCTTAAGGACTGGATTAAAAACTAATGTCCTAAATTCATGCATATAAAAATGACTACTGTTTAGTTCTGCACTGCATTGAATTAGAAAATTAGTGACCAGTGTTGAGAAAAGGTAATCTATAAATATTTTAAACTAAGGTGGGTTTTTTCTGAGGGTTTTATTTTGTTAAAAAAAAAAAAAAGAAGTGGCAACAACTTTGTTGGGTTCTTTTGACATTAGGGTACCACTATATGTATATTTGCCTATTTCAATATTGAAGTATTTCACTTGGAAAATTTAGAAGCTGTTCACAAGTGCTAGTAGCACTAAACATTAAAATAGCAAATACAAAAAACCCTACTACCGTATTTTCACGCATATAACGCGCGCGTTATACGCGTTTTTACCTACCGCGCATACCCCTCGCGCGTTATATGCGTGAGCGCGGTATACGAAAGTTTTCAAACATAGTTCCCACCCCGCCCGACGCCCGATTCACCCCCCCAGCAGGACCACTCGCACCCCCACCCCGAACGACCACTCGCACGCGCTCCCACCCGCACCCGCATCCACGATCGGAGCAAGAGGGAGCCCAAGCCCTCTTGCCCGGCCGACTCCCCGACGTCCGATACATCCCCCCCCCCCGGCAGGACCACTCGCACCCCCACCCCGAAGGACCGCCGACTTCCCGACAATATCGGGCCAGAAGGGAGCCCAAACCCTCCTGGCCACGGCGACCCCCTAACCCCACCCCGCACTACATTACGGGCAGGAGGGATCCCAGGCCCTCCTGCCCTCGACGCAAACCCCCCTCCCCCCCAACGACCGTCCCCCCCCCCAAGAACCTCCGACCGCCCCCCCAGCCGACCCGCGACCCCCCTGGCCGACCCCCACGACCCCCCCACCCCCCTTCCCCGTACCTTTGGAAGTTGGCCGGACAGACGGGAGCCAAACCCGCCTGTCCGGCAGGCAGCCAACGAAGGAATGAGGCCGGATTGGCCCATCCGTCCTAAAGCTCCGCCTACTGGTGGGGCCTAAGGCGCGTGGGCCAATCAGAATAGGCCCTGGAGCCTTAGGTCCCACCTGGGGGCGCGGCCTGAGGCACATGGGCCCAACCCGACCATGTGCCTCAGGCCGCGCCCCCAGGTGGGACCTAAGGCTCCAGGGCCTATTCTGATTGGCCCACGCGCCTTAGGCCCCACCAGTAGGCGGAGCTTTAGGACGGATGGGCCAATCCGGCCTCATTCCTTCGTTGGCTGCCTGCCGGACAGGCGGGTTTGGCTCCCGTCTGTCCGGCCAACTACCAAAGGTACGGGGAAGGGGGGTGGGGGGGTCGTGGGGGTCGCCAGGGGGGGTCGCGGGTCGGCTGGGGGGGCGGTCGGGGGTTCTTGGGGGGGGGGCGGTCGTTGGGGGGAGGGGGGTTTGCGTCGAGGGCAGGAGGGCCTGGGATCCCTCCTGCCCGTAATGTAGTGCGGGGTGGGGTTAGGGGGTCGCCGTGGCCAGGAGGATTTGGGCTCCCTCCTGGCCCGATATTGTTGGGGAGTCGGCGGTCCTTCGGGGGGAGGGATGTATCGGACGTCGGGGGGGGGGGCATCAGGCTTTCAGGATGGGGACAGACCTTCAAGGGGGGACAGTGCACGGAAGTCAGGGGGGGGTGAACGGAGAGTCGGGACAGCGCACGGAGAGGCGGGGCAGTGCACGGAAGTCAGGGGGGGTGAACGGAGAGTCGGGACAGCGCACGGAAATTCAGGGCAGTGCACGGAAGTCAGGGGGGGTGAACGGAGAGTCGGGACAGCGCACGGAAAGTCGGGGCAGTGCACGGAAGTCAGGGGGGGGTGAACGGAGAGTCGGGACAGCGCACGGAGAGGCGGGGCAGTGCACGGAAGTCAGGGGGGGGTGAACGGAGAGTCGGGACAGCGCACGGAGAGGCGGGGCAGTGCACGGAAGTCAGGGGGGTGAACGGAGAGTCGGGCAGCATGCGCGGTATAATCGTGAGCGCGTTATACCAAAGTTTTTGTGCTTATCATCGTGATTTCTGCGCGCTATACACGTGTGCGCGTTTTATACGGGTGCGTGTTATTTGCGTGAAAATACGGTACTGTGTAGGTTGCCCTACTTAGCATACTCATCACTACTAGCTTGATTATCATGTGTTTTTCTGACCCTAGAACAATGGTTCTTAACCTGGGGTCTGTGGACCCCTAGGAGGTCCATGGATGGGTTTCAGGGGGTCCTTGAGGGTCAGATAGAAATTAACATTTATATTCACTATATAGCCCTGTACTGTTGATTTCTCTCGCAGATAACGAGTAGATGTAGTAGTAGCAGTAATAATGGTAGTAGAAAACATAGTAGTAGATCTGTTTTAATTTGCACAAGAAGATTGTATTTCATAATTGTTTATTCAGATTTTTGATTAAACGCTTTTTCGAAACTACAAAGCGTTGAACAAGATTTAAAATAACATTTAAACAAAAATTTAACAATTAAAACATACATTTCTATAAAAAACTACAAGACTGACAGCAATTACATACTAGGTAAATATGGACCGAAAGGCCCCTAAACACGAATAGGAAGAGGGGGAGAAATACAATTGATATAGAAAATGTGAGAAACATTTAAGGTAAACACAAAAGGGACTGGGAAAATAAATGTAAAAAACAAGAATAGGTTAATCTCTAAAATACAATTGATCAATTAAAAGCATCTTTAAAAAAGAAAGCACTTTAAATTGCTTTTAAAATTTTTTTAATAATGATGAGTGGCCAATACTTTTTGCATAAAAAGGAGTGTTCTGATTGTTTACTTTAAAGTTTATTAATACTTTGTGTATGTCATATGTATGAGACAATCAAATCTCGATAAATAAAATACATTATATTCATTGTATGCAAAGTTGTCTTTATGTGAATATTTCTGGGTAAGGGGGTCCTTGACTCAAAAAAAGTTAAGAATTACTGCCCTAGAATGTCTGATTCCTTTTCATATGAGCTCCTCGTTAAAGATCTTAATACCTTTGAAGAAGGGCAGCTGTGAATGCATATACACAAAGAATCCTGGAACTCAAGAAAAAGTAATGGCTTGCTCTCATTTCATAGGACTTCACAGTTCACGGATAAGGTAGCGTGGTTGCTGTGTTAATCCACTTTAAAGTTAACAAACAAAAATAAAAATTGTTCACGGAAGAAGAAATCTGAGCAGGGACCCCCAAGGGATGTTTTCTGATGGGTATTGAGCTAATTAACCTAATTATACAATTTTAAACAGACAACTGTAGAACTCCCAGCAGCAGTCAAGGCAATCCTGCAAACTTCTTTTTACAAAAGATTACAAAACACAGGCGGCCACCTATGTACAGAACAGCTCAGGCCAAGTCTCTTGGGACAAGTGCTCTTCTACATGGGTAAGGGAGCATGTCGCTTACAGAACTGTTATCAGGACAGAACAGCAGCTGGTTGTTTATAATCAGACTTTTTGTTAGTTTAATCTGATAGCTAGTGTCTATTACTCAGCATGCAGCAAAATGACTCCATACCTAGTTGAGAAAGAACAATTGCTGAAGGCCATATTAAAAGATGTTCAAACAACCAATGAATATCAAAATTGATAATTTTTATATATTCGGAGACTTCCTTAAATACTCATACTTCAAATATTAACAAGATCAACAGCCCTAGTATCTTGTATCCACTAATAAAGAAAATGTCTTAGCGTACTGTACACTTTATACTTTCGCATTCTTAAAGTTGATGTACTCTGTATTTCCTCTATCTGCATATTGTAACTCGCTGAATGCCCAGCTCTCTTGAATGTAAACTGCCTAGAAGTCGCAAGATTGTGGCGGTATAGAAAAATAAAGTTATTATTATTATTATAATATTCTTTAGAGCTTCAGTGCCCCCACTCCACTGCTCAATAAAACTTTCACTGTGGGAAGCTTTATAAGGTAACTCCTCATCAGCTTGCTTTTAAATTTATAGATTTAGACTTTATTTATCGTATTTAATCCCATAAACATATATATAGTGGAACTTTAAAGACTTATCTTATTCCTTCAGCTCAGCCCGGGAACCATTAGACCCGACATGTTTCGCTTTCATTGTCTCAAGGGTCTCACAGAGCCGCCAACATCAAACTCTTCACTAATCTTACTCAATGAGATTACCGTACTGAAGAGTTTGATGTTGGAAGCTCTGGGAGACCCTTGAGACAGCAAAAACATGTCAGGTCTAACTGTTCCTGGGCTGAGCTGAAGGAATAAGTCTTACAAATGCAGCCAATGCAAATTAATCAATCAGACTTGTATCATTTTTTTAATAACCAGATTAGCATAAAGCATACAAAACATTAAAATATGTTTATAAAGTCTTAAACTTGAAAATAAATGCTATAAGGCACGTGTTCTTAACCAGGAGTGCAAGAAGAAGTCAAATGGGATGCAGAGAAGAGAATCTTGAAATCCAAGGCAATTTATAGAAACTTTCAAGACGGTGAAGGCAGTTGTTAAGGAAGCTATTTGTAGTATAACTGTGTATTACTGTAATTGCAGATGACATAAGAACATAAGAATAGCCTTACTGGGTCAAACAAATGGTCCATCAAGCCCAGTAGCCTGCTCTCACGGTAGCCAATTCAGGTCACTAGTACCTGGCAAAAACCCAAAGAGTAACAACATTCCATGCTACCGCATCAAGGGCAAGCACTGGCTTCCCCCATGTCTTTCTCAATAACAGACTATGGACTTCTCCTCCAGGAAATTGTCCAAACCTTTCTTAAAACCAGCTAAGCTATCCACTCTTACCACAACCTCTGGCAACCAATTCCAGAGCTTAAGTATTCTCCGAGTGAAAAAAAAAAAAGTCCTCCAATTGGTTTTAAAAGTATTTCCCTGTAACTTCATCAAGTGTCCCCTAGATTTTATAATTTTTGACAATGAAAAATCAGTCCACTTGTACCCGTTCTACTCCACTCAGGATTTTATAGATTTCAATCATATCTCCACTCAGTCATACCTTTTCCAAGCTGATGAAACCTAACCTTTTTAGTCTTTCCTCATACGAGAGGAATTTCATCCCTTTTATCAGCTTGGTCGCTCTTCTTTGAACCTTTTCTAGCGCCACTATAGTTTTCTTGAGATGAGACCAGAATTGAACGCAATACTCCAGATGAGGTCACACCATGGTGCAATAAAGGGTCAGTATAACATTCTTAATCTTGTTAACCATCCCTTTTTTTAATAATTCCTAGCTTTTTATAATTCCGTTTGCTTTTTTGGCCGCCACCGCACATTAGGTGGAAGGTTTTATTGTATTGTCTACGATGTCACCCAGATCCTTTTCTTGGGCACTAACCTCCAAGGTGGACCCTAGCATCTGGTAATTGTAATTCGGGCTATTCTTCCCAATGTGCATCAGTTTGCATTGGTCCACATTAAATGTCATCTGCCACTTGGTCAGCCAGTTTTCTAATGTCCCAAGGTTTGCCTGCAATTTTTCACAATCCGTATGCATTTTTAAAACTTTGAATAATTTAGTGTCATCTGCAAATTTAATCACCTCACTCATCGTTCCGATTTACAGATCATTTATAAATAAGTTAAATAGCATCGGTCCCAGTACAGACCCCTGCGGCACTCCACTGTTTACTTTCCTCCATTGAGAAAAATGACCATTTAATCCTACCCTTTGTTTGTATCCAATAACCAATTCCTAATCCACAACTGAACAGCCCATGACTAATTTTCTCAGGAGCCCGGAGTCTCCCATGAGAAACTTTATCAAAAGCTTTCTGAAAAACAAGACACACTACATCAACTGGCTCACCTTTATCCATATGTTTATTCACACCTTCAAAGAAGTCAAGATAATTGGTGAGGCAATATCTACCTCAGCTGAACCCATGCTAACTCTGTCTCATTAAATCATGTTTGTCTACATGTTCCACAATTTTTTTTTTTTTTATAATTGGTTTCCACCATTTTGACCGGAACTGAAGTCAGGCTTACCAGTCTGGAACTTTCCAGATCTCCCCGGAACCCTTTTTAAAAATCAGCATAACCTTGGCCACTCTCCAATCTTCAGGTACTACAGACAAATTTAGCAACAGATCACTAACAGCAGGTCAGCAATTTCAGGTTTGAATTTTTAATATCAGGCAGCATTATGGGGTAAAGATTTGGAAAAATTGCTTTTGTGGAATTTAGGAGACACCTAAAAACATATTTATTCTCAAAGCACTTAGGTAGCTGATTTGCAAAATCTTATACAATAACTAATCTTTAAGGTTTTTACATACTAGTTTTTAGTTTTGTAAGTTTTACTCAATTTGTAGTATTTTTAACTATTGTAAACCTCATAGAACTTTACGATCCTGCGGTATATAAACTTTTATTAGTAATAGTAGTAGTAGTAGTACCCTGGGATGGATACCATCCGGTCTAGGTGATTTATCCCTTTTTAACTTGTCAATTTGGCCTAGTACATCTTCCAGATTCACCGAGATTTCTTTTAGTTCCTCTACATCATCTCTCTTGAAAATCATTTCCAGTTCAGGTAGATCTCTTATACCTTCTTCTGTAAAGACTAAAGCAAAGAATTCATTCGGTCTCTCCGCTATAGAGTGCCCCTTTTGCTCCTTGATCCTAGAGATGAATGCGTGGTTACATGGATGGTGTTGTCAAGAGTGTTCTGGCTTCCTGGACTATGGTATGATCTTCCAAGGGCTACTGAGCAGGGATGGAGTTGAGTCACTTTTATTCGTTAAGTCTGTTTATTCTTAATTGTTTGGTATTCTTATGTCTATGTACATTGCTTAGAAATTCTTTTTATTACATTACTTTAGTGACTGTATCTAGTTTTCTATGTAGTGTGTCTGTCATGGAGGGTGTTGGTAGATCAAAAGGAAGGAGGATGGTGATGTCGTCTGCATAGCTATAAGAGGTTAAGCCTACTTTATCTAGGCAGGTGCCAAGGTTGGCAATGTAGAGATTGAAGAGTGTTGGGGATAATGGCGATCCTTGGGGTACGCCGCAGGGGTTGGACCATGGTTCTGATTTTTCTTTGTTCGTCTTTACTTTGTAGGTCCTGGATTGTAGGAATCCATGTGTGCACCTTACCTGTGATTCCTATGTTTCTAGTATTTGTAGTAGGATGTCATGGTCTACCAGGTCAAATGCTGCGGTGAGATCTAGTTATATAATCAGCATATTTTTGCCTGTGCTGAGGTGTTGTCTAGCTATGTCCAGGAGGGAACCTAGTAGTGTCTCTGTGCTGTAGTTGGTTCTGAACCCAGACTGTGTAGGGTGGAGTAAGTTGTGGTTTTCTAGGTAGTTGGGTGAGGTATTTAGCTATGAGGCCTTCCATTAGCTTGACATATAATGGGATTGAGGCTATGGGTCTGTAGTTGGATGGTAGATCTATTGCTCCTTTTGGGTCTTTTATGATCGGGGAGATAATGATTTCGCTGAGGTCTTGTGGGAAAAGACCATCTGTGAGCAGGGATTGTATTCATTGTATGAGGAGTGCACGGAATTTTGGGCTGGAGGCTTTTAACAGGTATGGAGGGCAATGGTCGAGGTCGCAGGCAGCGTGGCTGTATTTTTTTATAGAGACTATATAGGTCGGACCATTGTATTGTGGAGAAGTTGGACCAGGTTCTGTCTGCAACGTGACATAATCAGGCTCGAGGAATGGGCATTGACATGGCAGATGAGGTTCAACGTGGACAAGTGTAAAATGATGCATGTCGGTAACAAAAATTTTATGCATGAATACAGGATGTCCGGGGCGGTACTTGGAGAGACCTCCCAGGAAAGGGACTTGAGTTCTGTCGATGAGACAAGTCGATGAAGCCGTTCGCGCAATGTGCAGCGGCAGCAGCGAAAAGGGCGAACAGAATGCTAGGATTGATAAAGAAGGGGATCACAAACAGATCGGAGAAGGTTATCATGCCGCTGTACCGGGCCATAGTGCGCCCTCACCTAGAGTACTGCATACAGAACTGGTCACCGTACATGAAGAAGGACACGGTACTACTTGAAAGAGTCCAGAGAAGAGCGACTAAGATGGTTAAGGGGTTGGAGGAGCTGCCGTACAGTGAAAGATTAGAGAAACTCAGCCTCTTCTCCCTCGAACAGAGGAGATTGAGGGGACATGATCGAAACATTCAAGGTACTGAAGGGGATAGACTTAGTAGATAAGGACAGGTTGTTCACCCTCTCCAAGGTAGGGAGAACGAGAGGGCACTCTCTAAAGCCTTGAGATACAGGAAACCACTGGAACAAAAGCGACTGATGTAGCGTCCTCATGTGAAAGCGAGTCGAAGTTCCCAGTTGAGTCACCACCATAGATTCTAGAACCTGCCAAGAATCCCATACTCTAGTTCCTGGTGACTGAAGAAGGGAAACCTGAGACCGCAACCTGTCGCCCCAGTCTCAGGGAAGAAACACATTCCTCTCCTACGTGAGCAACAGCATAGGAGAAGAGAGCCTATCGGAAATTTGAAGATTCACATCCAAAGAATTGAAGAAAAGAAGCTCAAATAACAGAAATCACCCTTTTGGGTCTGACAAATTGACCTTGCTGTGCCAAGGATATCACAGCGAATACTCCGGTGATGTGATGGTCATATAGAACCACTGATGCCCCGCTGTAATGGCCGATCTCACAATATTCTTTCAGGAAAGTTTAACCTTGAGAAACTAATCGACCCATAGGAGATTCAGCCCCTGTCTGACCGATCCCCCCCTCCCCCCCCCCGTCATGGCCACTACGAAGAAAACTGTAAAACTTCCTATGTGCCCATGTTCTGGAGGAACATGGGCTTTTGATCCAGGAAGCCTTGAAGGGGACCTTGCACCAATATCACCTTCGGCTGCTCAATATACAGCGAGTCTTAGAAAGAATCAGGAAAGGGAGATAAGGAATCAAAGTTGATCAGACAATCTGTCGTCCATCCCTCTCCGCTAGAAATCCTAATGAGTTATCAGATCCCTGGCGAACTGCACAAGGGAGGTTAGGGAACAGGCTAGAAGAGAGTTGCAAGTCCTGGATGAAAGAAAATAACTGCCCTGAGATAACTCCAGTGTTGCGGTGCAAGAAAGAAGAAAAGAAGAATAAAACGACCATCCTGGACCATACAGAGAGGAATCCTGAAAACAGGGTTGTGACGGCTAGGAGTTAAAACAACTCCACATAAGCTCCTCCCCAATACCACCAGCTCTGAAAGTAAAGACACCCTAATGGAAAAGGAGAAAATAAATACAGTGCCCCTTGGCAAAGTATATGGACCTGGAGAGCTGAAAGATAAGCTACCCATTCCAAAAGAGAAACTTCAAGGACGAATCAAACTGACACAAAGCCCTGGCTCCCCCCCGAGAGCCGCCTAGTTCATGGTATCAAGAAGAAATGAACCCTCAAATAACTAAGCAAACAGGGAAAATAGGGGGTCTGCATATCATACGTCAGGAGAAGACGGTAGCCTCATAAGACTGTTTAGTATCCTGGAAAACACAGGACCTTGCAGCGCTCCAGAAACAACTAAAACCTAGTCCAGCCCACTGGAAAAGGCCAGGTGCCACCAGGCTACTCCCCCCAGTAGAGTGCAGCCCAACAGGAAACCTAGCACTCTAGTACAATAGTGCTACCCGACACCAGCAGCGCGACCCTATGGCGCAAAAAAAGAGGAAACAAACAAAATGTATAATCCTCGCCACACAGGGACTCAGGGAGATAGGAGGAGAGATCCGAACCAAGACCCAGGTATCTCCCCCCCCCCCCCCCCCCCCGACCTTTCTCAGCGGCAATGTGCCTTCCGCTGACCCAGTGCTGGAACAAGCCACAACTGAGGAGCCAAGCACATAATGGTCTCCCTCTCCAGCGCCCTAAGGCAAGTCAGGATGGCTCCCATGCTCCAAGTAACAGTCTCTGGAGTGAGTCCAACCGCCGCGTTAATGGCAACTGCCACTGCGACCCACAGACGTCGCTATGATCAGAACAGGGAGACCGCGGAAGGCGCAGAGATATAGCCATAGCTGAAACAGGCCCCAAGAACGCAGCGGTGCTCCAGCCAGCATTGGAGCAAAAGCGCGAGCCGCCCACTCGCGGAAAGGCTCTGGCTCCACAAACAGCATTCATCTCGGCGACTTGAACACAGCCGTGGCACCCATTGTGCAAAGGGCAGCCCCAGTGAACAGGCCGCAAATGTTAGGATAGTGATCCTACTAAAGATATCAAGAGCGCAATTGATACTGTATTAAATACAGCTCGTCAAGCTGAGGTCATCACTGTTAGAGAGTTTAAATGTTTGAATGTGGAATTCCCTGAAATTCCTTATATATACTTTATCCCCAAAATCCATAAGTCCCTCACGTGCCCCCCGGGCCGTCCGATTGTGGCTGGTATTGGTTCAGTGCTGGAACCGCTGTCTAGGTTTATAGACAGTTTTATTTGTGAACATGTAAGTACAGTCCAGTCTTATGTACGAGATTCTTCTCACTTCCTTCAAAGTTTGCAGAGGAGTGAGGGTCAAGACTGTAGACTGTTAGTCACTGTAGATGTTTCCGCATTATATACCAACGTGCCACAATCGGCGGCCCTGGCAATTATCAAGCAGGTAGTGAATAAATCTAATATTTCAGCACAAAAGAAGGAGCTGGTAGGAACTTTGGCTGAATTCATGGTTTGTCAAAATTATTTCCAATTTGCAAACAGGTTCTTCTTTCAGACTAAGGGGGTGGCGATGGGGGCCACGGTGGCCCCTTCCGTCGCCTGCCTCTACATGTCTGAATATGAAGACAAATATGTTTATACATCTAGGTGGTATAGTAAAGTTGGCCTATGGAGAAGGTATATTGACGATATTTTTTTTCATGTGGAAAGGGGAGCGTGACGAATTGGAGGAATTCCTAAAGGAGTTGAATCAGGTAGATTCTAACATAACTCTCACTTATGACGTGAGTAGTAATACGGTATCCTTCTTGGATATCCAAGTAGTGAAATCTCAGATTAATTCTCAAGTACATTATGATACCACCCTTTATAGGAAACTCTCCGATCGTAACACGCTCCTGCATTACCATAGTTACCATCCAAAACCCCTCCGGGACAGTATCCCGGTGGGGCAATTTTTAAGGTTGCGGAGGATCTGCTCTGATGAGTGGGATTTTCATCAGCAGGCCACGCTTTTATAGACAAAGTTTATGGAGAGAGGTTATCCCTCCCGGGTAGTTAAACGGGCATGGAAAAGAGCCCGTAAGTGTCGGCGGGAGTGGTTATTCCATCCACAACAAAGAGAGGAAAGCGGGGCCTTGGTATGTGTACTTCCTTATTCCAAGCGGAGTCAACAGATTAGAAGAATTGTTTTGAAACACTGGCCAGTGTTGCAGGTGCATGAGAGCATGAATGAAATTCCCTTGTTTGCTTATACTAGGGGCCGCAATTTAGGTCAAATTTTGAAATATCGTGATCCTGCCCAACAGAGTAGAGATGATCCTCATGTATGTTGTCATCAGTGTGTATATTGCATTCATGTCCTCAACACTGACCAAGTGTTAATTCCTCAAACAGGGGGTAAGAAATTTTATTTAAGAACTGGTACTAATTGTCTGTCATCTACAGTAATATATTGTATTATATGCCCTTGCGGGCTATATTATATAGGACACACCCGGCGGGCAGTTAAAATTCGCATCGCCAAGCATTTGAGCAATATAAGATGTAAACGGGTATCTGCTCCCCTAGTGAGCCATTGGCTCGAGCAACACCATACGACAGAGGATTTACAGTACACTGTTCTAATGCGTGCTTATAAAGAAACTGGAAATATTACTCAACATTTATTGTACTTGGAACAGAAGTTTATATTCCAGTGGCATACCTTGGCCCCAGCAGGATTAAATAATGACATCGAGTGGTTCCAATTGTAGTTTTTCATTTGTTGACGTAAGGAGTGATGATGTCGTAGTTAGTAGAGAGGAGTTCAAATGGGGTGTGTGTATATAAAGCGTGGCCTGCTGGGATGTATCCCGTCGTCAGTAGCGTGTCTGTGTGCAGTATGGAGTGTTTGTGCCGGTAAGTTGTAGAGTGTATGTGTATACCAAGTATTTACAATGTTTTCTAGTTCATTGAGAAGGTAGAAAGTAAGCTGTTGGGTTTAGTGTTGATTTGAGTCATCTTGTAATTTCAGCACCCCTCCTGAAGAAGCCAGCGGGTGAAACCTAGGTTGGGGGGTCGGTATTGAGAATAAAGGAGTAACCCGGAGCAGTTGTGCTTATTACCCACACCATTCAAAGTTAAGTTGATGTTTTGTATTATTTTATTTTATTTCATTCTTGATTTATTGTTATTTAGTCTTTGTATGGTGGAGGAGACTGTGAACAACTATGATGGTCTCCTATACAGCTGCTCCGTGATTTTTCATTGGGACCTCAGCTGTGGGTCTGAGTGTTCACTTAACCACATCAGCTATATGTTGAATTAAGTATTAGTGTTTGATATAAAGAAAAAAGGTGAATAGTGAAGGAGTTAAAAAAAATGGGAACATGTCTCTCCTTTCTACCTGAAACTACACTGGTTGCTGGTGGAGTTCAGAGTGCTGTTTAAGTTTTCATGCATCTATTACAAAGTAGTGTTTGGTCTGTCACCAGGTTAATTACTTTTTCACTTTTCTTGGAGTCATTCTAATAAAATCACACGGAGAGTGCAGTTATGTATATATCCTTCTGTAAAATCCTGCCATTATAAGAAGTTCCATGATAGAACCTTTTCTTTCCAGGCCGCCAAATTGAATACTTGGCTTGGTAAAATAATGTTAAAAACCTCTTATTTAGATTTTAGGAAATTGTTAAAGACTTATTTATTCAATAAGCTGATATCTTAATGGTTTTCTTTTAACTTAATCATGTTTTTATCACTTGCATTTCTATCCATATGGCATGCTCTTTACTCTGATGTACTATTGAAATGTATATATAGCTCCTTGTTGAATTTCACCAGGATACTTTGATGGAATCATATGTATTGTTTCCTGTGTTGTGAGCCACTTAGAACCTCTCCGGTATGGCAGCATACAAATAAATTATTATTATTATTATTAAACTAGTCTTTAAGCCCATTACATTAACAGGTGCTAGAATATATGTCTGTCTATCTTTCTTTCTATCTCTCTACCTCCTGCTGTATTTCTCTCTCTGGCCTCCTTTCTCTGTCTGCCTTTCTGTCCCTCTTCCTGCCCCTGTGTCTTTCTTCCTTTCTTTCTGTCTCCCTTCCTCCCACTGTCTGTCTGTATTTCTTTCTATCTGTCTCTTTCCCTGCCCCCTATGTAGCATTCCCTTCCCCTCCATTTCTCTGTGCAGCAGCATTTCCCCCCCCCCCACTTTCCTGTGCAGCAGCAGCATTCCCTCCTCCTCTATTTCCCTGTCCAGCAGCATTTCCCTCCCCACACCCTACTTCCCTGTGCAGCAGCAACAATATTTCCCTCACCCCACTTCCCTGTGCAGCAGCCACAGCAGCATTCCCTCCCCCTCCATTTCTCTGTGCAGCAGCATTTCCCTCCCCCACCCCACTTTCCTGTGCAGCAACAGCAGCAGTATTTTCCTCCCCCTCCACTTCTCTGTGCAGCAGCAGCAGCAGTATTTCTCTTCCCCTCCAGGTCCCTGTGCAGCAGCAACAGCAGCATTTCCCCCAACCCCACCCCCCTCTTCCTGCGGTCTGGCACAGAAAAGTAACAAAAAGCAAACAACAACCATCAAGGGAATTAAAAAAACAAAACAAAACACAACCCATACCTTTTAAAATCTCTCCCCTCCTCGCTAGACGGCTCTCATACTCAGGTTAGGAGTGCGGATGTGAGAAGCAAGCATCGGGCCCAAGCGTCTGGCACCCATCTTCTTCCCTCCGCTCCCCCCATAGTCTGGTATCTCTGTCTTTTTCCCTTCCAGCATCTTCTCCCCATACTGTCTTCCCCATTTTTTCCCTTCAGCATCTTCTCCCCACACTGCCCACACTGTCTTCCCCATTTCCGGTCTGGGAGAGGAACACACTGTAGTTCTGGGTCTGGGGAGTCCGGGATAGGTGCACGTTGTAACTCTGGGTTTAGGGAAAGTACAAAACATGCAAATAATGCTAAAGGTGTCCAAGTAGCTCAAGCGGGAACATCCCCACTGAGACGTAACAAACATACAACATGGAGGTACGTGGTACGTAAATGCCCACAGTCTGGGAAACAAGATCTTGGAATTCAAAATGGGAGGAGGTGTAGCATTATATACTAAAGATGACATTAAGGTCACCAGAATCACAGATGTCCACTACACTGGGGAATCCCTTTGGGTAAATTTGGCCAGAGGGAAGGATAAATGCCTGTATCTTGGCGTAATATACAGACCCCCAAGACAAAAGGATGACCTATATATGGAATTATATAGAGAATATCACCTTGCGTGGGGACACAGTATTGTTAGGTGATTTCAACATGCTTGATGTGGATTGGGACACGCTTTCCTCTGCTTCCGGCAGCAGCAGGAGGCTATTAAACTCTATGAAGGGAGCAAGACTCAGGCAACTGGTGTTGGAGCCAACAAGGGATCAGGCAATACTGGACCTGATACTTACCAATGGAGAAAGTGTCACAGAGGTCTCGGTGGGCGACACATTGGCCTCCAGTGACCACAACATGGTATGGTTCAATCTCAGGAAAGGTTTCACTAAATCTACCACACTGACCAAGGTCCTCATATTCAAGGACACAAACTTCAAAGAAATGGGAGACTTCGTTCACCAGGCGCTACAAAGCAAAGCAGAGACCGATAACGTGGAAGAAATGTGGTCGACTTTGAAAGCCACCATACAAGAAGCAACAAACCGCTATGTTAAATCAGTAAGTAAACTGCGAAGGAACAATAAGCCACAGTGGTTCTCTGCGGAGATTTCGGACCTCATCAAGGAGAAGAAAAAAGCATTCATCTCTTACAAACAATCAGGGAAACAGGACTCTAGGAAAGTCTATCTGGCCAAGTCAAAAGCCGTCAAAACAGCAGTTAGGGAGGCCAAATTCCGCAAGGAGGAGTCTCTAGCAAAGAACATCCAGAAAGGAGATAAATCCTTCTTCAGGTATATCAGTGACAGAAATAAGAACTCGGGCAGGATAGTACGTCTTAGGAAACCAGACGGAGACTATGTAGAAGCAGACTCGGAAAAAGCCCAACTGTTAAATGAATACTTCTGCTCAGTCTTCACCTGCGAGGCGCCAGGACTCGGCCCTCAGCTACTGACAAGGGTTGACGCAGATGTAATTTGGAGTTTACACCCAGCGGTGTCTACTGCGAGCTGTCAAAGCTTAAGGTTAACAAGGCAATGGGGCCTGACAACCTACACCCCAGGGTGCTCAGGGAGTTGTGTGATGTCTTGGTGGAACCGCTATCCGCGCTCTTCAATCTCTCCCTTAGTACGGGTAACGTCATTCCACTCCACAAGAAAGGCTCCAAGATGGAGACAGCAAACTACAGACCGGTGAGTCTCACATCAATAGTGTGCAATAGTGTGCAAACTAATGGAAACTCTAATCAAACGCCAATTGGATACGATCCTGAACGAGGAGAATCTACGGGATCCCCGTCAACATGGATTTACTAAGGGGAGATCCTGCCAATCCAACCTGATCAGCTTCTTTGACTGGGTGACGATGAAGCTGGATGTTGGGGAGTCCCTGGACATCGTATACCTGGACTTCAGTAAAGCATTCGATAGCGTACCACACCGCAGGTTGCTGAGCAAGATGAGTTCTATAGGATTGAGCGACACATTGACGAAATGGGTTGGGAACTGGCTTGGAGGTAGGCTTCAGAGGGTAGTGGTGAACGGCACCCCCTCCGAAATGACGGAGGTAATCAGTGAAGTGCCGCAGGGCTCGGTCCTGGGCCCGATCCTATTCAACATCTTTATAAGAGACTTGGCAGAAGGGCTGCGAGGTAAAACAACATTATTCGCCGACGACGCCAAACTAAGCAATGTAGTGGGCAAAAGCACAACAGACATAAATTCAATGTCCGACAACATGATGCATGACCTACTCCTACTGGAGCGCTGGTCTAGGTCCTGGCAACTCAGCTTCAATGCCAAAAAATGCAAAGTCATGCACCTAGGCAGCCAAAATCCATGCAAGACTTACACCCTTAATGGCGAGATCCTAACAAGAACCGAAGCAGAACGAGACTTAGGGGTGTTCGTCAGTGAGAACATGAAGACTGCCAATCAAGTGGAGCAAGCTTCATCCAAGGCAAGACAAATCATAGGTTGCATATGCAGGAGTTTCGTCAGCCGTAAGCCTGAAGTCATTATGCCATTGTATAAATCCATGGTGAGGCCCCACCTGGAATACTGTATGCAATTCTGGAGGCCGCATTACCGTAAGGATGTGCTGAGACTGGAGTCGGTCCAGAGAATGGCCACCCGAATGGTCTCGGGACTCAAGGATCTCCCGTACGAGGAACGGCTGGATAAGTTGCAGCTGTACTGACTCGAGGAACGCAGAGAGAGGGGTGACATGATCGAGACATTCAAGTATCTCACGGGCTGCATCAAGGTGGAAGAAGATATCTTCTTTTTCAAGGGTCCCGCGGCAACAAGGGGGCATCCGTGGAAAATCAGGGGCGGGAAACTGCACGGGGACACCAGGAAATTCTTTTTCACTGAAAGGGTGGTTGATCGCTGGAATAGTCTTCCACTTCAGGTTATTGAGGCCAGCAGCGTGCCTGATTTTAAGGCCAAATGGGATAGACACGATATTCACAGAAAAAGGTAGGGGAGGGTCATTGGGGTGGGCAGACTAGATGGGCCGTGGCCCTTATCTGCCGTCTATTTCTATGTTTCTATGACCTGATACTAACCAATGGAGAAAGTGTCACAGAGGTCTCGGTAGGCGATACGTTGGCCTCCAGTGACCACAACATGGTATGGTTCAACCTCAGGAGAGGTTTCACTAAATCAAACACATCAACCAAGGTCCTCAACTTTAAAGGTACCAACTTCAAAAGCATGGGAGATTTTGTCCATCAGGCACTGCAAAACCAAGCCGAAACAGACAATGTAGAGGCAATCAACCATACACGAAGCAACCAACCACTACATAAAATCAGTAAGTAAACGGCGAAGAAACAAACCCCAGTGGTTCTCTGCGGAGATCTCAGACCTCATAAAAAAGAAGAAAAGAGTATTCATCTCCTGCAAACACTCAGGAAAGCAAGAATCTAAGGAGGACTATCTGTCCAAGTCAAAGACAGTCAAAACAGCAGTCAGAGAGGCCAAACTCCGTATGGAGGAGAATCTAGCGAAAAACATCAAGAAAGGCGATAAATCCTTCTTCAGGTATATTAGTGACAGAAAAAGAAACACAGATGGGATAGTACGCCTTAGGAAACCCGACGGGAACTATGTAGAATCAGACTCTGATAAAGCCAAACTTTTAAATGAATACTTCTCCTCAGTCTTAACTTGCGAGGCGCCGGGATCCGGCACTCAGCTGCAAACAAGGGAAAGCTCGAAAGACCCGTTTCGAAATTTCGAGTTTATGCCCAGCAGTGTCTACTATGAGCTATCAAGACTCAAGGTGAACAAAGCCATGGGACCAGACAAACTACGCCCCAGGGTGCTCAGGGATTTGAGGGACCTCCTGGCGGAACCATTATCCACGCTCTTCAATCTTTCCCTAAGTACAGGAAGAGTCCTGTTGGACTGGAAAACGGCTAACGTCATTTCACTCCACAAAAAGGGATGCAGGACGGAGGCTGCGAACTACAGACTGGTGAGTCTCACATTGATAGTGAGTAAACTTATGGAAACACTAATCAAACGCCAATTAGATACGATCTTGAACGAGGAGAATCTACGAGATCCCTATCAACATAGATTTACAAAGGGAAGGACCTGCCAATCAAATCTGATCAGCTTCTTTGACTGGGTAACAAGAAAGCTTGATATAGGGGAGTCCCTAGACGTCGTGTACTTGGACTTCAGCAAGGCGTTTGATAGCGTCCCACACCGCAGATTATTGAGTAAGATGAGTTCGATGGGATTAGGTGAAACATTAACTGCATGGGTTAAGGACTGGCTTAGAGGTAGACTTCAGAGGGTAGTGGTAAATGGTACCCTCTCCGAAACGACGGAGGTGATCAGCGGAGTGCCGCAGGGCTCGGTCTTGGGCCCGATCCTGTTTAACATCTTTGTAAGAGACTTAGCAGAGGGGCTTCGTGGTAAAATTACATTATTCGCCGATGCCGCCAAACTATGCAACATAGTAGGCAAAAGCACAGTGCCCGACAGTATGACGCAGGACCTACACCTACTGGAGAATTGGTCAAAGACTTGGCAACTAAGTTTCAATGCCAAGAAATGTAAGGTCATGCACCTGGCAGCAAAAATCCATGCAGGATTTACACCCTAAATTGTGAGACCCTAGCAAGGACTGTAGCAGAACGAGACTTGAGAGTGATCATTAGTGAAGACATGAAGACTGCCAACTAAGTGGAGAAAGCTTCATCCAAGGCTAGACAAATCATGGGTTGTATCCGTAGAAACTTCGTCAGCCGTAAGCCTGAGGTCATAATGCCGTTGTACAGATCCATGGTAAGACCCCATCTGGAATACTGTGTACAATTCTGGAAGCCGCATTACCAAAAAGATGTGCTGAGAGTTGAGTCGGTTCAGCGAATGGCCATCAGGATGGTCTCAGGACTCAAGGATCTCTCATATGAGGAACGGCTGGGTAAGTTGCAGCTATACTCACTCGAGGAACGCAGAGAGAGGGGAGACATGATCGAGATGTTCAAATATGTCACGGGTGGAAGAAGATATCTTTTTTCTTAAAGGGCCCACAGCAACAAGAGGGCATCCGTTGAAAATCAGGCAGGGGGGAAATTTCATGGTGACACCAGAAAATATTTCTTCACCAAAAGGGTGGTTGATCGCTGGAATAATCTTCCACTACAGGTAATTGAGGCCAGCAGCATGCCAGATTTTAAGAAAAAATGGGATAGGCATGGGGGTGGGTCATCAGAGTGGGCAGACTAGGTTGGCTGTGGCCCTTTTCTGCCGTCATTTTCTATGTTTCTAGAATGCTCTCAGTGATTGCTCCAATGTGGTGAAACTTCCTTCCGAAGGAATTAAACTAGAAAACAACATCAGAAAGTTCAAGAAATGAATATAGTTCATCCTTTTCACAGACCACTTTAACTAATAAAGAAACATTCAGGAGGAGTAGCAACAAGGAGGAAATAGTGGGCTAGGGGGGAGAGTGTAGTGCAGTGGTTAAATCTGCAGCCTTAGCACCCTGAGATTGTGGGTTCAAAGCTAAGCCGCTCCTTGTGACTCTGGGCAAGTCACTTAATCCCCCCATTGCCCCAAGTTCATTAGACAGATTGTGAGCCCGCCGGGGCAGACAGGGAAAAACAATTAAGTACCAGAATAAATTAATGTAAACCATTCTGAGCTCCCCTGGGAGATCAGTATAGAAAACTAAATAAATAATCAATCCTGGATCACGTGACCCGATGGGGTGGAAGGAAGTGATGTCATCATAGGAAGATGGTCGGCTGAGCAGTGAACTCCGTATGGAAAGCTCAGCAAGGAGGTTTTATTCTCTTGTCTCCTCTAACTTGCGAATGCTAAAGGCAAGTTAATACCTCTCACCACTTATGGAGACGCGTAAGCGACTTGAAAGATTTAAATATACGACTGTAGCGGAAGGCAACCCCCGAAGACAAATGGAGAAATCAAGGAAACAAAGAGACAAAATGGCACAAAGAAACATCAGACTCAGAGGTGGAACCTGAGAACACTAATCAAGCAGGTGAGGATGGAATTGACAAAGAGCTTTCCCGTTGGTTTTAAGAACTGAAAGCAGAGATGAAGGGAGTGCGAACAGATGTACAGACAGCTCTTTCAGACTTGCGCAAGAGATTTGGGAGATTTGGGGGTACGCATTGAGTGGTGGAGTCTAGAATGGATGAAGTGGATATTCAATGCCAGACCCTGCGCTCAATGCAACAACAAGCTCTAAAGCAGTGGTTCCCAAACCCTGTCCTGGGGGACCCCCTGCTCTAAAGGATCACAGATTAACTTTAGATGCCATAGAAGATCTTGAAAACAGATCTAGATGACAATCTGCAATTTAAAGGCATCCCAGAACTAGATCAATACAAGGACTGTGAATTGGTTGTGACGCAGATTTGCACTGCATTATTTCAAACGGAGGGACAACAAGCCGAAGGCGACAATGAATTCAAAATTATTTTGGACAGAGTACATCGGGCTTTAGGGCCCAGAAAGGATTCTTTCCCAAGAGATATAATTGCTTATTTCTCAGATTTTCAAACAAAAGAAAGGATTTTACAAAAGGCTCTAACCTTAAAAAGACTAACTGGGAGAACTATAAAATATCTATTTTCCAAGACTTGGCAAAAACATTGCAGAAACGGAAAAAAATGGCAGACGTTATTCGCTATTTGCAAAATGCTAGCCTGTGATATAGGTGGCTTTTCCCTTTTGGAATCTCTATCACGGTGACAGGCCACACGAAACAAGCATGATCATGTTCTGAAGCATGGAAGGCCTTAGAAGACCTAGGCCGAAAGGACCTACCTAAAAAAGGAACCTAAATTCATAAGTCTTCTACAATAATTTACAGAACATCTCAATACGATTTGGTATACAGCAGGGAAGCCAAGCTTTAACGTCAAAATGAAAAAAGATGAGTTAATTTCGTGGAAGTGACTTTATTATTTATAATATGGTGGGCCCTTTGTTGATACGGGTAGGCAATGGACTGCTGGTGGAAAACTCATCGCCATAAAGTATGAAGGAAGAAAGGATCACTATACTGTTGAAAGCTGGAAAAGATCCTGCTTCCTGCTCTTCATACCGCCTTATTTCCCTCTTGAATGTCGATGTAAAGCTAATAGCCAAGGTAATAGCTGAAAGGCTTTAAGTAGTCCTCCCCAAATAAGTACAAATAGGTCAATCTGGCTTTGTGGGGGATAATATTTCTAGGACATTAAATATTATGTGGCCCGAAAGTTAAATGTACCATTTCTGATTTTATCCACCGATGCAGATAAGGCATTTGATAGGGTCCGCTGGAGTTTTTTATGGCAGGTATTACAGAAGGTGGGAACGGGGATTCGTAAATTATGACACTCCATTAGCGCGAGTTAAGGTGAATGGTGGTTATTCCACTTTGTTTGAAATCCAGAGAGGAACCAGGCAGGGCTACCCGCTCTTACCTTTTCTGTTCGCTATATCAATAGAACCTTTTGCTCAAAGTATACTCAGGTACTTTAGCTAGATTGTGAGCCTTTGGGACAGAAAGGGAAGTTCCAAGTACCTGTAAACCGTAATATGCTTAAGCGGTATATCAAATGTTAATAAAACATATGAGATAATTTAAGAATTCAAGGTCTTCAATAAGGTTCTGGCACTTTTTGCCGATAACATTCTGTTCTATGTCCTGCAACCCCAGCAGAGAATTACAACCTCTCCCTCTGAGGAAGAAGAACTTTGTAGAAGTTTTCCTTTAAATGGGTCATCATACAAATAAGATATTTAGGAGTTCAAATTACCAGAGATGTCTCGATGCTACATTCAAGTAACTATGAAGTTCTATGGAATAACATTAGACAAGATCTAAGTACATGGAGCACACTATGGTTATCCTGGTAGGGAAGAATTACATTACATTACATTAGTGACTTCTATTCCGCCTGTACCTTGCAGTTCTAGGCGGATTACAACAGAAGAAAACTGGACATTTCCAGGAAAAATTACACACTAGGGGCTGGTTGCATAGATGAGTCTTAGAGGAGAGGTTACAAGATGGGTAGCGAGCAGAGGAGAAATTACAATATGAGTAGAAATCAGGAGACAACTGGCCGGTTACAGAATTATAACAATTAGGGGCTGGTTTCATAGTTGAAACTTTGTGGAGAAAATGCAAGATAAGTATCAATTTGAAGGGGAGTTATTTTGAGGGCGGGGGAAGGGCATGGGGAGAGTTAGGATAGCTGGATGTGTTTTTTGAATAGCCGGGTTTTGATTTCCTTTCGAAATGATTTGTTGTCGCTTGTTGCTGTCAGCAAGTTAGTGATGGAGGGGTCTAGTTTTGTTCATGCGTTGAGTACTTTTGAGTGGGGGGTAGGAAAATGGGGTCAGAGTTCTCCTTTGTCTTGTTGTAAGGTTCCAGTTTAGGCGATTGTTTAGATAGGTGGGGGCTGTACCGTTTATTGCTTTGAATAATAGACAGTATAATTTGAATTGAAGAATTGTGGCGCTTAAAATGAATGTACTACCTCATATACTTTTTCTTTGTCAAGCCCTACATTTATTGATTCCAAAGCATACTCTTCAAATATTTCAGCGAGAGTTATCTCGATTTGTATGGGGTATGGGATCCCCAAGATTGCCTAGATCATTAATGTGATAGGGCCCCAAGTGGGATGGAAGAGGAATGCCTAATATAACTTGGTATTATTGGGCAGCCCAAATTAAACAAGTTCTTGACTGGGAATTTTTTCCCGATACACCAGGAGTATTAATACAACAAGCTAGTTTTCCGAATTTTCCTTTACGCCATTTAATCTGGGCATCCCATTTGAAGCCTTTACTACATAGGAGATGTATTCAAAATCCATTATGTCTCTCACTTATTGGGACTCTGTTATAAGATATGATAATCTTTAGGTGGGAATAATGTAGTATTTTCCTCCTCAGCTATTAGGTTTGAGCCAGCCTTACAGGCAGGCAGAGGGGGAGGAGTATTTATTAGATGGGAACAACAGGGATTAATAAGGTTCAGAAAGTTTATCGAAAATGGGGAGATAATGCCCTTTGGGGAATTATAAAACCCATATCAATTATCTTCTGGATATGTATTCCCATACTTACAGAACCAAGGATGGTTGGAGATTAGTCAAATTGAATTTGTGAATTTAGAAAAATTATGTAAAGAGCCTCAAATATTACAAAGATCAATCACTGTGTTGTACAGATTTTTTAACAACAGCAAATTTACCAGGCATAAATTCATGATTTCATGGGAAACCGATTTGGGGACTTCAATTAACTAAATCTGAATGGAAAAGAATATTCATGGAGTTATCTAAATCTTCCAGATGTACTTTAATTAAAGAAAATGCCTATAAAGATCTCACACGCTGGTATTATACTCCAGATCGAATATGTGCTATGTATCCACAAGTTGCAACTGATGTTTGCTGGAGATGCCTTATTGCTAAGGGAACATTTTACCACATCTGGTGGTCTTGCAGTCTTGTACAATGCTTCTGGTCTTCTGTTATTAAATATATGTCTAAGGGCTTGGGCTTTTCTAAACAAATTAGATCCAAAGGCATGTCTACTAGGTCTTTATAATAACAAGGGATGTCAGTGGCAAAGATGAATTAAAAGCCTTTGCCTTGCTGCAGCTAAATCTGCGAGTGCTTTAAAATGGAAACAGTCAATAGGCCCCTATATACAAGACTGGCGAGTGAAATTGATTGCAGTGAAAGCATTGGAACAATTAACAGATAAATATCATGGACATTATGATTCTACTAATGATTTGGGGGTGAGATTGGATATGATCCTACAAGCTTCCAGTAGAGACTATTACAATTTATGCTAGCTAGTGTATGAATATATTATGACAATAATTTAATAGCTAACACAACAATGTGACAATACTAGAAAGATGATCTAGGGATAAAGAGGGGAAGATTGGGATGAGAGTAATTATATGTTTACATAATAGGATTGTTGTTATAACAAGTTGGTTCAAATAGCCAAAGAAGGGCTTAGAATTTGTTTATTTCATTTTTGTATTTTAAAGAAAAAAACTTTCAATAAAAATATTATTTTTTTAAGAACAAACAATCCCCAATTGGAACACGACAGGGTGAACACAGAAAAATACACAAAGTTGAGTATATAATAAAACAGAAACTAAAATTATAGTGTATATACAGAGAATTAATGTATATATACGGTAAATACTGTATTCTAAAATGCATATATATATATAGGGTGAAGATAGTGTGTAAATACTGTATACTCAGTAAAGGATATGTAAATGCATGAAAAGCACCAAAACCATCTGAAGCTCATTTATTTAATTATTTGGATTTATATTCCATCCTCCCAGAAAAGCTCAATAAGGCATAACAGGGTTTACATAATAAAGTAGAACAGGGTTTACATAATAAAGTAGAACAGGATATAGAAATGTACAGTAGAGCATGACAGTACATTTTAGGTCATGACATGGTGAGACAATACATAGGGGAGTATGCTAGTAGTCAAAAGCTTGGAAATACTTTATAGTATATGATAAGACAAGACCTCATACAGCATGGGGTGGTGATGTTATGAGTTTTCATGTATGGATAACCATCACAGAAACACTAAGTCTGTACAATAACACCATTATAAAAGTTTGTATATCATAGCTTATGTATTGTATTATAACACCATTACTGAAGCTAATGTAACACCATTATATAAGCTTACTTAAATTGCTCTGAATTGACTACCCAGTCATTAGTAGCTACATAGAAGCTTTCAATAAACAATATCTACCTACAATCTGCTTCAACCAAAATATATTTGAAATTGACAGAAAAGCACAGCTTTAATACCACCAGCTAAAATTTGTATTTCTATATCTACAATCTAGTCAGGATAGAAACATGGGGCCATGAGTTCAAACAAGCAACAGATAGACCCCACTTGGTGTGCATGGAATGCATTATCCCCCAAATAATGTATAAAGTGCCATAAGCTGAACACGCAAATCAGTGCGCAAAGTCAATTTGCATGCACAACTTAGTTAACAAGACCAACTGGCAATCCAACACCTCATAATTGACATTAATTAAAAGTCTCACACACCACAACTTGGTCCGCACATTCTATGAAGTGGTGCGCATTAGTTCTTTTTTTTTACTTTTAGAAATTTACATTTCCCATAACAAAAGAAACCAACAAGAAATTCTCAATAACCAAGACGCATTAGTTCTCAAAAGGGGGCATGGCCCAGGGAGGAACATGGGCATTCCTCGAAGTTAAGTACAACTTTAGGCGCAAGTATCTAGGCCTGGTTTTTCTTGGCCTAACTGAGGGCGCTTAAATGTTAGTGACATGTACGCCATCTAAGCGTGATTCTAAATATGGCAAATGCTTTTTACAGAATCATGCTACACACCCATTCTAGTCAGCACCAATTTTTTTGGCCCTATGTCAGGTCAGGTGACGCCATTCGTGATGAAAGGCAACACAGGTATAATAAGTACAAGTAAATACTGTTCCTACCACCCACCTTTAAAAAATTTGCTTTTGGGGGTCTAGGGATTTATTAGGGCTCCATGAGCTACCACTAGAAACATTTTTGGGGCCAGAAATTTCTGTGAAGCAGAGAAAAGAGAATCAAGAAGTCAAGCCTACGCTAATATTATTTGTGGCGCAAAGCTTCCAGTCAATAACTCAGACCTCTGTATATTTGTGTCCCGTATACTCTGCCCTGTTAGCTCCCAATTTCTGTGCTAATCATATTCAAAATACTTTTGTTATTACATAGTGAAGATAAAATGCATGATTCTAACATGTTTATTCCATCAACCTTTAAGTTCTGACTCCACCCAAAGCAAATACAGGAGCAAAATCCTAGAAGAAAGGAGGTAAACCCTAGTCAACCATTATGATTATTTTAGGAACATATATGGACTGGGAATGCTTACCACCATAAGTTTAGTTTAATTTAGTTTATTTTCCTGTTACTGTATAGGTTTTTTCTTATGCATCCAAGCATCATTAAAGTGTACATTCGCATACAACCTTTCAATAAATATCAAAGTTATTTATTATAAAATACAGTATATCAAATGTGAACACAACCAGATTACATGCTATAGGAACCAGAAAGGGTAAAGTTAAATTTTTGAAGAGTAGAAAACCCCCAAAGTGGTTGGAACGTGAAATCATAATATAAACAAAAGCATCAGAACCAAAATGTGAAACGAAGTGGGGCAAGGGGGCTCTAGCAATTCATGCCATAGCAGTCTGCAGTACACCCAATAAGTTTTTGTTTCGTTACATATGCAAGCTTTAAAAACCCTGATTTCGGTATTAACATAAAACTAGGACCAGCTGACATCCCCCTCTGAAAGAAAGGGAGTAGCAGAAACACCCTACCCCACTCACACCCAACGAAGGGGGAAGGGAGTTAATAACCTCTCTCTTCTTACACAAGGGATATACGGCACTTCATAATCACCACTACGTACAAATACCAAACATCAGCCCCTCCCCCCTCCGAATCGGCCCGGGGCAAATCTCACTCCTTCGACCGAAGACAATGTATGTACAAGGAGGAGCGACCTACAATACTGCTGCTTTGGGGGAAGGGAGGGGGGAGACAGAGAGGAAACAGGACATATATCCTAAGCAGGGGAGATGAATAAAGAGCACGCAACCGCAACCACTCCCACCCCCGCCTCCTAAGATCAAAATCTCTCCTTATCTACCACCTCCTCGAGCAGGCCCGGCTTCTTTGAGCTCAGGCCACCACCATCACATACACATTTTCCTACCTGTTCCAGGCCTCCGTGCTGGTGGCGACCTCTCCCCTAAAGCTTACTGTCGCCGAGTACCCCCTTTTCCCCCCTCCCCCCGGGCTGTCCAGTCACACAACACTGTCCCGAACAGCAGCAGTTATCCGCGATGACCCACCACAGCTTCCAGCACACGCGCCCATTGGCTTGCAGCTGTTCCGTCCCACCACAACCTTAGCCACTATTGGTTGTGGAATTCTGACTGACAATTCCATTATAGGCCCGCCTTCCCCTTCCTGTTCGTTCCGCTGGTCAACAATGTAGCGCTGCACCATTGGTCCTTCTGTAAGTTGATCCCGCCCCTGAAGACACGAACCTGTCCGGCGTGCTACCATATACAGTACATACAACCTATTGGTCGCTTAACGCTTCGGTTGGCTTTCCGCCAATTAACAGGAGAAATTCTCAGATTGACAGGGTTTAAGTATCAGAAAGCGCCAACCCCATAGAGGGGCGAAGCTTCATTTGTCGTTGTTAAGGTTCGTATTGGCCTTGAGGAAGTGTTGTGCGATACTATTGGAGAAATTAGCCCTCAGTCTGAACGTATTCCTGATTTGTCCCGCCCACTCTCTTGTTCAGTTGAGCGGAAGTGAGTACGTGATCTCAAGCACAACTGCTGGGGATGCGGCGTATTTTGGTTTAGTACTGTATGCATAATAAATAATTCAGAGTGCTTCGGAAGCAGGCGTAAAATGCATGAACTCGGTGTGTTCATATGCAGGAGCCTGATCAATTAACTCTGAGCACGAGCCCAGTCGATTTAATGGAGCCGAGGCAGACAGAGGTAGAGAAGACCTACAAAGGTAGAATAGAAAAGCTTGGGAGGTACTGTTCTACCTTAGAAGAGGGAGATCGCCGAAAAGGAGGGTAGCACACTGTTGAAGTAGGAGGTAAACTGGTAGCCAGCACCTGTCCTCCGTGGCATTCAATATAATCCTAGACTCTAGGAGGAGTGGGTATTGGTGATTCTTTATGTAAGTAGATAGCTAGGTTGCTGGAGGACAAGAGGGTCACTTAAATGGCTAATGTAATTCCGGTCCATCTCATACATATTCATTGTGGATATCCTGAAAACCTGACCTGGCTCTGTCTCTCGAGGACCGGAATTGCCTACCCCTGCCTTAGAAGATGGGGGTACCAAATCTATCAGGAAATGTGGAGATTTGGGAGAGGAAGGGAAGGAGAGGTTCAAGCAGCCAAATATGAGCAGGTGTTTGTGACCTTTGACTCTGGGGCACCCCTGCTGAGTACCTGGCGGTTGGCGGCGGTCACATTGATTCCAAACCCCAGAAAAGCATCCACTAGTAATTGTAGCTCCTATCGCCCTATTTCGCTGCTCAACAGGGACTATAAAATCTTTATGAAAGTTCTTGCTACTAGATTGCAGTTGGTTGTCCCTAAATTAGTCCATGCTGATCAGGCCGGATTTATTCAGAATAGACAAATATATAATAGATAATATAAAGGCTGCTTTGAATTTGTTATGGCATGCTCAGTGGGAGGGATCTCCTACGTTGCTTTTGTCCCTTGCCGCGGACAAGGCGTTGGATAGGGTAAGTTGAGCTTTTCTTTTTCAGGTTATGACACAAATGGGGTTTAGGGGAGATTTTTGCAATGGGTTAAAGCTTTATATATTTCCTCATTGGCGAAGTTGAAAGTGAATGGGAATTACTTGGCCCCTTTGGACTTGCATAGGGGTACTCGTCAGGGGTGCGCCCTTTCCCCATTATTTGTTCTCTCTATTGAACCGTCAGCCTGTGCGATTTGTGCACTTGGGGGCATCCATGGTATTTCTGTGGGTTCCCGTGAATATAAATTATTACTCTATGCAGCCGATGTTCTTGCAGTGCCCTGAGTCCTCTTTGCAAGAGTTATTCCTGTTTGCAGGCTTATGGCCGAGTATCGTATTTCACGGTGAATATGGTTAAATCTGAGATTTTGAATGTCAATGTTCTCTCGGAGACAGTCCATCACCTCCTCCCTTAAATATCTGGGGGTTTGGCTTACAGTTGAAGCCTCCCAACTTTATGCGGCTAACTTTCCAGAGCTTATGGGTACTATCTATAAGGATTTGGATAGCTGGGAGGGACTGGTCGGATAGCGGCAGTGAAGATGATGCTTCTACCGCGGCTAGTGTATCTTTTTATGGCACTTCTGAACACTTTGCTGGATTCCTTTTTTCACCGACTTAACAGAAGTGTTTGCTTTCATTAATAAAAGACAACCACTGGTTCGGCGGGCCCTTCTCTACAAACCAAAACATCAAGGTGGGATGGGAGTACCCAATTTTTTGGGTTATCATCAGGCAGCCCGTCTGCAGGACATAGTGGTCTGGTGTTCGTATTTGGATCGGCCCTGGATACAGATTGTGCAGAAATATTAACCTACTATTTTGTTATGAAAGTTGCCTTGGGCGCCCATGCGTATTTTACGGCACTATATGCAATGTATGGCACCAGGTGCACCATCAACTGTTCCCCGACGCTTGTTTGATACCAGGGTTTTCCCCAGGTGGGGAGGAACCTTTCCGTATGGTGGACCTACGCGAGCCTTCATACCTTGGGACAGGTCTAGTCTGAGACATATATGCATTCTTTTGATCGTTTGCAAGAAGAATTTGGGCTGTTGGCGGTTGACTCGTTTTATTATACCCAATTGCATTCCTTTGTTTACAAACACTTTTTGGGATTTTTGTTAGGGTGTAACAAAATTGGAACAGGCTATCCGGTTGGGATGTGGACGGAGGGGTATTTCTCAATTATATCAGGCGCTATAGGCTTCAATGGTAGGAGGATTTGGGGGGAGGTTCTCCCTCAAGTCTTCTTGGCATCGCCTTTATACATTTTTGTCTGCCACTTCTATCTTATGCTTTTATAAAAAATGGATATAAGCTCTATTACCGTTGGTATTATACCCCTGTTCAGTTATTTCAGATCTATCATTCTGGGTTGGTACTTTGCTGGTGTGGGTGGCGAGGTGAGGTGATTTTTGCCATATGTGATGGAGTCCTGCTTTGAAACGCTATTGGCAAGAGGTAGGTAAGCTCTTGGTTACTATTGTGAAAAAGTATTGCCCTCTGCTGATAGGTTTCACCTCCTCGGATTTTCTCTCCATATGTTCACGGCAGCACTTCTTGAAATTGCTGCTAGCTGGAAACGCAAGAGTGTACCAAACATGCAATAAGTTCTTGCTAGCCTGACTACTGACTAGTGCTGCCCGATTCAGGAAAAAAAAATTCAATTGGATTCAGCCTATTGAATTGATTTTCCTGCTCAATTGGGTGTTTTTTTTAAACAGCCTGGTGGGTTCATTTTATAGCTTCTTCACCCACTCCACCCCCTTTACCCTCTCCTACCCACACTGTCGCTGTGGTGTAAACAAAATAAACAAACAAAAAACACTTTTCCTCTCTTTGTTAAATCCTAGCTTATCTTTGTGGTCTAATACCAGCTCTGGCAGGATACACATTTCAAATCTGACATATTGTAATCACAAGGATAGCACAAGAGTGTGTGTGTGTGATATATCACGGTAAAAGATTGCTAATCATGCAGGATTATATGAGGAATTAGACAAGATAAAATGATAACGTGATCTTACAAATGTGGGATAACCTCAAAGGCTAGGTTAGCCTTTAGAAAGCTAAACAACTAAAAAACTAAAACATGTGCTAGGTTGCATAACTTCAAAAAGGGAAACAAAAGTAAAATAATAAATAAAAAAGTAAGAGAGCTATATGGTGTCATAAAAGTAAAAATTAGGTGAGAAAATGGTGACTAAAAAAGGGGAGCACAAAAAGCTCTACTACAACCACAAAGTGATAAAAGGATGAGCCTCAAGCACAAGGGATTACCAAAATGGACCCAATTTAAACCAGATAAATGGAAAACTAATCATATAACTAAAAAAATAAAATACCATGACATTAAAACATAATTATAGTATACAGCGTAGCATGGCTTAAAACAACAGTACTTTTTTTTTTTTATAAATCATTTTTATTAAGGAGTCAACAAGGGAAACAAGCGAAGTACATGGGTAAAATGAAATAGCATCCATCGAGAATAACAAAAACACTGAGCACTACATTAAGACACAGAGATATCCAAGAGCAAGAACAATTTGTCTCCCGCATCAGCTCCCAAAAATTTTTTAATATAACATACCCACCCCAGAAGTCCCCTGCTCAAAGGACGGCACGCACACCGTACAAAGCACACCAGCCGCACCCACTAACATACACCAAGCACATCCCCCATTCAATCACTCCCCCCCCCCCCCACACAATTCTGGAGTTCAAAGGTAACCTTAAGAACACCTTCCACAGGGCCAAATATGCCAGCACCTCTGGGTTAGAAGAATGTTTGATAGCCAAGCTCAAAGCGGGCCAGCTCAGTCATAAAACAACAGTACTAATATAGAATAAAATAAAATCTTATAAAAACGTGAAGAGAGAATTAGTGAAAAGGGGCAAAAACATGACAGCAAAGAAACTAAAAGTCCATGGAGGGACATGCAGAGATCAACCTGTGCATATAATGTGGTACAAACACCAATGTGCTAGAGCGATCCGAGTGAAATGATGGGAAACCTAAATAAAAATGGTCTAAACCTAATCTGGCCACCAGGTAGGTAGCACAGAATCAAACCTGATAATATAGGACACCGCCACAAGAGAGTAAAAGCACAAACGTGTACACAGGAACTCAAGTGACAAGCCGCTCCTAACAAACAGTATGAGAATATGTACTGACAACGGCAGATATGTGAAAGGAGGCAGGACGCAGCATGCACAAAAGAGGATAGAAAGATAATAAGAACCGTGCAGGAAATCCAACAATAAATGTAAAACAAAGTAGTGTTAGCACTGATATGCTAGAAACGATACAAACAAGAGATGATTTAGACCAACTGAAAAAATAAATAGGATTTACCCAAATAGAACCACAAAAGGGCACAAGATATGCAGTGTAAAAAGATACCACGAGAAACAGAAAGCAACGATATGCTAGGGGAATGTGACATGGAGGCACATGATTGGAGGACAACAGTACCATGTGATGAGCTGTGCGAGAGAGTAAGGGGCTGTGCCAAAACTATCAGCCGGATTGTAGGCAGTGCAAAAGGGGGGGAACTGAGGCAAAATCAGGAGGCCAATTTTTTTTAGAAAAATCAATTTGAATCGATTCACCCGAAGTGAATCGGTGAATCGATTCAAATCAGAAATCAGGCAGCACTACTACTTACATCTTACTCGCTTAGTATGTAACAAGCGATTTATCAAATTTAATAAAACTTAAAACTTATGTCCAAATTGATGCTCTGTCATACTATGGTCCCTTATCATAAGATGCGGGATCCTTACCTGACTTGGAGGGTGACTGTTTGATTGTTACCTATTGGAATCTCTTAGTGGGAGCTGCTTGGTTAAGGGGGTATTGACCCTTCCACTTCTTTTCTTGCCTTTTGTACTGCCTGAGAGCCTGTGTTAGATGTTTCTGCGTTGGATTGTCCTGAGGGGGTGGGTTGTAGGGATTCACGAGGTGATTTTATATGCAGATACTTTGGAATTAGCTTTGTGGTTTGCTGTATTGTGAATCTATGATTTTGTTTTGGGGGGAGGGGGGTTTTGTTTTTTGTAAAAATTTCATTAAAAAAATATTCCGGTCAATATTTCAAAAAAATGCCTTAATGAATGCACGCAGTCAAAATACTCACCCATACAGTCTACCTATATGAAAAATAGATTATAAAGAAAATTTATTGAGGAATGGCCTAGTGATATCCCCTTTTACCTTCTCCTTTGTTTCACCATTATAAAGATAGCGGACAAACCACAATACCTTGAGATGAAAATAAAAATATCATCAAGGCTAAGGGGCTCCCAAGGGCAAGGTATGCCACAGGTCAGCACTTATGATGGTAGAGTAGTGGCAGCACTCAATGACATCACCCAATGCTAGTCTCTCTCAGGAGGAATCTATTCAAGTTCTTTATATATAATCCTATACATAAAGTTTAAGAGGATTTTACAGTCTAATGCATGGATTACAAAAAAAGTTGGAATTAAATAACATTCAAAAATACCTATTTAAAACAATATTACTAAGCAGTAATGTAGAATACTAAGAAGAGAACCCAGTTTTACTAATATGAAATGCAGAAGAGAGCCAGGTTTTCAGCATCTTGCAAAAAGTTAAATATCCCAATGTATCTGAGATTGCCAGGGGCAGAGTATTCCAAACAGAAGGGCCAACATATAAGAAGGCTTTTTTCCTAGTAGAGGTCAAATGAATACACTGAACTGAAGTAAAAAGCTGTACTGGGAAGAGCATAGCATGATCCCAGCAGAGTCCCTTCAGTTTCTCCCTAAGATAGCCTGGTTGAAAAAGTTTAATGGATTTGAAAACAAGACACACTAATTTGAAAGATATCCTTTCATAGTACAGAAAGCCAATGTAGGTTCTTCAAAACAGGGGTAATATGATTAAGCTTCTTAAATGTAATCATCCATGCAGCTGTATTTTGGACAAGCTGAAGCCTTTTAAAATCAACCTTGGGAAGGTCTACGTAAAATACATTACAATAATCCAGCCTAATTAGAAATGCAAAAATTAGCTTCATCAGGTTCTCTTTTGACAATAAAGATTGCAACTGACAAAACACGGAGCTGAAAGAAGCATGACAAGCACTACATTGAGTTACCGTATTTGTCAAATTTCAATTCTGAGTCACAGAGGACTCTAATGTGACAATTTCTGATTTTAAAGGAAGTATCTGCTCATCCATTTTTGGCAGAATTGAGCATAGACAATTGTTTTCTGGATATCCATAAAGCTGAGCATTTCTTGATGTTAATAGATCATTTTCCTGAAACCAGATCCTCCACAGGTAGAGCGGTGGTGGCACTCAATGACACTGCCACCCATTGTAGTCCCGATCTCTCTCAGGCAATTATTCATACGTAGTGTGTCATTCCCATGGGGCCACAGGTCAGTACTTCTTTTATGGTGATAGAACAGCAGTTGCCTCAATGACAGAAAATGTCTGCTGTAGTCCCAAACTCGCTCTCAGGAGGATTATTCCAAGGTAGCCTCACTCCCATGGGACCACATGTCAGTTGGTACATAGGTGTTGAAGGCAATATGTTAGCTGTAATTCCAGATACTGTCCTCTAACATGCACATTTACTTTAAAATAAAATGTACTTTCACTGGTTTTATTATCAGAACATATAAATGTAAGCAATTTGACTCATAGCAGTCATCATGTTTAGGAGTACCACTAGAGCAGATGTGTCAAACTCTGGCCTGCGGTGTCATACAATTTGGCCCACCAGACAATTAAATATTTGTAATTAAGCTGGCCCGCTGGGAGTTCAAGACAGCCGGGAAAACTAGGCTGACCCAAATGACAGCAGCTGAGAGAATGCAGGCGACCACGAGTGGCAGTAGAAAGCGTCAGGAGCACAACATGGCGGCCGCGAGACTTGCCTGCCAGAAGACATCAGCTGTAGCTTCACACGCCAAGTTTGAGGCGCATGAACCTACAGCTCATGCCTTTTGGCGGGCAAGTCTTATGGCCGCCATGCTGTGCGATGCTACAATTCTGATGCTCTTTACAGCCGCTCATAGTCGCCTGCACTCTTCCGGCACCGTTCGGGTCTGCCTAGTCCTCCCGGCTGCCTGCACTATCGAAAAGGTGAGTTTTGTCTCTATGATTATCAGTCACATCTAACTGTAATACATACTGGAAGAAAAATATAAATCACACAGCTGAACTCCTAAAGCAAGAAAGCACAGCTGGAATGGTTTGTAAACCCAGAATCCCTGGGATGGATCTGGCTTCTGTCATTTACACTAGATAATGACACGGTAACAAAATTCATCACCGTTCCCATCCCCACAGATAACTACGGGAAATAATCCCATGTCATTTTCTAGTGTCTATTTCAACCTCAGTCCTTCTACACCAGCATTCTTCAAAGCAAAGCTTGTGGGTCAGTGGTTGTGACCACTCATACTCTGATTCTTCCCTCTCTCCTTCAAGAATGACATGAAGATGGTTTCCCACGGTTATCCATGAGGACGGTGATGAATTTTGTCACCTTGTCATTCTCTAATTTACACTTCAGTGCAAATTTGTGTTAATCTGAGCTCATCCCAGACACACAGTTTTGCATTCCTAAACCATCTACCTGACCAGAAAGTCAACTCAAGGTGGTTTTTAGTGTCGGCAATTGACTATTACCTCAATGTGATATGCTAAGTGTACATTTGGAAACCTGGGTTGGCCACTGTTGTAAGGAGGATGCTGAGCTTGATGGGCCTTCTGTCTGTTCCAGTTTGGCAACTGTTATGTTCTTATGTCAGGAGAGGTTGTAACCCTATACTTCTACTAAGGTAAGGGGTGCTTTTATTAAGGTGTGCATTTAGCGTGCACTAAATCGGTTAGTGTACCTTAATAAATGGACCCCTAAGTATCTTAATAAAAACATTTGGCTCATGACTTAGCCTATGGTTTAGATTTTGGTCCCTTATGTGATTGAGTTTGACACCCCTGCACTAGAGGAAGCTCAGTGTATTAATGTCAAAACTTCTCCATCAAAAGAGAATTATTTTGATCTTTATTTATACTAGTTGAACGTAAAAAATGTAGCTGTTCTTTAGTCTGAATGAACCAAATATGATAAAACCCCACACCTTCAAAAGTTATTTTTTAAGCTGTTAAAAGGC
This sequence comes from Geotrypetes seraphini, assembly GCF_902459505.1. Lineage (NCBI taxonomy): Eukaryota > Metazoa > Chordata > Amphibia > Gymnophiona > Dermophiidae > Geotrypetes > Geotrypetes seraphini. The sequence goes on from NC_047091.1 coordinate 106,430,670, forward strand.
TTTGTTGCAATCTAACCATACAGCTACTCCAAATACTAAGGTTTAGTTATTTTCCTGCTGTTTGGAACGTTTTGTGTTTTTTTTTTTGTCAGCTCAAAGAAATAGTGGCCTAGTGCTTAGAACTGCTGCATCTGCACCCCAAGGTTGTGGGTTCAAGTTCATTGCCACCCTTTGTGACCCTGAGCAAGTCACTTTACCTTCCATTGCCCTAGATACCATAGCTAGGATTATGAGCCCACTGGAACAGATAGGGAAAATACTTAAGAGTACCTGATTAGATTGTGAATGGCTCAGATGGCCTCACTGATGGGCAGTGTATCAAATACAAATAAAACTTTGTCTATCAGATGAAAATTATTAAAATCAGAGGCGGGCGTGAAGGACGAGAAGGCACTGGCTTAGGCTTAGGACGGAGAATAGATTGGAAAGATTTCTCATGGTCCGAAAGCTTCTTTGTCGCTGCCTCAATGGACTCATCAAAGAGGTCAGTGCCAACACAAGAGAAATTAGCCAGCCGGTCCTGTAGATTAGGGTCCATGTCAATGGTCCTGAGCCACGCCAGGCGTCGCATGGGCACCGAGCAAGCAGTCGCCTGAGCAGACAACTCAAAGGCATCATATGAGGACTGAAGCAATTGCAGCCGAAGTTGAGACAAGGAGGCCAGAACTTCCTGGAATTCAAAATGGGCCCGAGGATCCAAGTAGGCCATGAACTTGGGAAGGATGGACAGAAAAAACTCAAAATATGTAATGAAATGGAAATTGTAGTTTAGGACTCTGGAGGTCATCATGGAGTTTTGGTAAATTCGACGACCAAATCTGTCCATCATCTTGCCCTCCCTGCCTGGTGGAACAGTGGCATATACTTGAGAAGGGTGAGACCTCTTCAATGAAGATTCCACCAGAAGGGATTGATGAGATAGTTGGGCACCATCAAACCCCTTATAATGAACCGTCCGGTATCTGGAATCCAATTTGCCTGGCATAGCTGGGATGGAAAAGAAAGTTTCCAGACAGCGGACAAAAGTCTGATCCAGAAGCTTATGAAGAGGAAACTTTGAGAGATTCAGCAGGAGGCTGATGGAGATGCATGGTCTCAAGATACTCCTTGGAAAATTTGGACCCTGTATCCAGTTGAATATCCAAGTCAGCTGCCATGACAGAGAAAAGAAGAAAGACAGCTGGTCAGCCAAAGCCGGGCCTCGAGAGGGACTCGATGATGTCGAGGCTTCCGGATCCAATGAGGACGGGGATCTAGGTGGGGATAAGGATCCCATCGTATCCTTGAGCTCTGGCAGTGGAGGAGGCGAGCGGGGAATACTGAAGAAAAGGCTGCTTCCGATGAGGTGAGGCATGCCTGGATGAGTGCCTCGACGAATGTCTTGATCGATGATGCGAGCTATGTCTGGAAGCAGGCCTCAACAAACGAGGCAAGTGTGTCTTCGCTGAGGCCCCCAGAGAGTGGATGGGGCTGGAAGCGGTGGATCGAAGCAGAGGTGGATGGCTGGAAGCACCACGAGGCACTCGCAAAGACTCAAGCCCTTGCATCGAGTGGATCGGTTCCAATGGAGGCACTCGCAAAGACTCCATGCATCGAGTGAATCGGTTCCAATGGAGGCATGGGCAAAGACTCTGCTCCTTGCAATGCATGCATAGATGCCAGATCAGACACTCGCAGAAACTCTGCTCCCTGTAGAGAGTGTGTGTACGGCTGAGGCACAGGAGGCGGCTCGACCTCGCAGGAGACCTCCTCATGCCCAGGCTGGAGTTGAGAGAGAAGCTTCGGCCCCATTGTGGTAAAGAGCTGAATGAATTGCTTCTCAAGTAAGGTCTGGAACGAAGCCGGCAAGGATGGATCCGCGTCACCAACGGGACCATATGCCCAGGCTTCGTGCTCCCTCGAGGCAGTGTGAGAGTGCTTGGACTTAGAAGTCTTGGGCACTTTGAGCACTACCGGGGGAATGGGCTGCTGCGCTATCTGACCTGAAGAGACAGAGGAAGGCACCGCAGCAGGCGTCGAAGGCTGAGCCGATACAAACGAAGCAGGTTTGATGAGGCTCGGAGCAGCAGACGTGGAAGGCTGGGGAGCTTCGGATGAGGTCAAAGGTGAAGCACCCTTCGATGACGAAAGCTCCGTCAAAGACTCCATGCTGTAAAGCTGCTCCCACAAGAGGCAACAACGCTTGAAAGCACAGGCTGTAAGTGTTGAGCAAGGCCAGCACGATTTCGGGAGATGTTGAGGCCCAAGACACCGAAGACAGCGTCGATGAGGGTTCGTCAGTGAAATAGCGCGCTGGCACTTGGAACACTTTTTAAAACCAGTTGCAGGAAGGGACATAGCCCGAAAAAGCTCCGCCGCAAGATCGAAGCCGCGGGGCTGCGGCCACGTGGCCTGCCCGGTCGAACGGATGGAAGAAAGTTGTGGGTTTTTTTTTTTTGAAAAACAATAAAACATGACGAAAATCAGCGATTGTGAGAAAATTAACCCAAAACCGCGGACTTAAGAAGGCACAAGTGAAAAAATTTCACGCAGAGAGTCGAACATGGACTTCTCGGCTCTGCGGAAAAGTAAGACCTGAGGAGACGCGCCCTACGCTGGGCGGGAAGGCACTCGCGCATGCGCAGTGCAGGCGACTCGAAACTTCAAGTTTTCCTTCAAGCAAGTCTGCTTGTGAGGCGTCCACATCGGGGCTCCGTTGGATCACGTCACCCACTAGTGAGAATACCTGCCTGCTTGTCCTGGGATAATAAAGCAGTACCTATCAAGGGTGGGATCAGACACCAGAACCCGCTCACCAAGTCCCGATGCGTCTGAACGTCCACACGGTAATGGTGAACAAAGGAATGCAGAGAAGACCAAATTTCAGCCTTACAGATGTCCACTGGAGGCACAAGAGAAGACTCAGCCCAAGAAGCTGCCTGACCATGAGTGGAATGAGCCTTGAGAAATTCCATAACAGGCTTTTTCCGAAAAAGGTATGCAGAAGCAATAGTCTCCTTAATCTAACGTGCAATGGTAGCCTTGGAAGTGTCTCCTATTTTTAAATTGTCATATGCATTGAAGTACTTGACATTGCGTGTACAACAAATTTTTAATAAACTTGAAACAAGAGTATCTAGCCCCTTGACTAGAACATCCCTGCGATGACTGAAGCGGGGTGTCTTGGTGTTGACACTCATGGCCATCAGGTCCATGATGGGCTGAACCCAGGTCTGCACTATTAACCGGAAGGCCACAGAACTGAGACACCACTCTCCGGGATCTAGCATGTGACGACAGGAAGTCCGCCTGAACATTCTCCACTCCTGCTACATGTGAAGCCGAGACATCCAGAAGATGAGACTCTGCCCAGACCTTGAGCAGAGCTGTCTCCTGCGCCAGACAACTCTTGGTGCCTCCCTGACGATTGACACAGGCCACCGCTGTGGCATTGTCCGAGAGAACCCAGACCGACTTGCCCGACAATAAGGGCTGGAACGCTAATAACGGATGGCTCTGGTCTTCAGAACATTGATCGACCAAGATGCCTCTTCTGGAGACCAACTGCCCTGAGCCAAGCGGCCAAAACACTGAGTTCCCCAGCCGATGAGACTGGCATCCGTGAGAAGCACCGTCTACTGACGTTGATCCAGACTCACCTCTTGCACTGTATGGGAGGACTGAAGCCACCAATGAAGACTGCAACAGGCCAATCTCCGAAGAGGAACAGGAGAATCCAGCCTGTCTCGGGGGCAACCACCTCCAAAGCAGAGCATACTGAAGCAGACGCATGCAAGCCCGAGCCCATTGCACCACGTCCAGGGAAGCTGCCATGACCCCAAGATCTGAAGGAAATCCTTCCCCAAGGAGGTGTCAAACAGAACCCCAAGATATTCCAGGCGCTAAGAGGGCACCAACCGGCTCTTGGACAGATTGACAACCCACCCCAGCAACTGCAGAAACTCCACCACCCGAGCCATGATCCGGGTGCTCTCCTGGAAAGACTTTGCTTAAATCAACCAATCGTCCAAGTAGGGATGAACCAGAATATCTTCCTTGCGCAAAGCCGCCACCATGACCAACATAATATTGGTGAACGTCCGTGGGGCTATGACCAGACCAAAAGAAAGTGCACAAAACTGAGCGATACTCCTGAGAGGGCACTGGAACAATGGCTTTGAGATCTAACAATCTCTGAAGGGTCTGGCAGAAGGCCTGCTTATTCCATGCTACCTGACAAGGAGAAACTAGAAAATGATTTGGCAAAGAGTGGGCAAACTCCAGAACATAACCATCCTGACCCACCAATCGGACATGATCTCTGCCCACTGTGGAAAAAACTCACGGAGAGCATTGGGCAGGGCAGGCAGCGGGGGAACCAGCGGAGAATTCCCAGTTCCCCAATGGGCCCCCCAAAAGGACTGCATGCAATGAAATAAATGGCCCTGGGGGACACAGAGGCTGGAAAGGAAGCAGCCCCTTAGCCAGGGCGGAGCCTGCGGAAATCACACAAACGCCTTCAAGCAGCACCACCCAGCACCCTAGCTCAGTCTTCAGGCAAATGAGGCACTTCAGAATCAGTTATGGTCTGAACCAACTTGTCCAAATCCTCTCCATACAAGAAAGACCCCCCCTAAAGGGGAATTTTGTCAGCTTAGCCTTGGAAGCTGCATCCGCCGACCATGCCCGAAGCCACAAGGTATGACGAGCAGCCACCCAGAGAGCCACAGACTTGGCGAAAGCTCACAAGAGGTCATCAGACAGATAAGAAGCGCCCATCTCAATTTTGGCGACATCCTGCTCCACTAAGTCCCAATTATCAGACTCACAATTAAGAACATGCTTGGCCCACCGAAAACAAGCCCAAGCAACCAGACTGCCACACATCACCACCAGAACCGCAAGAGGGGTGACATCAAAACTCTGCTTAAGGAGGGACTCCACCTTGTGCTCCTCAGGGTCCCTCAAAGCAGAGCCGCCTTCAACAGGGACAGTAAGCCGCTTCGCGTGTACAAGACCACTGTGTCCACCTCCGGCAACTTCAAGGTGTCCCGGATCCCCCTCCGGGATGGGATACCAGTGGGCCATAGAACGCACAAAGCGAAATGGGGCCTCTGGCAACTTCCATTGCACAAGCACGATATCCCAAATATCCCGATGCATAGGAAAAGAGTGGGAAGCAGAACGAATCCCCTGAAGCAAGAGGGGCTCCCCTCTTGGTGTCCTCAAAAAGTAACACCGAGACCTGCAGAAACAACTTGTGGAGCTCGTCTCACTGAAAAATATGCACCACGGACACTAGCAGATAGAAAAGAACCGCCGCTAATGGAATCTGTTCTCCCAAGAGGATCCCGAGGTCACCCCAAAGGTCCAGGTCCTCATCAACATTTTTTTGCTCCTCCTGAAAAACTTCCTTGTCCCAAGAGCCCCACAGCCACTTGGACGAAAGAGGAGTAGAGGGGGACAAAAACGGCGCTGACTGGGGCCGAACCATAGAGGACGTTAAGGACAACCCCCACCCCTTCCCCGAGGCAGAAGCAGGACCTCCAGCCACATGAAGATAAGCCTTACAGAGGGCTTGAAAAATCTGGGGGAAACCCCCCCTGGGGGTTTCAACAGAAGTCTGCCCCTGTCTCTCCAATACAGGGGAAAGGATCACCCAAGGCTACTGAAAAAATGGAGATGCTCCCCACCAAAATTGGAGCTCCAGAGGCCTGCAGCATCTGAGAGGCCTGAATTGCCCCAGCCGCTAAAGCAGGCAAGCCGGCAGCAGCGGTAAGGGAGTCCCCACAGCAGCTTCGGCAGTAGGGGAATCCTTTATGCCCTGATAGTTGGCAGCTGGGGAACCTTCCGCATGGGTGGCGAGGGAAGCCCGGGCTTCCTCGCCATCAGCTGCTGATTCACGAGGCACTTGCGGAGGGTATCCCTGGATGTCGGCATCTGATGCCGACAAGGATCCCCCTCTTCTCAGGCCTGCCAAGTGCTTGCATAGGCCGGCCGCGAGTGCTTCGCATCTGGATCACAATGAGCACTTTTTTCCTTTGCAAAGTGCTCATTGCGCAATATGCGACCTCGCAAGAATAAAAGTGCTGGTTAGCAAAAGAAGACATTAAATTTAAAAGGAAAATATCTTTTAGACCAGTATAGCTTCAGGATTTTTTTTTTTGGGGGGGGAGGGTGGGTGGGTGTTTGCTTATCAGAACAAACTCCACTGGCTTTCTAAGCCAGAGGCCTGACCATTATCAGTGGCCAGGCTGCCACCTGAGGCACCTTTACAAAAACTTAGGGAGGTGAAGGAAGGGGGGAAGGGACCCAACTCGAGACCCGTTGGGTTTGACACCCCCAAGTCAGAAGGACCTCCAAACAGGACCCGTCCAAGCTCCGTCCGGCACCAGGAGCCCTAAACAAAGCCCAACATCTCTAACATTAGGAGGATCACCTCACGACAAGTGAGGTGATTAAGTTTGCAGACGATACGAAGTTATACAGAGTAGTGAAGACACAGGGGGATTGCGAAGATCTGCAACGTGACATAATCAAGCTCGAGAAATGGGCATCGATATGGTAGATGAGGTTCAATGTGGATAAGTGCAAAGTAATGCATGTCGGGAACAAAAATCTCATGCATGAATACAGGATGTCCAGGGTGGTACTTGGAGAGACCTCCCAGGAAAGGGACTTGGGAGTTCTGATCAACAAGTCCATGAAGCCATCTGCACAATATGCTGTGGCGGCGAAAAGGGCGAACAGAATGCTAGGAATGATCAAGAAGGGGATCACAAACAAATCAGAGAAGGTTATCATGCCGCTGTACCGGGCCATGGTACACCCTCACCTGGAGTACTGCGTTCAGCACTGGTCGCCATACATGAAGGACATGTTACAAGTGACTAAAATGGTTAAGGGGGTGGAGCAGTTGCCGTACAGTGAGAAATTGGAGAAGCTTTGCCTCTTCTCACTTTTAAAGAGAAGACTGCGAGGGGATATGATCGAAACATTCAAAATACTGAAGGGAAAACACCCTCCAGGGTTTCAAGACAAAGTTGGACAAGTTCATGCTAAACTGGTGAGACTGGACTCATTTGGAGCACTGGTCTTGACCTTGGTGCTGCCGCTTGAGCGGACTGCTGGGCAGGATGGACCATTGGTCTGACCCAGCAGCGGCAATTCTTATGTTCTTAAATTTTTTTCCAGCTTACCACCTGCTTGGAGACTAAGCAAGACTGGTTTAGGAGGGGGAGCCTCAGCTAATACACTACAACCAAAGTTTTTGGTCACAGTCTCCACTATTACTCATCAGTTAAGAACTGCACTGGTCTAGAGAGTGACAAAGAAATAAATATTCCCAGACTGGATTCATGATCACAGTGGTATATTGACTCATGCCAATTAAAAGCATGTACTTGTTTTGAATAAGATGTAGGAATCCTCCAAAAGTTCAAGTGAAAACTACAGGCTAAGTATGACTGTCCCTTAGTGTGAATGGTTTATAAATACACTGAAGCATATCTCAAAAAAAATTTATTAGAGAACATGAATTGCAAGTTTATGAAAAGTTGATACAAATATGCAAGTTACAAAATCGATTCCCTTCTAACATTTAGTATCTAGGACATAATGAACATTCACTCCTGTCTGTCTGATGTGAAGTGTGAAAATAAACATTCCAGCTGAGGTATTAACTGTGCAACTTTGGTTCTGTTAAATAAAATGACAACTCATACAAAACTAAATCTATTGTGGTCCTTACATTTACAAAATTACAAAAGCCTGTAGAAAATTGTTCAAAACTGATTTTCACGGTTATGTTTTATAGGTATGAAAAAATATACACATTTGATAAGAAAGCAAGTTAAATCAAACCTATCACCAGGAAGAAATACAAAAGCACTAGAAAATGTTAAGTTTAGTGTATATCACCACCAGGAGCTTATTAAACAGGTCTTAAAATGAGACCAATATATTGGTATTTATACACAGATAATCGACATTTTATAGAGGGCCTAGCATTTCCTTTCCTTCTTGCATTCTGTGCACAAGACTATTTTGATAGTTCTTCTGAGTGCAGTTTCGTCCCTGTACAGAATTATATTTCAGAAAATAGAATGCTCTTGGCAATTCACAATTTTCAGTGCTGTAATCATCGTTTTGAGCAGAGTGACAACGTTTGAAGGCACTTATAAATGGCTTTTCAGCATTGGAGAGATTAATAGCAGGTAATACTAACTTGAGTAACCAGTGCCTCAGGTTTTGTTGCTTTTGATTAACCTATCAGAGGTAGTACTTGCAACTACTTAGCTGTCTATGCACAGTATTTTTTTTTTTTTTAAGCAAGCCAAGAGTGTCAGCTTTTCAAAAGGACATTTTATATAAGCAACTGTAAGATCTAGACTAAAAAGCAGCCTGGACATCAGAGGGCTAGTGTTACAGGGTGGCAACCAGGGCAGTTGCCCTAGACTTCCGTGCCACAGGAAGCCCCAAGCCTGCCTCAATCTGAAATAGGGATAGCCTGAATATAGGCTTTTGGAGCCCCTCACCAGTTTCTGTTATGGGCCCTTTCATGTCAACACCAGCCATGTAGGAGCACACTGCATTTAAGGGGAATACAAAATATGCAAATATTGCTTTAGCAGCCAAGTCATTTTCTATGAAGTAAAAGGAAGCATTTACAAACTAGGCCATCCACATTATTGCTGGCAAAAAAACAAAGCACAGGTCCACACAATAGAAAGTTATAAAATGCCAGATTTAAGAAATATGCGAAGCCAATAAAAATATATTGTGTGTGTGCACGCGTGTGTGATTGATACTGGGGCCTTATGAACGTTGAATTTTCACCTGCCTTTTTTCCCTCTATTTTTAAACATGGAAGACAGTTTTCCTGGGAAAAGAACTGTTAAACGAAATGCAAACATCCAAACATAGCAAATGCAGTGAGTTGCAGAAAATCACCGTCCATTGCCATAACCAGGGAACAGCTGGATAAGTACAGTTTGCAGCGTCTCATTCACCTGCAGAGAATAGTTTTTGCCTAAATCATAGCGACAGGCTGGGCAGCTGTGTACTTTAGCTTTAAATGATCTGTCCAAGCAGTCCTGGAGAAAGGAGACAGTTGAAACTCAATGAATAGTAAAACCATAAAAATTATTGAATTACATTTAAACATACTACATTCATATGCAAACCTCAGGATCATAGTAATGCTTTATTTGTGCTAAGAACCTTTTGATCAATTGCTGCCTTCAATAAAAAGGGTCAATATTTGCCATTTCATTGAAGAAAAATCACAAGATGTTTAGTAAACAGGTATAGATTTTGTGAATATTCTCAATAAGTGATATGTCTAACATTAATAAAACAAAATGTACAATTAAGGATGGACATTCAAGCTTAAGCCCTCTGTATGCTCTCTTTTAAGGAGTCCTGGTGTTTTAGTTGCTTGTTTTATGAACTATTTTCTGAACATTTTGGAAATAATGTTAGTTTATGAAGCTGTTATAATCATACCATGGCTTACCTTTGTGTTAAACAGGGTGTTTAGTTACTAAGGTGTGGTACAAGTTGGCATTTTATTTAACCTTTCTTACTCTGTGTTTCACTAAACTGCAGTATGTTCGTACCACATGCTAAGGACTCCCACAGTACATGAACACAACTTATGACTAATATCAGAGTAAAATTTTTTCTTACCAGTTAATTTCCTTTCCTAAGTCTAGCTAGACAAGTCAACACCAGTGGGTAATATTCTCCAACCAGCAGATAGAGATAGATAAACAGTCTGTTTTCAGTGACATCAGTTTAGCAATAGTTGCAACCTCTGTTAGTCGTACAAACTAACAAAGCCCATTAAAAAAAATCCCAAAGGGTTCTCCAAAACCTCTATAAAAATAAACATAACCTTATAAGACTGCAGTTAAAAGGAGCTCCAAGGCAGCCATAGTCCAGATCCACAGCAACCTAAAAAAGTCATTGGGGCACTTCCGCTAGATCCCTCAGCCCTAGAGTAAAGTTCCATTGACGCATGACTAGTCTAAGAGGAGGGTGAATTTGTTAAACCCTTTGCAAAAAAACAGATAATGTTCAGTAAAGCTGCCAAGGATTTGTCCCTGTCCCCCAGAAAACCCAAAAGCAGGCCAGAGCTACCATCTGAACATTGAGAGAATTCACAGCCAATCCTTGGTTGAAGGAAATAATTGCCAGAACAGCCTTCCATGGGGAGAGTGTTTGACCACACCACTTTTTTTTTCTTTTTTTAAATACAATCAATTTTTTTATTGAGATAAAAGGAAAAAAAAAAGCCCAACAAATTGGCAAACACCTCATAACAGCCACCCTCCCCCCAAAAATGCATTACTTATTACCAACCGAAGGCAAGAAAGAAAAACAATCAGTGGTTCTTTAACTTACTGCAGTCATACAACTTTCAAACTTGCATATACTTTTTTTTTTTTTTTTACTAGAATTCATAACACTCAATCTCCATAGTAAATATAAAAATAAAATATGGCATCCAATCCCATAGAGAAAAGAAAAAGGAGAAAATAGAATCAAGCCTCTCGTCCTCCATAACCCATACGAACCCACTTGTAACCAATTGCCAGGTGAAAAAGGAACAGACTCCTACTGAACCAAGAGCACAATGGTCTGTATCCTCCACTACTGTAACCTTGGGTAAATCTCTTCATAAAAGAAATTAATAAATCCTAATAAACAAACCTTGAGAGAACCTTCTTCCCCCAACAAATAACAGAAGATGGTGGGAGCAGGCTTGGCCCATTAATTGGCATGAAGCCAGAAGGCGGAGCTTGTCACCATACTGATGCACCCAAAACAGCCTATTAGAAACTGAGGTTTAATTGACAGAGGACTGCACCAGAGACTATTTCTGAGTGTATCAAGATGGCGGCAATAAGAGAAGATGGCTTCAGGGTTGTCACATGACTTTCTCCTGTTAAACCTCTTTGCCCCAACCCCACTGCAAAAACTTACCAGCTCTATCTCCTCTTCCCTGTCTCCTGCAGCCATTCCCAGATTTCTGCAAAATTTCCACTCTTTTTCCCCATAGTATCTAGGCTTCTATATCATCATATCCCCCAGTTCATGTTCCACCTATTTACTGTAGAACCATAAGCTTCTTATTGTCCAGTCACTGTCAATCTCACCAGCAGGAGCATATTAAGAATTCCTTCTGTCTCTTATCCAGCATCCCCAACTACCCCAAACCAAACAAACCTAACTGCTTTACCACTACACAGGTCAACAACATGACTTAATGAACCTTTTATTCCACAACCCCATCAACATGTATCGATGAACGTCTTCCACTTATGAAACAGTAGAACTCCCAGTTGACTGACCATATTGTACTATATCTGCTTATACCTAATATATACATGCTCTTGGACAACTAAGTATACCTACCTCACTCCTCCAACAAATGTTCTGCCCAGTTTGCACCTCATTGCTTTTCATAAGTTTTTTTTTTTTTATTCTTCTACTGCGTGTCCTCCTCTCAACCCATAATATAATTGAGATAAATTTTTGTAAGAACTAGAAAAACAAAGTGCTCCTGCTTCTTCAGTTGTAGTCTTGGTTCCTTAAGGGATTCCTGCATGTATTTGTATTTATTTATACCCCGCCTTTCCCAAGGTGGGTCACAATAGAGTACATACACAAACAGAATCACATACAGTACAACAAATCGAACAATAAAACAATAGTAATAATGTAAAGCCTCCTAAAATTACAAAGAGGCTACCAGTGACTAGCATCAAAAAACTATAAATCAAATCCCATATTTCATCTAATCTAATCTAATCTAAACCTTAAGTTTATATACCGCATCATCTCCATGAGAATGGAGCTCGACACGGTTTACAAGAACTTAAAATAGTGGGTAGAGAAGAAGAAAAAGGATTACATGAACTTATGTGTAGAAGGGGGGAGAGAAAGGGGGGAAGGATAGAGCTACAATTTGGTTTTCAGTTGTTTGCGGAATAACTGAAGGGAGCTCAGGTTCCGCAACGGGGTGGTGAGGTCGTTCCAAAGACCTGTGATTTTGAAGAGAAGGGATTTTCCCAGTTTGCCTGAATAGTGGATGCCGCATGGAGAGGGGAAGGCTAGTTTAAGCCTTTGGGCAGTGCTGGAGAAGTTGAAAGACAGTGGGATAAGAGGAGGCAGGATTCCATGAATGATCTTGAAAGCCTGGCAGGAACATTTGAAATGGATTCTGGGGATTATTGGGAGCCAGTGAAGTTTGGCAAGGAGTGGGGAGGCATGGTCAGACTTGCGTTTTGAGAAGATCAGTTTGGCTGCAGTATTCTGGATTAGCTGGAGTCTTAGAATACTTTTTTTTGATAGATTTAAGTAGATGGCGTTGCAGTAATCTAGTTTGGAGAGGATGATGGATTGGACAAGGATGACAAAGTGTTGTTGGCTGAAGTAGGATCTAGCTTTCCTCAGCATGTGAAGGCTGAAAAAGCATGATTTTGCCAAGGAGTTGAGGTGGTCATTGAGGGAGAGAGAGGAATCGATAGTGATACCAAGGACCTTGCATGAGAACTCGAGCTGTAGTGTATCGCCTGTGGGTAGTGCGAAAAGTGTGGGCAGGTGTTCGAATTTTGGGCCGAGCCAGAGTAGTTTTGTTTTAGATTCGTTTAGTTTCATCTGTACCGAGAGGGACCAGGCACGGAGTCTCATTATGCAAGCTATAATGTTTTTGTGGAGGTTGGTGAGGTTCTGGTCAGTCTCAAGGAGGACAAGGATGTCATCTGCATAAGTGTAGATTGTTTCCAAGGGGGATAGTTGAAAGAGTTTCAGGGAGGACATGTAGATGTTAAAGAGAATAGGGGAAAGGGGTGATTCTTGAGGGACACCGCAAGATGGAGTCCAAGGAGTGGACATGGTGCCATTTGTGTTGACGGTGTAGGAACGGGAGCGTAAGAAGTTTGAGAACCACATTAGGACGGTGGAGTCGATTTCAATCTCGGAAAGTTGGTAAAGTAGTATGTCGTGATGGACGACATCAAAAGCAGCGGAAAGATCGAATTGTAGTAGGACAGCGAATTTGTTATGTGAGTGTAGTTGTACCTTTGAAATTAGGGAAACTAGGAGGGATTCAGTGCTAAAGCAGGGTCTGAAGCCATGTTGGTAGGGGAGAAGAATGGAGAATCTCTCGAGATAGGAGGAGAGCTGGGTAGCAACTATGGTTTCTAGAAGTTTGGTAAGTAGAGGGATATTTGCTATGGAACGGTAGTTTGATGGTAGGGAGGGGTCGAGATCGGCTTTTTTCAGAATAGGTGACAAGGCAATGTGGCCCATTTTTGTGGAGAACAAGCCTGATAGTAGAGCAGAGTTAATGAGTCTCGTAAGGGAGGAGATGGCCTGTGCAGGAATGTTTTCATAAAGGTGGGATGGGAAAGGATCTAAGATGCATTTGCAGGATTTCAGTCTGAGGCAGAGTTTAGAGATCCGGGGTTCAGATATGGGTTCAAAAGTCATCCAGGATCTATCCGCTGGGATAGGGTTTGAGTCATTGGGAGGAAGAGAATTGTAAGAGACTGCTGAGGGGAAAGAGCTCCTTATGGTGGAAATCTTTTCATTGAAAAATTTGGCTAAGTCGTTTGCGGAAGGAGGGGAGAAGGGAGAGGTGGAGTCGTTTTTTGAGGTTAAATTTCGCCAGATGTAGAACAGAGTACTATTTTGATTTTTTGATCTGGTGATTTTATCTCCATAGAAATTCTTTCTTGCTTTTTTTAGTATTGTGTTATAGCACTTGATGTTGTCTCGCCAGGATTGTTTGTCTGAGGGGGATTTCGATTTTTTTCATTTCCGTTCCAGGGCTCGACAATTCTGTTTTAGTTCCCTGTGATATGGAAGGTACCAGGGGGCTTTGTGGGAGTGGGAGATAGATTTTGTAGATAAAGGGGCCAGAGCGTGGTAGGTAGTCCCGGAAAGGGTAACCCAATTATGCCAGTTGGACTCTGGGTCTGTGTGTTTAGGAGAAGGGAGAAGTTGGTTAAGAAATTGGGTCCAGAACAATTCGCTCGTGATTTTTTTGCGGTAGGTGATAGATTTTGTGGGCCGGGGTGGAGTACCTAGATGAGACATGAAGATGGGGAGGCAGAAAGAGCCTAGAAGGTGGTCAGACCACACGGGACAAGGTCCCAGCGGGCCTCTTCGGCAGAAGTTTTGTGCTCAGTCAGGTCGAGGAAGCTGATGATGTCTAGTGTATGTCCTTTATCATGAGTAGGTGTGTGTGAAGGAGTGGTGAAGCCAAGGGAGGTGAGGAAGTCTTTGAATTCAGTTGTGTCCATGCTGGTGTTATCGTCAAGGTGGAGGTTAATATCTCCTATGATCAGTAGTCTCTGGAATTTTAGGAAGACTCTTGTTATAGTCTCTAGGACAAGTTCAGAGGATTTATTCCAGGGGATAGGAGGGCGGTAGAGAAGCAAGATGCCTAGTGGGTGGGGTTGGAGTTCATCTTTAACTGAAGCTAGTAAGAATTCTAGAGAGGTATGGCTGCCCTTTTCAAGGAGCTGAACATTGAAGAATGATTTGTAAAGCAGAGCCAGGCCTCCTCCTTTCCGGTTGATTCTGGGTGAGAAGAGGCCGTGGTAGCCAGGGGGGCAGAGTTCGTTTTGTGTGAAAGTATCGTCTTTTCCGATCCATGATTCTGTGATGCACACGAAACCCGGATCGGATTCATCGAGTAGGTCTTTTATTATTTGGGTCTAATAGACCCATTTCTTCAACATTTTCTTAAAACTACTCAAACTTGTTTGCTGTCGTAAATATCCCAGAAGCTTATTCCACTCCCAAACATGAAAATATGCTAGCTCTAGACACAGCTATTTCACTGCCGGAATATGCAGGTCATCGTGAGTCACTGAGCACAACATGCGCTGGTTCATACGGCAGAATGCTATGATGTTCTAATTTTAACCAATACAAAGATATATAGCATTCTGTCACATGATCACTCTTTCTTAATCAAAACAGAGTTCGAACAATCACGTTCTGGGCTACCTGCAGCGAACTCAATGCTGAACAATCACATTCTGGGCTACCTGCAGCACACTCAATGCTGATGATATACCAAGAAGCATCAAATTGCAATAGTCCAAGCATGATAATATCACACTCTGCAAGACAGTCCTAAACAGGATGTCAGAGTATTAGAAGTACACTGAGATTTGGAGGGCTGAACCTCTAGTTTCAGTTTCCTTGTAATGACCACTATCAGATGGTGAACAGAGGCCAATTTAAACAACCAGTGGACAGAGGGGTCATCACATCCGTGCTCTCTGAAACATCATAGATGATGGTGCTGCAAAGGATATCAGCGTCATTTATTTATTCAATTTTCTAATACCATTCTTCTCAGGGGAGCTCAGAGCAGTTTACATGAATCTATTCAGGTACTCAAGCGTTTCTCCCTGTCTGTCCCGGTGGGCTCAATATCTAATGTGCCTGGAGCAAGTCATCCAGGCTGGATGCAGTATCCATAGAATCAGCATGCCAGGTAAGGCAAGTCTGGGTCTGTAAGGACAGGAGCACCAGGAACCTGAGCCATGACCTCTGCAAAAGGCGGCCCTGGCACATAAGACTGCGGCACACCCATCGTCTCCACTGTGTGAGCAGGGTCCATCAGGTACGTTCTCCACATGAGCTGAACAAAATCCGGGGAAGAGTCACACACGGGGGCCGACATCTGCTCCCTATGAGCCCAAAACAAAGTCTGTGAGATGTCCTCAAGACACTGCATGCTTGTGCTTTGAGTCTCCACCAACAACTGGCACATGGCGGTATTTCCTGCCCACTTCCCAGATCCAAACAGGCTCCCCAGCCCTGTAGGACCTAGATATGAGGTCTGAAGCTCCAGCATACTCCTCTCATGTGCCATGACATGCAGTACATGGACGCTCCTCCGTTGGTAATCTGGCACAATCTACACAAATTCAACTCAGTAGACAAAGGGACTGGACAAAATCCACCCTAGGGTATTGAGGGAATTAAGACATTCTTGCAGGACCTCATGCGGATTTGTTCAACAAATCCTTGGAGACATTCCTTGGAATTGAGCAAATGTGGTCCCTCTACAGTGGTTGGAGAGATAACGGAAGCTCTGCTGAAGAAAAAAATAGTGAACTACCTGGAATTGAATGGGCTACAAGTTCAGACATCAGAGTGGTGGTAAATGAATTTGCTCAGAGGAAAGAAAGGTGAGTAGTGGAGTGCCTCAGGGATCGGTACTGGGGCTTATTCTGTTTTAATATATTTGTGAGTAATATTTCTGAAGATTTAAAAGTAAAAGTGACTTTTTGCAGATAACACCAAGATTAGCAATAGAGTGGAAACATAAGAGATCTGCGAATGTTAGAAGAATGGTTTGATGTTTGGCAGGTAAAATTTAATGCAAGTGCAGAGTGATGCATTTTGGGAATAAAAATCCAAAGGAGCTGTATATGCTAGGGGGTGAGAAGCTGATAAGCACGAACTAGGAGAGGAACCTTAGCACAAGTGTCTGAGATTTCAAGGCTGCAAAACAATGTAACGGCCATAGCTAGAAGGATGCTGAGCTGCATAGAGATGAATCGCCAGCAGAAGGAGCTGTTAATGCCCCTGTACAAGATGTTGGTGAGGCTCTACCTGGAATAGTGCTCAATTCTGAAGACCATATTTTGCTAAGGATGTAAGCAAACTTGAAGCTGTATAGAGGAAGGCAACAAAAATGATAACTGGATTGCACCGAGAAATGCATAAGAGGCTTGAATACTCGAGTATGTATGCCCTAGAGCAGGGTTGTCAAACTCAATCACATTAAGGGGCCGAAATCCAAAACACAGGCTAAATCGCGGGCCAGATCCTGCCCAATCTCTGCCCCCAGCCCCCGCCCCCATAATAATACTAATTATAACACCATTTTTTCCATTCATTTTTCATATATACACACAATATAATCTTATTAACACATAATGGTAATGGTTAACTACAAAATTAAACTACACAAAACACTTTTCAACATTCATTCCTACCAGAACACAGATAACCCAAATGCAAATACGGGACCAAACACTAAAAGTACTAATATTTTTTTAAAACACCGTTAAGATTCAAGATTCTGCATGCAGTACAACCCCAGAGAAAAAGAAACAGATGTATTTCTTCCTGAACAGTGCATGAGATAGACAGGAGATTGAAACTGACACAATTCAAAACTTGAAAATAAAACCATTCCCCCTACCTTTGTTGTCTCCCTCCCTCTGGCGGGTGTCTTACCTTCTGGCCGGCTCCAACCTGGCCGTTTTATGCGGCCCGTAATCCAATGCCTCCCGGTGTCATCTTGTGGCCGTCTCCCTGCTCCTCACAGCCATAGTGTGCACGGAGCTGCGTGTGTCCTGCACCGGAAGCCTTTTCTATGATGTCACAACGTCAAAAGGAATGCTTCTGAATGAGATGTGGGATGCATGAGGAGCCACTCCGTGCACAATACAGCTGTGAGGAGGAGGGAGCTGGCCACAAGGTAAAATTGGGGGCATCGGACTACGGGCCGCATAAAACGACTAGGCGGGCCGGATTTGCCCCACAGGCCTTCAGTTTGACACCTG
Organism: Geotrypetes seraphini; assembly: GCF_902459505.1. Taxonomy (NCBI): domain Eukaryota; kingdom Metazoa; phylum Chordata; class Amphibia; order Gymnophiona; family Dermophiidae; genus Geotrypetes; species Geotrypetes seraphini. The sequence continues at coordinate 106,448,258 of NC_047091.1, forward strand.
TGCCCTAGAGAAAAGAAGGGATAATTATATGATACAGACATTTAAATACTTAAAGGATATTAATCTACAAACAGACTTTGGGTAAGAAAGACTTTGGGTGTAAAGACAGACTTTGATCAGGAATTTTCTTCACTGTGTAAATGCTACGTGGGACCAGTTCTTGCCTTTTTTCTTTTAGTTTTATTGGCACTTAAGTTTTCTTTTTTTTCCACAGTTCACTTTGCGCTCTTAGGCTTGAGCTTTCCGGTTGGGTTTTACTTAAAAGTGCCAAAAAAACTAAAAGAAAAAAAGGGGAGAACCAGTCCCAAGCAGCATTTACACAGTGAAGAAACAGTAACAAAAAACAAGGCTAGAAAGCTGAACAGAGACAAGCTGAGGGAGACAAACAAAAAGCAGCCTTTGCTTTGTGGATGAAGGAAAGATTGTCTGGTCCCTGCTTGTAATGGTGGGGGAAGGGGGGAAAGCATGTGCAGTACAGTCTTACGAAGACTTTTAGAAAGTTTACTGGGAAATATTCCATGATGGGTTGTCAGATGACATTACCCATATGCGAGTATATGGTGTCATGCTTGTCCTCTGAGAAGAAAGAAAATGTCAGCCCTTTAGAATAAGGGTGCTGACTAGGGATATAATGAAAATCAAAATGCTATTACAAAGCTCTCACCTTCCATTTTTCAATTGTGACAACCAAAGAGTGCTAAGTTCCTAGGGTTCCCTAAATCTATCATAAGGAAGTTAGGTTAAGACAAATTTTATTTCAATTTTAGTTCAAAATGGGGAGGATAGTATAGGATGCACTGTATAAATCAGCAATTCTCGTCAGCCAGTGTGCCCCATTCCTGCTGGAGTTACTTACCTTGCATACATTATGTTGACAAACTGTTGTTACTGGCTGGTATACTACCTCCTGACAGCAGATACACAAAAATGTTTCTTCTACTTTATTGAGGAATTTCTGGAAAAGATTAACAATTCCCAATAAGTTATACTAAGGATGATCTCTATCTACACAGCATCAATTCCCATATTGGTTCTAGAACTTTTCAAGCATCAGTACTGAAAAATGCCCCCACCATACCTTTGTTCCAACATGAACTGATCTAGTGGTCGTCTACCCCTTTCTAACAGTAAATAGCCAACTAGTAGTTTACAAAATATCAGAGGACAACAGCTTAGCTCCAAGAATATGAAGAATGAGCAAGGGAATGCACTATACACTTCTCCTTCTGTATCCACGGGGTTTAGGTGCAGAGCTGGACTGCAAAATGTGAAAAACCGCAAATAATTTCTCAGCCGGCTTTGACCCACCCCCGCCTCCCTCCTGCCTTCCCGGACCTTACCTGGTGGTCTAGCGGGCTTTCAGGGCAGCAGCGATCTTCCTACGCTCCTGGCCCGTGCAGATAGCTCATAGGAAATGGCTGCCATGAGCTTCCTTTGTCTCTCGAGCGTAGAAAGATCACTCCTGCCCTGAAAACCCACTAGACCATCAGATAAGGCTTAAAAATAAGCAAAAAAATTAAAATTGCCCCCCCCCCCCAAAAAAAAAATCATGAATAACCGAATCCGCGGATGCTGAAACCACGGATTCGGAGGGAGAAGTATAATGTATTATTTATTGTATCAATTCATTTTCATATAAAAATTTCCCTTTGTATATAATTTTTTTTCAATGGTTTTCATGATAAAAACCTTGTCAATTTTGGTGAGAAACAAGCCTGATTAACCTTGCTTTGCTGGTTAAAAGATTTCTAATTTTCTTTTTTATTATTTATTTATACTTTTTATGCTTTGTTAATCAGGTTTTCTATTCCACCTTTACCTATTCAGTTCAAAGTCGGATTACATTACAAGAGGTTGTGTCAGTTACTCAAGAAATTACAATGGACAGGTTTGACATGGACATTCAATAGAGTTGCTAGTAAAGGTAGATCAGTACAGTTATTAATACAGTTAGGTCATAATAAATACAGAGTTACATGTTCAAGTAGGTCATTGTTGGCTCATCGTTATGTCCCAGGAGTTAGTTTAGAAATGGGCTTTTACAATTATTTCAGTTACTTCAGGGTTGGCTCCCTGTCTTGGTACAGAAATGCTTTTATATGTTTTCTGAACTAAGATAGTGGTCACAAGATTGTAGTGTTAATTGGTAGTTGGTTCCAGCATTTTGCTACTTGATATTGGATGGATAAGGTAATTTGCCAGGTAGACTTTATATTGTTTAAGTGAAAGATTTCTGGTGGAATATTTGTTGGAGGCACCCGAAGCAGCAGGTAGCCACAAATCTCCATCCCTCCAGTTCTCGAAGCAGCAATGGCAGCTGTCCTGACAACCCCCCCCCCCCCCAGCAGTAAGATGGCAGAAGCAAGGCCCTGCTGGAGCTGGCGGGAATCAGCCTGTTTATGGCACTTCTTCTGTTCACCGGCTGCCATTAATGCCTCAGTAAAGGGTGGGGGGGGGGGGGGGGGTCAGGATCAGTTGATGCTTCAGGGCCGAGGGGGGATGGCTCAGGATTGACCGATGCTGCTGCCTCAGGCCTGGAGGGAGAGGTGCTGTCAGGACTGGATCTTCTGCTTAGGGGGCCAGAGGGAGGAGTGTTGTCAGAACATAACATAAAACATACAAATTTCTATACCACAATACCATTAAGTTCTATGCGGTTTACAAAATAGAATTAAAAAACTGCACATATACTGTACAGTTGAATCTAATACATTTAATTTCCTAAGAATCTTGTAAACAAATATGTTTTCAATTGTCTCCTAAAATGGTGATATGCTGCTACAGGTTTTTTTTTTTTTTTTTTTTCAGTTAACGCTCAAGCAAACAGAACAGTTATCCAGCATCCCACCAATCCCCATGCGTGCTGGATAGCCGAGAATCTACTATATATCCTAAGTGGTTTATACTCATAATCAGGTCCTCTATGTAAATTTCCCCTCTGTCACAGAGGGTTCAGAATCTAGCTATAGTACCTGGGACAATGGAGGGTTCAACTTAAGAGAATGACATGGGAAAAAATTAATGCCCGTCCCCGAAGGAACTCAATTTCCCCATCCCATCTCACGAGCTTTGTCACTGTCCCTGTCCCATTCTTGTAAACTCAGCCTTAACCACACAAAGGAGAAATTAGGTTCTTACCTGCTAATTTACTTTCTTTTAGCCTCTCCAGATCGACATAGGTTAATCTTACAAGCTGGTTATCTCTCATCATGATGAGCAGGTGGAGACTGAGACAAAACTTTGGAATAGTACATATCATGCGACTCCTCCCTAATTACCTCAGTCTGCCAAATAACCAAGCAGAACTAAGAAATATAAACAGAAAACAAACAGGACTCCTAACAGGAGTAACAACTAATAAAAGCAGGAACGCTGTTGGAAAATGCAAAGGAACAAATGCAAAAAGCAAAGGTCCCCACACAGCTCGCCAGCTGAGCCACACCCGCTGTTCTTCAATTCTCCCCGGCCCTAGAAAAATACTAGAACCCACTGAAAAGCAAAATCTGCACACAAGAACACCACGACAATATGCCGGTCTGGAGAGGCTAAAAGAAAGTAAATTAGCAGGTAAGGACCTAATTTCACCTTCTTTAGCAACTCTCCAGATTGGCATAGGTTAATCTTACAAGCGGGATGTACCAAAGCAGTCCCCATCATGGGTGGGACCCCCAAAGGGCGGACACCAGAACACGCTCACCAAACACCACGTCCTGATGTGCCTGAATGTCCACACGGTAGTGTCTGACAAAGGAATGCAAGGAAGACCAAACAGCAACCTTATAAATATTCACTGGAGGCACTAGCAAAGGCTCAGCCTAAGAAGCCGCCTGACCCCAAGTGGATTGAGCCTTGAGAAATACCGGAACAGGCTTCTTCTGAAGAAGGTATGCAGAAGCATAGTCTCCTTGATCCAGCACACAATGGCAGCCTTGGAAGCGCCATCCCCCTTACAAGGATCCGCAAGAAGGACAAAAATGATCTGATTTCCTGAACTCCTGGGTCCTCTGCACATAAGAGCGAAGAACCCAAGAGACATCTAGCTTGTGCAACTGTTTCTGCTCTGAAGATCCCTCCTGACTACCCAACACCGGGAGGACCACTGCCTGACTGACATGAAATGGAGAAACTACCTTTGGCAGAAAGGAAGGAACAGGCCGCAACACAACCCGCTCATGAGAAAACTCCAGGAAGGAAGATGTACAAGAGAGCCTGCGGCTCCGAAACACTTCTAGCAGAAGTAATAGCCATCAAGAAGACCGCCTTAAGAGTAAGGCCCTTCAATGAGCAGGCACCCAAAGGCTCAATAGAGGGTACACCAGCCCGGACAGGACCAGATTCAAATCCCAAGAGGGAACAGATGGTCGCACGGGAGGCTTGAGCAATTTGGCCGTCCGCAAGAAGCAAATCACATCAGGAATGGCAGTCAAACGCTGACATTTCAACAACCCACGAAAGGCTGACAAGGCCTCAAGCTGAACCCAGAGAGAAGACTAAGCCAGTCCCTTATCCATGCCATCCTGCAAGAACTCTAAAATATTACGCAGAGAAGCGTGAAGACAGACCATTCCACGCAGATCAAATAGACGCCAAACCCTCACATAAGCCTGAGAGGTGGAAAGCCTCTGGGAAACCAAGAGAGTTGATATCACTTTATCTGAATACCTCTTCTTACCTAGGCGACCCCTTTCAAGAGCCAAGCCGTAAGACAGAAGGGATTCGGATCGAACATTGGAATAGGACCCTGAGTCAGAAGGTCGTCCAAGAGGCAGAGGAAGAGGATCCGCCACTAGATGCCTCACCAGATCCGCGTACCACGGTCGTCGAGGCCAATCCAGAGCCACCAGAACCACAAGGCCCGGATAGCAAATTATGTGGAGAAGAACTCTGCCCATTAATGGCCATGGAAGGAACACATACAACAGACCCTCCGTTGGCCAAGGTTGAACCAGAGCATCCAGGCCCTCGGCCTGACCATCTCTTTGACGACTGAAGAAGCGGGGTATTTTGGCGTTGACACTTGTGGGCATCAGGTCCACAAGGGGCTGACCCCAAGACTGCACTATCAACTGAAAAGCCACTGGGCTGAGACACTACTCTCCGGGATCTAGCACGTGACAACTTAGTAAATCCGCTTGAACATTCTCCACTCCGGCTATGTGGGATGCTGATATTTTGTGAAGATGCGACTCCGCCCAGACCATGAGCAGAGTCACCTCCTGTGCCACTAAAGTGCTCCTGGTACCCCCCCCCCCCCCGATGATTGACATAGGCCACCGCTGTGGCATTGTCCGACAGAACCCTGACTGACTTGCCCATCAGAAAGTACTGGAAGGCTAGCAACGCCAGACGGATGGCTCTGGTCTCCAAGCCATTGATCGACCAAGAAGCCATCTATGTGGATCAGGTGCCCTGAGCTGAGTGACCTAGACACTGAGCTCCCCAACCGAGACTGGCATCCGTGAGCAGCACCATCCACTGCAGCAGATCCAGACTCGCCCCTTGTACAAGATGGGGCCACCAACGAAGACTGCCCCAAGCTAAGCCCGGATGCATAACAGGGTGATCCAGATTGTGCCTATGCAGCGACCACCTCTGAAGAAGAGCATACTGAACAGGAGCATGTGGGCCCATGACCACCTCACAACATCGAAGGAGGCCGCCATCAACCCCAAGACTTGGAGGAAATCCTGCACCCGAGGACACCAGGACGCCATAAGCAGGCAAATCCGAGATTGCAATTTGCTTACCTGGGCCTCTGGAAGGAAGACCTTACCCAAGGAGGTGTCGCACAGCACTCTTAGATATTCCAGGCGCTGAGAGGGAGACAGCCGGCTCTTGGCATGGTTGACTACCCATCCCAGTGACTGCAGAAACTCCACCGAGCCGTGACCTGGGTGCTCTCCTGTAACAACTTTGCTCAAATCAACCAGTCGTCCAGGTAGGGATGAACTAGAATGCCCTCTTTTCGCAACACCGCCATGACGACTACCATCACCTTGGTGAACGTCCGCGCAGCTGTGACCAGACCAAAGGGAAATGCACAGAACTGATAATGTTGCCCCAAAATCGCAAAGCACAGGAAGCGATGATGGGAGGCCCGAATAAGAATGTGTAAGTAGGCCTCGGTCAGATCTAGAGGTTAGAAAATCCCCCAGATGAACCGCCAGAATCACAGACCAGAGTTTCCATGTGGAAAGAAGGCACGTGAAGAGCCCTGTTGACCCCCATCAAATCCAGGATGGGCCGAAAGGTCCCTTTCTTTGGCACCACAAAGTAAATCAAGTACCAACCTGTGCCCCACTCCTATGGGGGAACTGGAACCACTGCGTGGAGATCTATCTTTGAAGGGTCTGGCGAAAGGCCTGCTGCTTCCACGCCACCTGCAAGGGAGAAGCGAGAAAACGGTCTGGCAAGGACCGGGCGAATGCCAGAGCATAGATGTCCCGAATCACCTCTAGAACCCACTGATCGGGGTGACATCTGCCCACTTTGGATAAAAATCCCTTAGCCGGCCACCCACCGGAACCAAGACGGGTGCTGGCAAGGAGTCATTGGGCAGGATGGGCGGCAGGGAACCCAGCGGGGTGCGCTCCCCGCTCCCCAGTGGGCCCCAAGAAAGGACAGCATGCACTGGAAGAACCTGCAACTAGAGAGCCCAGGAGACTGAAAAGAGGCAGCACCTCGACCAGGGTGGAAACAGCAAAAATCACGCCCATGACAAGCACCACCTCAAGCCAGCGACCTAGGCCTATCCTCATGCAAACGAGGCACTTTAGAATCAGTGAGAGTCTGAACCAACCTGTCCAGGTCCTCACCAAACAAGAAAGATCCTTTAAAAAGGAAACTTTGTCAACCTAGCTTTGGATGCCGAATCTGCAGACCAGGCTTGAAGCCACAAAGTACAGAAAGCTGCCACTGTAAACGCCTACGCCTTGGCAGAAGCTCGCAATAGGTCATACATGGCATCCGAAAGATAAGCAGCACCCAATTCAATCTTTGCCACCTTTCACTTGAACAATTCCCAATCCTCAGTTTTACAGTCAAGGACATGCTCGGCCCAGCAAAAACACACCTGAGCCACCAGCCCGCAACACATCGCCGCTTTGACCGCCAGAACTGTCACATCAAAACTCTGATTAAAGAGGGACTCCAACTTATGCTCCTCCAGGTCCTTCAAGGCCGCACTGCCCTCAACAGGCACATTATGCCTCTTAGAGAAGGCCGAGACCACCGTGTCCACTACAGGCGACTTTAGAGTTTCCCTATCCCCTTCAAGAATGGGATACAGGCGGGCCATGAAGTGCGCAAAACGAAAGAGAGCTTCCGTGCCGAATATCCTGATGCATAGGGGAAAAGTGGGAAGCAGAGCGGATCCACCGTACGTGGGGCTCCAACACGGTGTCCTCAAAATGCAAAACCGAGAAGACCTGAAGAATTAATTCATGAAGCTCTTCCCCATGAAAAATGCACACCACAGACACATCTTCACCAGTTGGGGGATGCTCGAACCCCTCACTGGTGGAATCTGACCCCCAAGAGGATCCTGGAAACCTCTCCGAGGGCCAAGGTCCTCATCAATAACATCTTGTTCCTCTGGGCAAAAATCCTCATCCCAAGAGACTCTCAGGCGTTTGGATGAGAGAGAACATAAGAATTGCTGCTGCTGGGTCAGACCAGTGGTCCATAGTGCCCACCAGTCCGCTCACGCAGCGGCCCTCTGCTCAAAGACCAGTGTCCTAACTGAGACTAGCCCTACCTGCGTACGTTCTGGTTCAGCAGGAACTTGTCTAACTTAGTCATGAATCCGTGGAGGGTGTTTTCCCCTATGACAGACTCCAGAAGAGAGTACCAGTTTTCTACCACTCTTGGGTGAAGAAGAACTTCCTTACGTTCGTACGGAATCTATCCCCTTTCAATTTTAGAGAGTGCCCTCTCGTTCTCCCTACCTTGGAGAGGATGAACAACCTGTCCTTATCTACTAAGTCTATTCCCTTCAGTACCTTGAATGTTTCAATCATGTCCCCTCTCAATCTCCTCTGTTTGAGGGAGTAAAGGCCCAGTTTCTCTAATCTTTCACTATATGGCAACTCCTCCAGCCCCTTAACCATTTTAGTCGCTCTTCTCTGAACCCTTTCAAGTAGTACTGTGTCCTTCATGTATGGCGACCAGTGCTGGACGCAGTACTCCAGGTGAGGGCGCACCATGATAACCTTCTCCGATCGTTTGTGATCCCCCTTCTTTATCATTCCTAGCATTCTGTTCGCCCTTTTCGCCTCGCATTGCGCGGACGGCTTCATCGACTTGTCGATCAGAACTCCCAAGACTCTTTCCTGGGAAGTCTTTTCAAGTACTGCCCCAGACATTCTGTATTCGTGCATGAGATTTTTGGTACCGACATGCATCACTTTACATTATCCACGTTGAATCTCATTTGCCATGTCGATGCCCATTTCCCCAGCTTGATTATGTCAAGTTGCAGATCTTCGCAATCCCCCCATGTCTTCACTACTCTGAATAACTTCGTATCGTCTGCAAATTTAATCACCTCACTCATCATACCAATGTCCAGATTGTTTATAAAGATGTTGAAGAGCACGGGTCCAAGCACCGAGCCCTGTGGCACACCACTGGTGACGCTCTTCCAGTCTGAGTATTGTCTATTTACCCCCCACTCTATTTCCTATGCTCCAGCCAGTTTTTAATCCACGGGAATATTTCATCCTCGATTCCATGGCTCGCAATTTTCCAAAGTAGGTGTCCATGCGGGACCTTGTCGAACGCCTTCTGAAAATCCAGATATACAATGTCGACTGGATCACCCTTGTCTGCCTGCCTGTTTACTCCCTCGAAGAAGTGCAGCAAGTTTGTCAAATAAAATCTGCCTTTGCTGAAACCGTGCTGGCTGGTCATCATCAGACCATGTCCATCAAGGTGATCAATGATGCTGTCCTTTATCAGTGCCTCTACCATCTTTCCCGGAACCAAGGTCAGACTCACTGGTCTGTAGTTTCCCAGATCTCCCCTCAAACCTTTTTTTGAAGATCGGCGTAACATTCGCCACCTTCCAGTCTTCCGGAATCTTTCCCGATTTGATCGACAGATTGGCTATTAGTTGAAGCAGTTCAGCTATAGTCCCTTTCAATTCCTTAATGACCCTCGGTTGGATGCCATCCACTCCCGGGGATTTATCGCTCTTAAGTCTATTGATCTGCCTGCATACCTCTTCTAGACTGAACGTCAACCCCGTCAGTTTCCCATCTTCAGAGAAATGAGCAGAGCAATGGCAGATGAAGTTCAACGTGGAGAAATGCAAAGTAATGCATTTAGGCAGTAAGAATAAGGAACACGAGTATAGAATGTCAGGAGCAACTCTTGGTAAGAGCGAACAAGAAAGGGACCTGGGTGTACTGATAGATAGGACCCTGAAGCCGTCGGCACAATGCGCGGCAGCGGCAAAGAAAGCGAACAGAATGTTAGGAATGATAAAGAAAGGAATCATGAGCAGATCGGAGAAAGTCATAATGCCGCTTTATAGAGCAATGGTCAGACCACACTTGGAATACTGTGTCCAACATTGGTCTCCCAAACTAAAGAGGGATATAAAACTGCTGGAGAGGGTGCAGAGACGAGCAACGAAGCTAATAAGAGGTATGGAGAACTTGGAATATGAGGAACGACTCAAGAAACTAGGACTGTTCTCCCTTGAGAAGAGGAGGCTGCGAGGGGACATGATAGAGACGTTCAAAATACTGAAAGACATCGATAAAATAGAGCAGAAAAACAAATTATTTACACTGTCCAACGTGACACGGACAAGAGGACATGGTTTAAAGCTAAGGGGGGACAAGTCCAGGACAAATGTCAGGAGGTTCTGCTTTACGCAGCGAGTGGTGAACGCCTGGAATGCTCTTCCACAGGAGGTTATTAAGGAATCCACTGTGCTAGGATTCAAAGGCAAATTAGATGCACATCTCCTTATGAGAGGCATAGAGGGATATGGGTGGTAAAACTACATCAGGTGTATACCTGACTGGGCCTCCGCGTGTGCGGATCGCCGGACTCGATGGACCATGGGTCTGATCCGGAGATGGCAGTTCTTATGTTCTTATGTTCATTTCCAGCATATAGCCTGATGGGTTCCGGTATGCTGTGTATATATATCCTCTTCGGTAAATACAGACGCAAAAAATGTGTTCACTTTGTCGGCGATTGCTTTGTTCTCCTTTAGCACTCCCTTTATTCCATGGTCATCCAACGGTCCCACCGCTTCCTTTGCAAGTCGTTTCCCCTTAATATATCGAAAGGACGGCTTGAAGTTTATCGCCTCCTTGGCTATTTTTTCCTCGTAGTCTCTTGGCCCCTTTTACCGCCTTATGGCACCTGCGTTGATGTTGTTTGTGCTTATTCCAGTTTTCGTCCGTTCTTGACCTTTTCCATTCCTTAAAGAAGTTTTCTTGTCTCTGATCGCTTCCTTCACCTCTGCAGTGACCCACGACGGTTCCTTGTTCTTTTTCTTCTTGGATCCCTTGTTGATACACGGTATATATAGATTTTGCGCCTCGGTGACTGTCCTTAAAAAGGGACCAAGCTTGCTCTAGCGTTTTTACAGTGCTTATACTCTTCTTAATCTTCTTCCCCACCATGAGTCTCATCCCTTCGTAATCCCCTATTTGGAAGTTCAGTGCCATGGCCGTCATTCTGGACTGATGTTTCACCCCTGCGTCCAGGTCGAAGCAGATCATGTTGTGATCGCTGTTTCTCAGCGTCCCTTCTACTTCTACACCTTGTGCCGGTCCTCATAGTCCATTTAAAATTAAGTCCAGAATTGCATTTCCTCTTGTATTTCCTTGACAAATTGTTCTAGGAAGCAGTCGCCTACAGCAACCAAGAACTTGGTCTCCCTAGCGCAGCCGGAGGTGCCTAGGTTCCAGTCTATCCCCGGATAGTTGATGTCACCCATGATAATTGCGTTGCCTCTCTTGCAGTTGCGTTTAATCTCGTCTGTCATTTCTCCATCAATTTCTTTGGATTGCCCTGGGGGTCGGTAGTATATGCCGATTTTCGTTTCCAGTCCATTTGTTCCCGGAATTTTGACATATAGAGACTCTAACTTATCCATCTGTTGTGGTGTGTTTTCTCCAGTAGATTCAATTCCCTCTGACGTATATGGCAATGCCCCCACCTTTTTGAGCCACTCTGTCTCTGCAGTAGTTTGCATCCCGGTAGCAGTGTCCCAGACGTTTTCCTCAGTCCACCATGTCTCCGTGATGCCGATGATGTCCACGTTATCTCTTTGTGCCATAGCTTCTAATTCACCCATCTTATTCCCTAGGCTCCTTGCGTTCGTGTACATACACTTGAGTTTGTGGCCTGTTCCTTTCTTGCATTTCCTTCCCTCCTGAGTCCCTTTCGATCTGTCTTGCCTATGATCCAGCGAGTCTTCCCCTCTTATCTTCCTGCATGGTATCCTCCGGGTATACTGGTTCCTGAACCATCGACTCTCTCTCTTGGTCGACTGTTGGCTTTCCCCTTCTTCCTAGTTTAAAGACTTCTCAAATTCTCTCTCGATGTTGCTTGCAAGTAGCCTCGTTCCGTCTCTGCTGAGGTGGAGTCCGTCCTTCCTGAATAGCTTGCACTTCCCCCAGAACATCATCCAGTTGCGCACGAAGTGGAAGCCTTCTTCCTCACACCAGCGCTGCAACCACGCGTTGACTGCTTGCAGCTCTATCTGCCTCTTCTCGTCAGCCCTGGGTACCGGCAGAATCTCTTCAGGAGTAGAGGGAGGCAATACCGCCACTGTGTGGGGCCGCACCGGGAAAAACATCGAGGGCAAACACCCCCCCCCACACACACACGAGACCCCCAAAGTGGAATCTCCAGCCGCCAGCACATAAGCTTTACAAAGTGCTAACATAAATTCAGGGGAAAGACCCCCCCGGTGGCCCCAAGGGACTCCCTGCCCATCAGGGGACCCTGACATACCTTGCCCCTATATTTCCAGAACAGAGGGAAGATCACCTGAGGTAACTGAGATGAAAGAGTAGGTTCCCGCTGAAATTGGACCTGAAACCGCCAAAATTGGAGCTCCTGTGGCCTGCCGCGTCTGAAAAGCCTGGGACTTTCCTGACGCTGAGGCCAATGAAACGACTAACGCGAAAAAGGAATCCCCAGCCATTCCAGCAGCAAAGGAATCCTTTTCTCCCTGCCTGTTGGCAGCTGGGGAAGCATGGGCTTCCCCGCGATCCGAAGCTGATTAGTGAGATACATACGGCAGGGTGCCCTGGCCGCCGGCATCCACTGCCGACAAGGCTACCTCACCGCTCCGGCCTGCACAACACTTGCACAGGCCGGCCGCGAGTACCTCGCATCTGGAGCACAATGAGCATTTTTTTCCTTTAAAAGTGCTCATTGTGCTGAAAACCACCCTAGCTGAAAGAAAAAGTGCCGGTTAGATGAGAAAATACAGTAAAAAGGTAGTTTTAAAGAAAAATTAGCCCTTTAGATTGGAACACCTCAGGATTTTTGGTTGGTTGGTTTGTTTACAGAACAGACTCCACGACTCTCAAAGCTAGAGGGCTGACCAACCAGGGGGCCAGGCCGCCGGCTGAGGCACATCTAGAAAAATATGGGGAGGTGGGGGAAGGACCCAGCACGAGACTCACCGGCTTTAACACCCCCGAGGTCAGACGGATCCCCAAACAGGACCCGTCCAAGCTCTATCCAGCACAAAAGGGTAACCACGAGTCCAGAAACAAAGTTCCAACAGTACTAAGAGGGGAGCCGATCTAGTCTTACCACCTTCTATGGAGACTGAAACTGACTGGGTTGCTAGGGGGGAATCTAGCCTGATATACAAGTTTGTGCTCGAGTCTCCACCTGCTGGTAGCAGTGAGGCATATAACCATTCATAGGGACTATACCAGTCTATCAGGCAACATAGAAAGAGGGGATTTTGAGAGCACTGTTGACCCCTTTTAAATCTTAGATAGGCCGAAAGGTCCCCTCCTTCTTGGGCACCACAAAGTAGATTGAGTACCTGCCGGTGTTACACTCCCGAGGAGGTACTGGAACAACTGCTCTGAGATCTAGCCTGCATCTTCCATGCCGCCTGACATGGAGAAGCTAGAAAAGGATCTGGTAGGGAGCGGGCAAACTCCAGAGCACATCATTCCCACACCACCTACAGGACCCACTGATTGGACGTGATCTCGGCCCATTTTGGAAAAATCTCGCACAGCTGGGCACCTATCGGAACCAGAGTGGGAGCCAGCAAGGAGTCATTGGGCAGGACGGGCAACGGGAGAACTGGAGGAGGTATTCCCAGCCCCCCAGACCCCCCCGAAAGGACTGCATGTGCTGATAAAAACTACCCTGAAACTGGGAAGGGAGCAGCCCCACGCCAGTATCTATGGAACTCCCACAGACATCCCTGGGCAGTGCCACCCCGAGCCGCCGGGCGGGCATGGTCCTCAGGCAGCGGGGCACTTTAGAGTGCGACAAGAGTCTGAACCAACTTATCCAAATCCTCTCCAAATAAAAAAGACCCTCGAAAGGGAAATGTAGTGAGTTTAGTTTTGGATGCTGCATACGCCGACCAAGCACGAAACCACAAGATACGAAGCACAGCCACTCCAAAAGCCATAGACTTGGCAGACGTCTGCACCAAGTCATAAAGGGCATCCGAGAGGAATGAGGCAGCCATCTCAATCTTTGCCACCTCCTGATCCACCAAGGACCAGTCATAAGACTCGCAATCCAGGACACGTTTGACCCACCGAAACATGGTGCAAGCCACCAGCCCCCCACAAATAGTTGCCTGGACCCCCAAGGTGGAGACATCAAAATTCTGTGTAAGAATGGTCTCCTACGCTCCTAAGGCAGAACCGCCCTCTATAGGCATGGTATGCCGCTTAGCAATCGCTGAGACCACTGCATCCACCACTGGCAACTTCAAGGTAGCCCTATCCCCCTCCGAGATGGGATACAAATGAGCCATGGAGTGCACAAACCGAAAACGGCCTCTCCAGTGTGTTCTACTGCACCAGGGCGAGATCCCAAATATCCTGATGTATAGAAAAGAGCAGGAAGCAGTGCAGGTCCCTTACATGCGGGGCCTCCGGTGGCGCCTCTTCAAAACGCATCACCGAGGAGACCTGCTGAATCAGGTCTGGCAGCTCATTCCTCTGAAAAAGGTGCACCAAGGAAGCCTCCTCGACGGAAAGCGGGAAACCAGACGCTCCACCACCAGCGCCCATCCACCTCGAGAGGATCCTGGAATTCCTCAAAAGGGTCCAGGTCCTTATCCAAGTCGACACGCTCCTCCGATCACAATTCCATATCCCAAGCCGCCCTCGGGCGCTTGGATGAGGGAGGAGGAAGAGGGGACCCAAAGGCGTAGAGGGAGGCAAAGCCACAGGGGGTGCAGGGGGGAACACCCACTCTTCCCCCCCCGAAACTCCCTGGGCACACGCGGGACCCCCAGCCACCTGAAATTAGTTCTGCACAAAGCAAAAATTAAATCAGGAGAAAGAACCCCCGGGGGTCCTATGGGACTCCCTGGCACAGCAGGGGACCCAGCAGAAATCTTCCCCTGTTTTTCCAATACAGGGGGAAGGTCACCTGAGGTTGTGGACAAAATGAAGGGGCCTGCCGTCAAAAATGGTGAAATTCCCGCCAAAAACAACCCATCCAGGGCCTGTAGCAGCTGGGAAGCCTGAACTGTCCCAGCCACTAAAGCAGGCAAAAGCTGGCAACAGCTGTGAAAAAAACAGCTGATAGGAAATCCCTCTGTGGGTGGCAGGGGAAGACTGGGGTTCCCTGCAAACCGCTGCAGGCTCACGAGGCACTAGCAGCGGGAAGCCCTGAATGCCGGCACTAGCTGCCGACGAGGCTCCTCCATTGCACCGGCCCGAACAGTCTTTTTCAGTCCAGCCCCAAGTGCCTCGCGTCTGGACCAAATTGAGCACCTCTTCCCTTGAGAAGTGCTCAATTGCTCCATACGCGACCTACTGTAGCTAAAAGAAAAGTGCAGTTAGTTGAAAAATACAGTAATTTACAGAATATTTAAAGGGAAAGCAACTCTTCACACCGGCACTACCTCAGGATTTTTTTTTTTTTACAGAACAGACTCCATTTGGCTCTCCAAACAGTATGCCTTACCAACCAGGGGGGGTAATGCTTACCATTGAGGCACCTCTAAAAATACCCCCCTGAGGTCGGACAGACCCCCAAACAGGGTCCACCCAAGCTTAATCTGGCACTAAAAAGGGGACAAAAGTCCTAAACAAATTCCAACAGTCCTACCAAGGGAGATGGGTACAGCTCACCACACCTGCTCGAGACTGAGAGAATACTGAGGTAATTAGGGAGGAGTCACATAATATGTACTATTCCAAAGTTTTGTCTGTCTCCACCTGCTGGTCATGATGAGATATAACCCATTTGTAAGATTAATCTATGCCGGTCTAGAGAGTTGCTAAAGAATAACACTTATAATTTTAAAAGTGTTTGATGCTTGTGCAGTTGAGGACAGAGCTTGCAGGACTGGGACAGGTACAGGAAAAGAACTCGTGAGAACAGGGAAAAATTTGTTCCCGTGTCATTCTCTAGTTCAAGTGACTTGCCCAGGATCACAAGGAGCAATACTGGGATTGAATCTTCAATCTTAGGGTGCTGAAGCAGCAGCTCTAACCACTAGGCCATTCCTCTACTCAAATCCTTTAGCAAGGGGTAGAAGTTAGAGAAGGCAAGTTGTTTACCATCAGTACTTATGTACCTCTAAATGCCCTGTTTTACCCCCTTCTCCTCCATGTTATAAAATATGGTACAGGTAACTAAAATGCACATACAGGACCATCCTTAAGAGCACTCAATGCATCATTCCACAGCTTCTCATTGGATTCATCCTCTCTAATAAGGGCTTTCAGCTGAGCAGTTAATTTGTACGGTTCCACTTTGGGTTTCTTTGGGGTCCGTCTGGGAGAGATATTGATTTTGTCCTCTTTCCCTAGAAATCAAAGAACAACAATTATACAAAATTGCAGGGGGGAATTTACAGAAAACTACTTGACATCTCACACTTGAAGCCATTAACTTAACTGATGTCAAATATAAAATAGAAATGCCAGAAAGAGCAGCTATGTGTGGGGACAATGGGGCAGGCGATAGCAGAGCCTTGGCTCTCTCCCTGCTTCCCCGCCGCCGACGCAGCAACAGGGCCAGGCCAGGCGAGTGTAGTGTCTGCACAATGGCCGGCCCAGAAGCCTTCCCCCCAACGTCAATTCTGATGTCGGAGAGGAAGTTCCAGGCCAGCCAGCGATTGGCTGGCCCGGAACTTCCTCTCTGATGTCAGAATTGATGTCGGGGAAGGCTTCTGGGCCGGCTGTTGTGCAGTCGCTGCACTCGACTCGCTATGGAGGAGGCAGGGAAGCAGGGAGAAATTGGCGGCGTGGTGTGGGGGGAGAAGAGAGAGAGAAAGAGAGAGAGAGAGAGAAAGAGAGAGAGAGAGAAAAAGGAAGAAAGGCGAGACAGAAAGGAAGAAACTTAGGGGGTATGGCAGCGGTGGTTTGGGGGGGCAAGGAGAAAGAAAGAATGAGGGGCAGGGAGGGAGAAATCAGTTATCAACAACGCCAGTATCACCAGTTCCACTAGTGCCTTTGTACAAACAGCACCAGTGTTAAACAAACTTACAAAGATTTTTAGTAGTGACAATAAAGAAGATGCCTTCTTGACTATGTGTTTAGATTTTAATAAGGGGTTCTGTCATTGTGGTTTTAGGGAAAATACAATGTCATTCTCTAGCCTCAGTCATATATTGTTTCCAGAAAGCTTTTGAAACAAAGATTTTTATTCTTTCAAACACCCGGAGGAAAACGAGTAGAATGCTGACAACCTGAATCCAGGCAAACTTAATCATCTCCCAGAAACCTGGCTGATATGAAATAACTTCCACTGGATGTCGAATGACAGCATCAATCACAAATGAAAAAGAGAGAAAGAGAAAGCCTGAGAAGTGTAAGGTGGAGGATCCAATTTGAGCTCTTTCAGAACATCAGCAATAAAAAGATGGGCCAAACCATGCTTTAAAAGTCTACATACAGAAGGGTCATCACCCAAATCTGGACTCTCAAGGCGGCCGAGTTGACTAATCCCGGCAAGGGAATCAGCCGGATCCAATATAGAAGCAGTGTCAGGAGACAGAAGAGGCATAATATCTGAATGGCATCTACTGTAATTGAGGTCTGCCACAGCAGAACAAGAGGGCTCCAGAACAGGAAGCTCCCCCACTAGTACCACAGGAAGAGAAAGCCCCGACACGCCCACCGGCTACGTCAAATGTGTGGGGTCTGAAGAATATGCTTTCCAGAGGAGCCGAAGTAACAGAACATCGTACTTATAAACCGCATAACCATAAGTTCAATGCGGTGAACAAAAGATTAAAAATAACATAACCTAAGGATGATTTAAATTAGTTTGCTAAATATTTTGAAAAAAGATGAGTTTTCAATTGAGTTCTAAAGTGCTTGTAAGAGCAAGCACTACGTAACAGTGGCCTAAATTCCCTGTCATAGAAAGCCGCCTGAAATGCTAGTGTATGTTCCAAGGATTTCTTGCTCTTACAACCTTGAGCAGACGGAAAATTAAATAATGCATGTGATTCTCTCCTATGTTTATGGAATGCTATGAGAAATATATCAGTCATATAGTTTGGAGCAATACAATACGCAACGTTGTAACAAGGACAACCCAGCTTAAACAAAACATGTGCCTCCACTGGAAGCCAATGCAACTCTCGGTAGAAAGGAGTCACATGATCATATTTCTTTAGACCATAAATTAATTTGACCCCCGTATTTTTAATCAGTCTAAGCCTAGCTATCTCTTTCTTGGTACATGTCAAATAGACACTGTTACAATAATCAAGAAGACTTAGATGTAACGACTGAAATAAAAGTTTAAAGGCCGGAAACTCAAATATGATTTTATGGTACGCAGTAGAGAATGACACGGTGGTTGTTACTCACGGCTAGCTGCGAGCAGCCGCGTGTAACCCGCCGAAACGAGGAAGAAAAATAGTGTCCTCGGTGGGGACGGGGACAAGGCCATTCACCGCCCCGTGGAGCGGTGATTGGACTTGTCTCCGCAGTGAGGCAATCAAGGATCGCGTGGTCCCCACCCGCCCAATCGCAGCGTTCCGCCATCTCCCTCCCTCCACTTCACCTTAGATGTAGAGCACTGTTCTTCAACCGCTGGTCTGCAGGAAATTTCTGCCAGTTCACGCAGAGCCGGCAAGATTAAGGGACAGACGCAAAAAAAAAAAAAAAGCCTCCCTCCTTTTCCCCTGCTCTTACCGCCCTGCTGCAGTTGCTAAAGCCGACAGGAAGTCTTTCCGACGTCAATTCTGACGTTGGAGAGGACGTTCTGGGCCAGCCAATCGCTGCCTGGCTGGCCCAGAACGTCCTCTCCGCTTCAGAATTGACGTCGGAAAGACTTCCTGTTGGCTTTAGCAGCTGCAGCATGGCGGTAAGAGCAGGGGAAAGGAAGGAGGGAGGCTTTTTTTTTTGAGCGGCAGGGAGGCAGCAGGCTGGATATGGCGAGGGAGGGAGAGAGGTAGACATGCAGGCTTCGGGGGTGGGGGTGGGACAAAGTGTGGAAGGCAGTGAGAGGGACATAGGAAGGAGGCACTAAAGACATGGGAAGGAGGCACTAGGAGCACTAAAGACATGGGAAGGAGGCACTGGGGGCACTAAAGACATGGGAAAGAGGCACTGGGGGCACTAAAGACATGGGAAGGAGGCACTGGGGGCACTAAAGACATGGGAAGGAGGAACTGAGGGCACTAAAGACATGCGAAGGAGGCACTGGAGGCACTAAATACAAGAAGGGGCACTAAGGACATGGGAAGGAGGCACTGGGGGCACTAAAGACAGGAAGGGGCACTAAGGACATGGGAAGGAGGCAGCGGGGGCACTAAGGACATAGGAAGGAAAGAGGGAGGGAATAGAAAGGGACAATTATTGGGCCTGAGTGCAGAAAGAAAGAAAGGATACACAGACAGAAGGAAACGCAACCAGAAACTCATGAAATCAATCACCAGACAGCAAAGGTAGGAAAATTGATTTTATTTTCAATTTAGTGATCAAAACGTGTCAGTTTTGAGAATTTATATCTGCTGTCTATATTTTGCACTATATTTGTCTATTTTTCTATAGTTACTGAGGTGACCAATGGGGAGATGGGGCGGAAAGGGGGTTTTAAATTTTAGTACTAGTAGTTTGCCAGTCCACAAAATAATTCTTTTATTTCTGCCGGTCCATGGGTGTAAAAAGGTTGAAAAACACTGATGTAGAGTATGACGGCTTTCTTTTTCACCCAGCCGCATGCAGCTGCTCGAATTGATTAATCTTCTCCTCTCCTGCAACTTCCTGTTTCCGGTTGCGTCAGAGGAGAATATTGAACAAATGAGCAGCCGCGCGTGCGGCTGGGCGATAAAGAAATCCGGCATACTCTACATCTAAGGTGAGGTGGAGGGAGGGAGATGGCGGAACGCTGCAATCGGTCGGGTGTCTGCTGTTTTTGTTATCACTGCCTGCCTGTGCTCACTTTCCAGATCCTCCTGTTGCTCATTGTACTGCAGCATCTGCATGATTATGTGCTCAGGTGGGCATTTTTAGTGTGCACAATTGACCTGATTCGAGCTATAGGTGAACATGGGGGACACGTCATTGCAAGGGAGGACAAGTCAATTGATTTATTTTATGTTCTGTTTTTACTACAGGACAGAGGCACTGAACAGATTCTCAGTGCAGTAGTAATAGTGACAGGACTCTCTTCTGTCTTCGTGGTGTTTCGCAGTACTGAGGCTTATATGGATGCTGCGGGGATGGTGACAGGGCGGTGAATGGGATGGCAGTGACGGTGACGGGGCGGTGAAGGTGATGGCGGTGACGGGACGGTGAGTCGGGGATGGGGACAGATTTTTTTCCCTGTGGCATTCTCTAGTACGCAACTTCCACAATGTGTGATAACCCTTTTGCACCACAGCATCTATTTGCTTTTCATGGTCCATGTATAAGAATGGAAAAAGGATCCAAATGAAGAAAATAAGAAGAAACACAAGCACCAGCAAGTTAGATGAAAAGCATTGATAAAGACAGCTAAGAAAGAATATGAAGAGAAACTTGCAACAGAGGCAAAAACTCATAGCAATTTTTTTAGGTACATCAGAAGCAGAAAACCTGTGAAGGAATCTATGGGACCATTGGATGATCAAGGAGCGAAAGAGGCGCTGAGGGAGGATAAGGCCATAGCGGAAAGACTGAATGAATTCTTTGCTTCGGTCTTTATGGAAAAAAATGTAAGAGATCTACCTGAACTGGAAATGGTTTTCAAGGGTAATGATGTGGAGGAACTGAAAGAAATCTCAGTGAATCTGGAAGATGTACTAAGCCAAATCGACAAGTTAAAAAGTGATGAATTGCCATGACCGGATGGTATACATTCCAGGGTACTAAAAGAACTCAAACATGAAATTATTGACCTGCTGTTAGTGATCGGTAACCTGTCGCTAAAATTGTCTTTAGTACCTGAAGATTGGAGGGTGGCCAATGTTAGGCAGATCTGGGAAACTACAGACCGGTAAGCCTCACTTCAGTGCCAGGCAAAATGGTAGAAACAATGAAAAAAATTAAATTGTGGAACACGTAGACAAACATGATTTAATGAGACAGAGTCAGCATGGGTTCAGCTGAGCGAGATTGTGCCTCACAAATTTGCTTGACTTCTTTGAAGGTGTGAATAAACGTGGATAAAGGTGAGCCGGTTTATATAGTGCAGTGGTCTCAAACTCATAGTCCAGGGGCCACATGCGGCCCGCCAGGTTCTATTTAGAGGCCCTCGGTATGTTTTTTTATATAATCACAAAAGTAAAATAAAACAGTTTGTTAATCATATGTCTCTTTAGTTATAAATTGCAAATTCCTACCTAGAAAGATTCTCTATCCTCCTACCCCACCAATTCGGCTTCAGACCCAACTTCAGCACCGAATCCCTCTTGGCCTCACTAATCTCTAAGGTGCAACAACTCCAGTCGCGTAACAAATCTGCTGTTCTTCTTCAATTCGACCTCTCCGCAGCCTTCGATGTCGTTCACCACGACATCCTAATCTTCCAACTCTCTGAAATAGGCATAAGCTCCACTGTCCTAGACTGGTTCTCGAAATTCCTACGCTTCCGCTCCTACACCGTTAATACAAACGGTACCTCATCCCCCCCCTGGAAGCCGAAATGCGGAGTCCCGCAAGGCTCACCCCTCTCCCCTATCCTTTTCAACATCTACATGTCCTCTCTGAAACTACTTCATCTATCCCCCCTAGAAACTCTCTACTCCTACGCTGACGACATCCTCATCCTCCTCGAGACCAACTCGAACCTCTCTAACCTCACTGAAAACATATCCTCATGTATTACGAACCTCCAATCCTGGGCCCAATCTGTACAAATGAAACTAAACGAGTCTAAAACAAAACTACTTTGGCTTGGCCCTATTTCAGACCATTTACCCTCCTCCATTCCACTACCTTCCGGCCCCACTCTCCAGCTTGAGTTTTCAAGCAAAGTCCTAGGCTTCGTCTTAGACTCCTCCCTCTCCTTCAGTGATCACCTCAACTCCCTGGTAAAAAAATGCTTCTTTAGCCTCCATATGTTGAGGAAAGTAAGATCCTGCTTTCACCATTCTCATTTCGCCATCCTCGTTCAATCCACCATCCTCTCCAGACTGGACTACTGCAACTCCATCTATATATGCCTAACTAAGAAAAACCTCCACAGACTTCAGCTAATTCAAAACGCCGCGGCCAAGCTTATTTTCGCAAAAGGCAAGTTTGATCACGTCTCCCCTCTCCTCTCTAAGCTTCACTGGCTCCCAGTTCACTCCAGAGTCCTCTATAAATGTGCCTGCTTAGCCTTCAAGATTCTACACGGCATCCTACCGCCCGTTATCCCACTCCTTTGGAATTCCTCTAACCCACTCTCCTCTAGATCCTCCCAAAAACTGAAACTATCTTTCCCATCTACAAAAGGTATATCCCGCGCAGGAAAACTTGGAACATCCCTCCCTTTTAGAACCACAGAACTCTGGAACAACCTCTCATCCCCGCTCAGAAATGTTAGTTCCTTCCAACCCTTCCTTAAACACCTGAAAACTTGGCTCTTTTCAAAAATCTAATCACCCCCCGTTCTCTAGTACCCTGTTCCCTCCCCATCTTCTTTTTTCCCTCTCCTATATCCATCTTTGTAGTTCCTTTCCTCTCAACCTCTGTAAACCGTGCCGAGCTCTGCGCTTGCGGAGATGATGCGGTATACAAACCTAAGGTTTAGTTTAGTTTAGTTTAAGATGTAGCCAAAAGGAAAGGTTTATAAACTATAAAGCAATGTTACTTACCGTAACAGTTGTTATCCAGGGACATCAGGCAGCTATTCTCACTAATGGGTGACGTGATCCAACGGAGCCCCGATGCGGACGCTTCTTTAAAGGAAAACTCGAAGTTTCGAGTCGCCCGCACCGCGCATGCGCGAGTGCCTTCCTGCCCAGACCAGGGCGCATCTCCTCAGTTCAGATAGCTAGCAGAGAAGCCAACCCAGGGGAGGTGAGTGGGACGTGAGAATAGCTGCCTGCTGTCCCTGGATAACAACTGTTACGGTAAGTAACATTGCTTTATCCCAGGACAAGCAGGCAGGTATTATCACTAATGGGTGACCTCCAAGCTAACCAGAATGGGATGATGGGAGAGTTGGCAACTTAAGAGAATAAATTTAGCAATATAGTTTGGCCAAACTGTCCATCCCGTCTGGAGAAGGTATCCAGACAGTAGTGTGAAGTGAAGGTATGAACCGAGGACCAAGTGGCAGCTTTACAAATCTCCTCAATCGGCGCTGATCTGAGGAAGGCTACAGAAGCTGCCATCGCTCTGACCTTATGGGCTGTGATTTTTCTGTCAAGGGGTAATCCAGCCTGGGCATAGCAGAATGAGATGCAAGCCGCCATCCAGTTAGAGATGGTGCGCTTGGAAACAGGGCGTCCCAACTTGTTTGGATCAAAGGAGATGAAAAGTTGAGGAGCAGTTCTATGAGGCTTGGTGTGTTCTAGGTAGAAGGCTAAAGCACGCTTACAGTCCAGAGTATGCAGGGCAGATTCTCCAGGGTGAGAATGTGGCTTCGGAAAGAACACTGGAAGCACAATGGATTGGTTGAAATGAAATTCTGAGACAACTTTAGGAAGGAATTTCGGGTGCGTGCGGAGAACCACCTTGTCATGATGGAATACTGTAAAAGGTGGGTCCGCAACCAAGGCTTGTAGCTCACTGACTCTTCGGGCAGAAGTGAGGCCAATGAGAAACACCACTTTCCAAGTGAGATACTTCAGGTGAGCCTTGTGAAGAGGCTCAAATGGAGGCTTCATAAGTTGTGAAAGAACAACATTGAGGTCCCAATCCACTGAAGGCGGTTTGAGGGGAGGATTGACATGGAACAGTCCTTTCATGAATCTGGAAACCGCAGGATGAGCAGATAGAGGTTTCCCTTGAAGAGGCTGATGGAAAGCAGTGATTGCACTGAGATGGACTCGTATCGAGGAAGACTTGAAGCCAGAATGAGACAGATGCAAAAGATAGTCCAAAACTGAAGACAAGGAGGAGTGTTGAGGCTCCTGGCGCTGAGACACACACCAGAGAATCTAGCCAATTTCTGGTGGTAGCATTGTCTAGTAGCGGGCTTCCGTGAAGCTTCTAGGACGTCCCTCACTTGTTGGGAAAACTGTAGAGGGGTCACGTTGAGAGGAACCAAGCTGTCAGGTGTAGAGACTGCAGGTTGGGGTGAAGCAGAGATCCCTGATGCTGTGTAAGCAGAGATGGAAAAACTGGTAGGAGGTATGGCTCCCTGCTGCTGAGTTGGAGTAGAAGGGAGTACCAAGGTTGGCTGGGCCACCGTGGGGCAATCAGGATCATAGTGGCATGATCTGACTTCAGCTTGACCAGAGTCTTTTGAATGAGAGGAAATGGAGGAAATGCATATAGAAAGCGATTCGTCCAGTCCAGGAGGAATGCATCTGCCTCGAGGCGCTGAGGGGTGTAGATCCTGGAGCAGAAGTGAGGCAGTTTGAAGTTGTGGGGGGCTGCAAAGAGGTCTATCTGAGGCGTTCCCCACAGGGAGAAGATGTGACGAAGGGCCATGAAGTTGAGAGTCCACTCGTGAGGTTGCAGGAGACGGCTCAAGCTGTCTGCTAAGGCATTGTCCGCTCCCTGAATGTAGACCGCTCTGAGGAAGGTGTTGTTGCTAGTCGCCCAATCCCACACCTTCAGAGCTTTCTGGCAGAGGGAGGCCGATCCTGTGCCTCCCTGCTTGTTCACATAGTACATGGTGACCCGGTTGTCTGTGCAATGAGGACAACCTGATTGCGAAGGAGATGTTGAAAGGTCTGGAGAACGTTGAAGATCGCCCTGAGTTCCAGGAGATTGATGTGGCACTGGCGGTCCGCGCTGGTCCAGTAACCCTGGGTGCGTAGGCCGTCCAGATGAGCCCCCCAGGCATAAGTTGATGAGTCGGTCGTGAGGACTTTCTGATGGCGGGGGTTTGGAACAACAAACCTCTGGAGAGATTGGAGGATAGCATCCACCAGCGAAGAGACTGTTGCAGAACAGGAGTGACCTGGATACGTTGAGTCAGAGGGTCGGACGTCTGGGGCCACTGAGACGCCAAGGTCCACTGAGGAGTCCTGAGGTGAAGTCTGGCAAACGGAATCACATGTACTGTAGAGGCCATGTGGCCTAGCAGGACCATCATCTGTCTCGCCGGGATGGAAGGGCGAGAGGACACTGAGTGGCAGAGATGAAGCAGAGCCTCCATGCGTGGGGGAGGGAGGAATGCTCGGAGCTTGGAAGTATCCAGAATCTCCCCGATGAAGGGGGAGAGTCTGGGAAGGCTGTAGATGGGATTTTGAGAAGTTTATCTCAAAACCCAGATGTTGTAGTAACCAAATTGTCTTCTGAGTCGCGAGAGTGACTCCTTGATGAGCCAGTCGTCCAGGTAAGGGAACACCTGGAGGCCGTGGTTCCTGAGAGCAGCGGCCATCACTACTAGGCACTTGAAGACTCTGGGGGATGAGGCCAGGCTGAAGGGGAACACTCGGTATTGCAGATGAAGATTTCCCACCCGAAATCTGAGAAATTGGCGGGAGGCCGGATGGATGGGGATGTGAGTTTAGGCCTCCTTCAGATCCATAGAGCATAACCAGTCGTTCTGCTCGATGAGGGGGTACAGGGATGCCAGGGTCAACATACGAAACTTTTCTTTGACCAGAAATTTGTTGAGCACCCTGAGGTCCAAGACGGGTCGCAGATCGCCCATCTTCTTCGGAACAAGGAAGTACCGGGAGTAAAACCCCCTTTTCTGTTGATCCCGAGGGATCGGCTCGACAGCCCCAAGCTGCAGCAAGGCCTGGGCTTCCTCAAGAAGAAGATCGGTCTGTGTCAAGTTGGAAGGATACTCTCTTGGAGGGTGTTCTGGAGGAACCTGGTGGAATTGAAGGGAGTATCCCTCCTTGACGATGGTGAGGACCCAGAGGTCGGTGGTGATAGACATCCATTGGTGGAAAAAATGATGGATGCGACCTCCGATAGGTAGAATCACTGAACATGGCAGAGCGACAGAGGTTGTGCCCTCTTTGAGACAGTCAAAAGGGCTGAGGAGCCTTAGGGACAGCAGATGGTTGAGGCTTTTGCTGATGTTTCTGCGGGTGCTGCCTCTCACAGGCTGTCGGATGGGGGGAGCCTGTTTCAGGGGGTAACGCCGCTGGTAGATCAACAGTGGGCGAGATTGACGAGGAGCAGGCCTGGGTTTCGGATGCAGTATGGACTGGAAGGACTTCTCATGGTCCGAGAGCTTCTTGGTTACTGCCTCGATGGACTCATCAAAGAGGTCAGAGCCGGCGCATGGAACATTGGCAAGCCTGTCCTGGAGGTTGGGGTCCATGTCGATGGTCCGCAGCCACGCCAGCCGGCGCATAGCCACCGAACATGCTGCGGCCCGAGCTGCCAGCTCGAAGGCATCGTAGGAGGATTGCATAAGCTGTACCCGAAGTTGGGATAACGAGGCCAGCGCCCCCTGGTACTCGAAATGCACCCTAGGATCCACGTAGGGCATAAACTTCTGGAGTACGGACAAAAGAAACTCCAAATATGTTGTGAAGTGGAAGTTGTAATTCAGAACTCTCGAGGCCATCATGGAGTTCTGGTAAACTCTCCTGCCGAACCGGTCCATGGTCTTTCCCTCTCTATCAGGTGGGACGGAGGCGTAGACCTGGGAGGGATGGGACCGCTTCAGTGAGGACTCCACCAAAAGGGATTGATGGGAGAGCCACGAGCCGTCAAACCCCTTACGATGGACAGTGCGGTATCTGGTGTCCAATTTACTCGGCACTGCAGTGATCGAATAAGGTGTCTCGAGGCACCGTGCGAAGGTATGGTCCAGCAGCTTGTGTAAGGGAAGCTTGAGGGACTCCGCAGGTGGTTGAGGGAGGCGCATAGTCTCGAGGTATTCTTTTGAGAATTTGGACCCCGTATCCAGGGGGATGTCCATGTCATCAGCCATCTGTCGAAGGACGAGAAGAACAATTGGTCGGCTGTTGCAGGGCCCCGGAGCGGGCTCGATGAGGTCGAGGCCTCCAGTTCCATTGGGGACAGGGATCGAGAAAGTGAGAGAGATCCCATCGTGTCCTCCAGCTCTGGCATCGGTGGGGGGGAGTAGTAGTCGGTGGCGAATACTCCAGGTATGCTTGCTTCCGATGAGGCGAGGCCTGCCTGGACGAGTGCCTCGAGGAATGCCTCGATCGGTGATGCGGACTGTGTCGAGAGGTTGGCCTCGATGGGCGAGGCGAGTAGGTCTTCGCTGAGGCCCCCAGGTAGTGGATGGGGCTGGAAGCACTCGATCGAAGCAGGAGTGGGAGCTGTAGAGGCTCGAACCCCGTTGGGGTGATCGGCTCCAATGGAGGCACTCGCAAAGACTCTGCTCCTTGCATCGATTGAATCGGCTCCAATGGAGGCACTTGCAAAGACTCTGCTCCTTGCATCAAGTGAATCGGTTCCAACGGAGGCACTCACAAAGACTCTGCTCCTTGCATCGAGTGTATCGGTTCCAATGGAGGCATGGGCAAAGACTCTGCTCCTTGCGATGCATGCGTTGTTGCCAGACCAGACACTCGCAGAGACTCTGCTCCCTGTTGAGAGTGTGTTCCCCGCTGAAGCACTGGAGGGGGCTCGACCCCGCGGGAGGCCTCCACGTGCCCAGGCTGGATTTGGGAAAGAAGCTGAGGCCCCATCGTGGTAAAGAGCTCGATGAATTGCTTCTGTAGCATGGTCTGGAACGAGACCGGCAAGGACAGTTCCGCATCTGCGTGGGCCACGCGTTCCCTCGGAGCAGTGTGTGAGTGCTTGGACTTGGCCTTGGGCACTTTTAACACTACTGGGGGAATGGGCTGCTGGGCTACCTGACCTGAGGAAGGCATTGCAGCAGGTGCCGGAGTCTGAGCCGGGACAAATAAGGCGGGCTTGATGAGACTCGGCGCCGCAGAGGTAATAGGCTTTGGAGTTGCGCATGATGTCGAAGGCGAAGGTCCCTTCATGGTCAATGGCTCCGTTGAGGACTCCATGAACAGCGATTCCCACAAGACGCAACGGCGCTTGAAAGCACGTGCGGTGAGTGTGAAGCAAGACCGGCACGATTTCGGAAGATGTTCAGGCCCGAGGCACCGAACACAGCATCGATGAGGGTCCGTTAGCGAAATCGCGCGCTGGCACTTGTCACTCTTTTTAAAACCGGTGATAGGCCGGGACATAGGCCGAAAAAGCTCCGCCGCAAGAGTGAAGCCGCGGGGCTGCGGCCACATGGCCTGCCCGGTCGAACGGAACAATGAAATTTTTTTTTTTTTTTTAAAAACAATAAAACACGACGAAAATCAGCGATTAGGATCAATTAAAACCAAAACCGCGGACTTAGAAGGCACAAGTGAAGAAAACTTTGCGCAGAGAGTCGAAGACGGACTTCTCGGCTCCGCAGAAAAGTAAGAACTGAGGAGACGCGTCCTGGTCTGGGTGGGAAGGCACTCGCGCATTCGCGGTGCGGGCGACTTGAAACTTCGAGTTTTTCTTCAAAGAAGCGTCCGCATCAGGGCTCCGTTGAATCACGTCACCCATTAGTGAGAATACCTGCCTGCTTGTCCTGGGATAAAAAGTTTTACCTCATGCAAAATTGTCATCAATAATAATAAAACACTAGAGAGCGCATGCGCTCTCAAAAATTCGTGTGTCCTGGCGCTGTGAGGTGTGCTTCTGTGGCAACATTCTAATTGACACCTCATGGCGCTTGCAGGGGCTGGAGGCGCATGCGCGCGACTGTGCTCTCTATAAACCTCCCGGCTCCAGCGGAGTAGGCAGCACCAGTGGCAGCAAACGAGTGGTGGATAGCAGCCCCGCTCCGGCCGTTGACCCTCCACAAACCTCCCGGCTCCAGCGGCGTAGGCAGCACTATAAACACGCTACTTCGCGCCCTTCTCTGCCGAGTTCCTCTGCTGCGTCTCTGATGACATCATCGGAGACAGACGCAGCAGAGGAAATCGGCAGTAGAAGGCCGCGAAGCAGCGTGTTTAAAGTGCTGCCTACGCAGCTGGAGCCCCAAGGTTTGTCGGCGGTGGGAGGGTCAGGAGCAGGCCAGATCGAGCAGGACAACGGCAGTAAAAGAAGGGGCAGGGGCCAAACGGAGCAGGGAAGAGAAGGGAAGAAAAGGGAAAGGGGGGTGGGGGAAAATGTTGCTACTGCTTCTGCACAGGAAAGGGGGGATAGGAGGGAAATGCTGTTGCTGCTGTATAGGGAAGTAGGATGGAAATGCTGCTGCACAGGGAAATGGGGAAAAATGACAGACAGACAGCGGGAGGGAGGGAGACAGAAAGAAAGAAAGACACAGGGGCAGGGAGAGGGACAGAAAGACAGACAGAGAAAGGGGGCCAGAGAGAGAGTCAGTGGGAGAGGGAAAGGGGGCTGCTTTGGGGGGAGTGGTGTGCTTGGGGCAAACAGCTTTGCTCTGGGGGGAAGACAGAAGGGGCCATGGAGAGACAGGGAGAGGGAAAGGGGGCTGCTTTGGGGGGGAGGGGTGTGCTGGGGGGGAGACAGAAGGGGCCATGGAGAGATAGGGAAAGGGGGCTGCTTTGGGGGGAGGTGTGCTGGGGACAGACAGCTTTGCTCTGGGGGGGAAGACAAAAGAGGGCCATGGAGAGATATTTGGGGGGGAGGTGGGTGCTGAGGGCAGACAGCTTTGCTCGGGGGGGAGGGGAAGACAGAAGGATACAGACAGCAGCCAAGGAGAGAGAGGTAAAGAAAGACAGACAGACACATCTATTCTAGCACCCGTTAATGTAACGGGCTTAAAGACTAGTTTCTTTAATAAGACATTAACTATTTTTTCTGAGGCTCTCAAAGTACCTACAAATCCAAAATGTGGCCCTGCAAAGGGTTTGAGTTTGAGACCACTGCTCTGAGCAAATTCCATTTACCACCACCCTCTGTCACCTGTCACTCAACCAGTTTCTAATCCAATTCACCACTTTGGGTCCTAAATTCAATCCTCTCAGCTTATTCAAGTCTTTTGTGAGAAGCTAAATCAAAAGCTTTGCTGAAATTCAAGTAGATTACAGCTAGTACATGACCTTAATTTTTTCGTCACCCAGTCAAAGAAATTATCTTGAATGTTTTTCGGCTGTTTGTGTCATTTAGTAATGGTGGTTTCTCTAGCTACATAAGAACATAAGAGTTGCCATACTTGGACAGACTGAAGGTCCATCAAGCCCAGTATCCTGTTTCCAGCAGTGGCCTACCCAGGTCACAAGAATCTGGCAAGATCCCAAAGCGCAACTGCTTGTCCTAGGAAT
Organism: Geotrypetes seraphini; assembly: GCF_902459505.1. Taxonomy (NCBI): domain Eukaryota; kingdom Metazoa; phylum Chordata; class Amphibia; order Gymnophiona; family Dermophiidae; genus Geotrypetes; species Geotrypetes seraphini. Next base: position 106,478,229 of record NC_047091.1, read on the forward strand.
AAGTAGTGGATTTCCCATCTTATTGACTTTTCTTTTAGGAAATTATCCAAACCTTTTTTAAACCCCAACTGCTTTCACCACATACTCTGGCAACAAATTCCAGAGTTTAATTACACACTGAGTGAAGAAATATTTTCTCTGGTTTGTTTTAAATCACTACTTAGTAGCTTCAGCGCATGCCTCCTAGTCCTAATATTTTTGGAAAGAATGAACAAGGGATTCACATCCTTGTTTGCTGGTGGCAGCATGTTTTACATCCTCTTCCTTCCCCCTAGGCTCCTGTTTTGTTTAAATTGCAATTTTGCTTTTTGTTCTTTTCCTTGTGCTTTGTTTCTTAACCCCCACTTTTCGCATTTTACTTTACAAACCACTTACACAGAGTTTTCCTTTGTAGTATATCAAATAAACTTGAAATCTTTATGCCTTGTGGACAATTCCAGGTTAGCCCAGGGAAGAATCTTTTCCTGTTGCTCCTTTTTTCATATTAATAAAGCTAATATACAAATGCACAATTCCCTGGTGTTCCTTGGTAAGTTAAATTGTGCTTCTAGAAAAATTTATTGGTGTAGATTCACAGCATTCTGATATGCACTTGATGACATACTGTAACAAGAATTATTACCAACAGCATTTTTAAAATATCTCTGCAAGAATATTTGATTTGATGATTTGATATTCCACCTTTCACACACGTTTTAAGGCAGTTTATAATGTTATGCTGTTAGCTGAGCAAATCTTATTTATCAATGATAGTGAGGGATTGAGAAGGCAAAGCAGTTTGGTAAGGAGGGGAACAATGTGGGTTGAAATTTCCTATCCCATCTTTCCAATTTTGGGATAGAGGCCTGAAGGGAAAGTTACATCCAGGCAATCTGACCCATTTTCCTCTAGTGCAGTGGTCTCAAATTTACAGCCTGCCAGGTACTATTTTGAGGCCCTCGGTATGTTTATTATAATCACAAAAGTAAAATAAAACAGTTTCTTGATCATATGTCTCTTTAGTTATAAATTACAATATTAAGACTTAGCAAAAGGAAAGATTTATAAACTATAAAGTGTACCTCATGCAAAATTGTCATTCTTAATAATAAAACCCTTACCGCACATGCGCAGTAGAAAATCTGTGATCCCTGCATCCGTGAGATCTGACTCCATACCCTATTCGATTTCTGGTGCATGTGGGTGGAGTCTGGTGGCTTGATTTGCCGACGTCGATTCCAGCCTAGGGCCTTCCTCGCTGCCGGGTCCTGCTCCTGCCTTCGCCCAAAAAGAAAGTAGGACCGAAGCAAGCAGGAGCAGCGACCTACTGCTGCCGACCGCTGTGTGAGACCCAGGAAGAGAGGGGGGGATGAGAAACGCTACTGATGGCTGGCCTACTACAGGACAGTGGGAGCAGGGAAGGGGTGCTGCTGGACAGGGGGAAGGGAAAAGGGCTATTGCTGGACAGGGAGAACGGAATGGGTGCTGCTGGACAGGGGGGAGGTAAAAGGAAGAGAGAAGGGCTACTGCAGGACAGGGGGAGCAGGCAAGGGGTGCTGCTGCTGCACAGGGAAGTGGGGGGGAGAGAGAAAGGGGGCCAGGGAGCAATCTTGGTTTGCTCTGGAGGGGGAGACAGAAGGGGGCCACAGAGAGAGACAGAAAGAAAGGCAGGCAGGCAGGCAGTCATGGCACCACAGAGAGTGACAGGCAGCCAGTGCACAAGAACGAAAGACAGACGCACACAGAAAGACAGCGGGCAGGGAGAGAGACAGAAAGCAAGAAAGAAAGAATGACAGACAGGGAGACAGAAGCTTAGGAGAGAGAGACAAAGAAGAAAAAAACTGGACAGGCAGCCAGCAGCCAAGGAGAGAGAGAGAAAGAAAAAAAGAGACAGCTCACACAGTAAATTTTCATTAAATTTTGTGATCTGTTAAGTCTACACATCTATTCTAGCACCCATTAATCTAACGGGCTTAAACACTAGTTTCTTTAATAAGACATTAACTATTTTTTCAGAGACCCTCCAAGTACCTACAAATCCAAAATGTGTATCTAGATTTTCAGAAAGCTTTTAATAAAGTTCCTCACAAGAGGCTCCTGAGAAAATTAAAGTGCCATGGGATAGGTGGCAAAGTTCAGTTGAGGATTAGGAATTGGTTATAGGATAAAAATCAGAGGGTAGGATTAAATGGTAATTTTTCTCAATGGAGGAGAGTGAATAGTGGAGTGCTGCAGGGGTCTGTACTAGGACCGGTGCTATTTAACTTATTTATAAATGATCTGGAAATTGGAACAACAAGTGAGGTGACTAAATTTACAGATGACACTAAACTGTTCAAAGTTGTTAAAACGCATGCGGATTATGAAAAATTGCAGGCGGACCTTAGGATATTGGAAGACTGGGCATTCAAATGGCAGATGAAATTTAATGTAGACAAATGCAAAGTGATGCACTTTGGGAAGAATAACCTGAACCACAGTTACCGGATGCTAGGGTCCACCTTGGGGATTAGCGCCCAAGAAAAGGATCTGGGTATCATCGTAGACAATATGATGAAACCTTACGCCCAATGTGAGGCAGTGGCCAAAAAAGCAAACAGGATGCTAGGAATTATTAAATAAGGGATGGTTAACAAGACTAAGAATGTTATAATGCCCCTGCATCGCTCCATGGTGTGACCTCATGTGGAGTATTGCGTTCAATTCTGGTCTCCTTATCTCAAGAAAGATATAGTGCCGCTAGAAAATGTTAAAAGAAGAGCGATCAAGATGGTAAAGGGGATGGAACTCTTCTCATATGAGGAAAGACTAAAATGGTTAGGGCTCTTCAGCTTGGAAAAGAGATGGCTGAGGGGAGATATGATTGAAGTCTACAAAATCCTGAGTGGAGTAGAAATGGGTACAAGTGGATCGATTTTTCACTCTGTCAAAAATTACAAAGACTAGGGGACACTCGAAGTTACAGGGAAATACTTTTAAAACCAATAGGAGGAAACTTTTTTCACTCAGAGAATAGTTAAGCTCTGGAACCACAGAGCAGAACAGAGACACTTTTGAGCAACTTGCTTGGAACCCCCCCCCCCCCCCAACAAAACCGAGGGGGCAGGAGCAGCTTCCTGTGAAGGAGGTGGAGTTCAAAGATGGTTGACAGTATTCTGTAAGCAACCTGCGGGTTCAGATAAAAAACCCTAGCATTTAGAACTACTAAACAAATTAGTAGTATCTAACCACACTAGCTGTTTCTTGTATAATAGACGTACCAGTTTAGATATTTGCCCTGAAAACCCATTTTCTCAAGCACTGTGTACATGAATGGACATTGCACCTTATTAAATGCCTTTTTAGCATCTACCGAAAGCATTAGTATAGATGTGTTTTCATTTCTAACCTGTTATATTAAATGTTCAACAATATCCCTACTGCATTATGTTTGCCTTCCAACTATAAAGTCTGCCTGGTCTTCATGAATTAACTGCAGTGTACAAAGATTTTGGTGAATATCTTGTAGACCTTTCCCTACAACGAGAATGGTCTGTATGAACCACAAGCAACTGGATCTTTCTCCAGCTTTGGGAAGACCATCACCACTACTAATCACCAAGAATGGGGTAAAGCTGTTGAGCCATCTAATGATTACAAGACCCTGAGCAGCAGAGATGCCAAGATCCTCAAAGCTTTTATAACATTTATCAGTGAATCCATCTAATCCCAGGGGTTTTACCATGAGGGAGATTTTTAGTGGCCCACAAGATCTCATCTAACTCGGTGGGCATAGAAACTGGTTGGCCTTTGCCGTCGTTAATTGAGGCAGCCCAACAGCCTCTAAATATTGATTTCTTTCTGCTGAGGTACTTCCCCTGGTTTAAATAAGGCTTTAAAGAAGCATACAAATATGTCCAGTATATATTTGGTAGTGGACTGAAGGGCCTGCTTTTCATCAGCGATTGAACGTAAGAATATAAGCAGTGCCTTTGCTGGATCAGACCAGAGGTCTATCATGCCCAGCAGTCCACTCACGCGGCGGCCCATCAGGTCCAGGACCTGTATAGTAATCCTCTATATATACCCTTCTATCCCTTTTTCCTTCAGGAATCATCTAATCTCTACTGTCCTCTGTCCTATCACACCCTCTGGAAGCGCATTCCAGGTGTCCATCACCCTTTGGGTGAAGAACTTCCTAGCATTGGTTCTGAATCTGTCCCCTCTTAATTTTTCCGAATGCCCTCTCGTTCTTGTAGTTTTCGAAAGTTTGAAGAACCTGTCCCTCTCCACTTTCTCTATGCCCTTCATGATCGTGTAAGTCTCTATCATGTTCCCTCTAAGCCTCCGCTTTTCCAGGGAGAAGAGCCCCAGTTTCTCTAATCTTTCAGCATATGAAAGGTTTTCCATACCTTTTATCAATCGTGTCGCTCTTTTCTGTACCCTCTCGAGTATCGCCATATCCTTCTTAAGGTACGGCGACCAATATTGGACGCAGTATTCCAGATGCACCATCGCCCGTTACAACGGCAGGATTACTCCTTTCGTTCTGGTTGTAATACCTTTGTGTTGTACTTGCTTTTTCAGCTTTTGGACTCTAGTTAACATGGTTAACTAGTTAACACAATATTTTAAATGGATGCAATTGAAGCAAGCCATTCAGGTAGGGTTCCCTGAATGGAAAGATCTTAATACCCAATATAGTTTGCAAGTTTTATGTTTCCAGGCGGATTTCTTGGGACACCAAGCCGCAAAATGGTATAAATTAATATATGGATTTCTAAATAAAAAAAAGAAAACTGGACTTAGGGATATTTGGAGCATTGAGATTGGACAGACAATTTCTGCATCTCAATGGCCAAGATTCTGGTCCTGGAGATTAAGATTAACAAAGTCAGCATCTATGAGTCAAACATGGATATTTTTATTACATAGAGTGTTATGGACCCCGACGCGCTTGCAAAAAATAGATAATACTAGATCTAATAGATGCTGGCATTGTAAAATAGAAGTAGGGACATTAGATCATTTAATTTTTTTTTGTCTTTGCATAAAAGCCTTTTGGAATTTAATTTGGCCCCAAATTAACATATTACTAGAAAATCATATTGGTCTCTCATATGATACCATATTATTTGGTACTGCAATGAGAACACAAAGTCCAATATCAGCAAACAATAACAAATTGCTTTTAATATTGACAGGAGTTGCCATGCAGCAAATCACACAAAATTGGAAGGATTATACCAAGCTAAATTATACATTCTGGTGGAACTCGGTGTGTCACATTTACAAAATGGAGAAAATATTGGCATTACAACAAGGAAATATAAAAAATTTTAAGAAAATATGGGATCCATTGACAAAATATTCTAAAGATCAGATATCTTAACACATTGATAATAATAATATAGGGTTAGGGAGGGAAATATAGAAATTAATATGAGGAAAAATGAAAAAACAAATAACAGGGGAAAGGGATTCAATATATATGATATGATATTGTACATACAACTATAATTATTATAAACTAAATATTATGCTATTCATTTATTGTAAGAATGAAAATTTTATAAATAAAAATTAAAAAAAAAACAAAACACATGGTTTCCAAATTCAAAGAGTTCTTGGTATACTTTTTGTAAATTTTCTAAGATCTCAGCCAGCTGCAGGTCATTAAGCTCAAAACAAATGTGCAGGCACTCTTCGAGCCAAGCAAGTATATTCCCCCTTTCATGCAAGGCTTCTAGACTACTAATTTGCTGATGAATTGTGCTTCCCTGGCTATATGGGTCACCCTAAGATGTGCTCACAGTGCTATAAGTTTCCCCCATAAAGTTACAGGATCCATATCTACAAAATCATTGAACTTAATGTGTTCCATTAGTTCTTTTTTCCAGTTACCGTATTTTTTGCTCCATAAGACGCACTTTTCCACCCAAAAAAGTGGGTGGAAAAAAGGGTGTGTCCTATGGAGCGAATACCCAACACCCCCCCCCCTTTCCCGGTTACCTTATTTTAATTTTGGTGCCCTCCCTCGCTTACCATAATGGGGTTATATGGGGACAGCAGGTAGATATTCTCACATGTGGGTGGCGTCATCCACAGAGCCCAGTACAGACAGTATGAAAAGTGAAATGTCAATAAGTTTTAAGAAACTTCACAAGTGCCTTCCCGCCCGTTGTAAGCTCGCGGTACCTCAGTTCAGGAAGCAAGCTAAGAAGACAACCTGGGGAAGTGGTAAGGATGTGAGAATATCTGCCTGCTGTCCCTGGATAACACCTGTTATGGTAAGTAACTGTACTTTATCCTAGGACAAGCAGGCAGTATATTCTCACATGTGGGACTTCCTAGCTTATTGAAATGGGATGGAGGAGGGAGGTGGCTCAACTAAGATGGTGGCTGGTTACTGGAGCTGAGACGCCATTGATTTGCTGGGGAGCATATTTCTTACCATTTTTCATGGTTAAAGGGAAATCCAAACCTCGGGTTCTCCCGGAGGAATCTTCGGTGGCAGCAGGCCTGATGGATGCTTTTTTCCAGCGTGGTGCTCAAACATGCGAGTCGGAGTTTTCTTCGGCTGCGAGAGGCATGCAAGCTGAAGCGTTGGCACCCTCTCTCGAAGAAGCATCTCTATCTCTGGAAGAGCGGAGTCCTCCGAGTCACCCTGGGGCGTCGGAAAAGGAGGAGGAGGAGAGAACGTCCCAGAGTGTTCTCTTTCCCAATCAGCTGAGTGCGGTGGTCGACTCAGCAGGAGCAGTAGAAAAGCTTATTCATCCATCAGAGCACTTGGAGGAGTTGAAGCAGCAAATTCCTCAGGATTTTCTTAAGCTGAATTCATCTCCTGTTGAGGCTACAGGTACTTTATTTCCATCAGAGGGTCTTGGTTTAGAGCACAGGTGTCAAAGTCGGTCCTCGAGGGCCAGAATCCAGTCGGGTTTTCAGGATTTCCCCAATGAATCTGCATGAGATCTATTTGCATGCACTGCTTTCATTGGGGAAATCCAGAAAACCCGACTGGATTCCGGCCCTTGAGGAGGGACTTTGACACCCCTGGTTTAGAGCAAAGGTGTGAAACTCAAGGCCCGTGGGGTAAATCTGGCCCACCTAGTCATTTTAAGCGGCCCGCGGTCCAATACCCCCAATGTTACCTTGTGGCCAGCTCTCTCCTCCTCACAGCCATAGTGTGTATGGAGCCGTGTGTAGCGGCTCCTTGTGCGTTCCACACCTCATCCAGAAGCATTTCCTCTGACGTTGTTCAGTGAAGTTAAGTTTGAGAGCCCAATCAGCTACACCTTTATTTTCCTTTGTACACATTAACTAGTAAAGTTTCAGTTAAGTCACAGCTGTCCTTCCTTATTATTAAGGACTAACTATACAAGCCGGAATACTTGATTCCTGAGGTTTTTCTGTATCTTTGAATTTATGGAAGGATGTTTCCTGATATATTTGCTTATTTGATGTATTCATTTCCATTTTCAAAGATGTCAAAACTGGTAATGTATTATTTCTTTGTTTTTGACTATGTTCTGTCAAATGGATGAAATGCAAATAAAGAATTAAAACAACAACAAACAAAAAAAAAGAAATGGAATGGAGGGAGAGTTAGCCATTAGAAAGAAAACAAATTCTGTAATACTGCTTGGCTGAAACGACCATCTCGTCTGGAATAGGATTCTAGAAGTGAGATGTGAATGTGTGAATTGAGGACCAAGTAGCTGCTTGGCAGATTTCATCAATAGAAGAAAGTTAAAAAAAAAAAAACTACTGAAGCTGCCATAGCTCAGACTTTGTGTGATGTTAACACATCCTTCGAGCTGCAGCCCAGCCTGAGCATAGCAGAAGAAATACAAGCCGCTAGCCATGCGGAAATAGTTCTTTTGGTAACAGGCTTACCCAATCTGTTAGGATCAAAGGAGATGAACAGTTGAGATTATGTCCTGTGTAGTTTAGTTCGCTGGCATGAATTAAGTGTAAAAAAGCCTGAAGACACCATCCCTGCCAGTGGATGCAAAAGGCAAAAGGAAGCAAAAGGAGAAATTAGGTTCTTACCTGCTAATTTACTTTATTTTAGCTTCTCCAGACCAGTAGAGGTTAATTTTTACGAATGGGTATATATCCAATCATGACCAGCAGGTGGAGACTGAAAACAAAACTGTGGAATAGTATATAAGATATTCCCTTCTCTATTCTCATCAGTCTGCCAAATAGTCAAGCAGAACTAAGAACTGAAAATAGAAAGAAATAACACTCCGAACAGGAGTAACAACTAACATACCGAAATGCTGTTGGAAAATGCAGAGGAGAGATACCAGAAGGAAAACGTCCCCACAGCTCATCAGCTAAGCCAGCCGAGCCACAGCCGCTATTCAAAATACTAGAACCCGCAGCAAAAAACAAAAATGCCCATGCAGGAGCCCCAACACAACAACAACATACAGGGTGGGGACCTCTCCCCATTCCTGTCCAAACTTCACTGGCTCCCAGTTCACTCCAGAGTCCTCTTTAAATGTGCCTGTTTAGCCTTCAAGATCCTACATGGCATCCTCCCTCCCGTTATCCCACTCTTCTGGAATTCCTCTAACCTTAATTCCACTAGATCCTCCCAAAAACTGAAACTATAATTCCCCTCTACAAAAGGTATATCAAGCGTAGGAAAACTAGGAACATCCCTCCCCTTTAGAACCACAGAACTCTGGAATAACCTCACATCCCCGCTCAGAGTTTCAAGTTCCCTCCAATCCTTCCGCAAACACCTGAAAACTTGGCTCTTTTCAAAAATCTAACACTTCCCGCTTTTTGGTTCCCTGTCCCTCTTTATCTTCCTAGCTCCTTTCCTATAACCCTTCATTGTAGTTCCTTTTCAACCTAACCCTGTAAATCGTGCCGAACTCTACGCTTGTGGAGATGGCGCGGTATACAAACCTAAGGTTTAGTTTAGTTTAGTTTACTGGTCTGGAGAAGCTAAAAGAAAGTAAATTAGCAGGTAAAAACCTAATTTCTTCTTCTTTAGCACTCTCCAGACCAGTAGAGGTTAATCTTTACGAATGGGACGTACCAAAGCAGTTCCCATAACGAGAGGGACCACCGAAGGGCCGACACCAGAACACGCTCACCGAACACCGAGTCCCGATGTGCCTGAACATCTACCCGGTAGTGTCTGACAAAGGAATGCAAGGAAGACCAAACCGCAGCTTTACAAATATCCACTGAAGGCACGAGCGAAGACTCAGCCCAAGAAGCCGCCTGACCCCGAGTGGAATGAGCCTTGAGAAACTCCGGAACAGGCTTCTGCCTCAGAAGATAAGCGGAAGCAATAGTCTCCTTGATCCAGCGCATAATAGTAGCCTTAGAAGCACCAACCCCCCTACGAGGACCCGCCAGAAGGACAAAGAGATGATCTGATTTCCTGATCTCCTAGGTCCGCTGCACATAAGAGTGAAGGACCCGACCGACATCCAACTTGCGCAGCTGTCTTTGCTCAGAAGAGCCCTCCCGACTACCCAACACCGGGAGAACTACAGATTGATTGACATGAAAAGGAGAAACTACTTTTGGCAGAAAAAAAGAAACAGGCCTCAAGACAACCCGCTCCCTAGAAAATTCCAAGAAGGGAGCCCTACAAGAAAAAGCCTGCAGCTCAGAAACACGTCTAGCTGAAGTAATGGCCACCAAGAAGACCGTCTTAAGAGTAAGGTCCTTCAAAGAGCAGCCGCCCAACGGTTCAAAAGGCGGGCGCACCAGAACAGACAGAACCAGATTGAGATTCCAAGAAAGAACAGAAGGCCGCACGGGAGGCCTGAGCAACTTGGCTGCCCGCAAAAAACAAATCACATCAGGAATGGCTGTCAAACGCTGACCTTTCACTAACCCACGAAAGGCTGCCAAGGCTGCAAGCTGAGCCCGGAAAGAAGACCAAGCCAGTCCCCTATCCAGGCCATCCTGCAAGAACTCAAGGATGGTAGGCAGGGAAGCGCGAAAAGGGACCACTCCCCGCACCTGGCACCACCCCTCAAAAAGACACCAAACCCGCACAAAAGCCCGAGAGGTAGAAAGCTTCCGGAACCCCAAGAGATCACCTTCTCTGAATATCCCTTCTTACCAAGGCGACCCCTTTCAAGACCCAAGCCGTAAGACAGAAGGGAGACGGGTCAAACATGGGAATGGTACCCTGCGTCAGAAGGTCGTCCAAGAGAGGCAGAGGAAGAGGATCCGCCACCAGATGCCTCACCAGATCCGTGTACCATGGACATCGAGGCCAATACAGAGCCACCAGAACCACCACACCCAGATGGTGAACAATGCGGAGAAGAACTCTGCCCACTAATGGCCAAGGAGGGAACACGTACAACCTCTGTTGGCCATGGTTGAACCAGAGCATCCAGACCCTTGGCCAGTCCGTCCCTGCGATGACTGAAGAAGCAGAGCACTTTGGTGTTGCTATTCATGGCCATCAGGTCCATCAGGGGCTGACCCCAATCCTGCACTATCAACTGAAAGGCCACGGGGCTGAGACACCACTCTCCGGGATCTAAGAAGTGACGACTGAGGAAGTCCCCCTGAACATTCTCCATCCCGGCTATGTCAGAGGTCGAGAGGTCCAGAAGGTGCGACTCCGCCCAAAGCATGAGCTGAGCCGCCTCCTGCACCACCTGAGCGCTCTTGGTGCCTCCCTAACGATTGACATAAGCCACTGCCGTGGCATTGTCCAACAGGACTCTGACCGACTTGCCCATTAAAAGGGAGCGGAAGGCTAACAGCGCCATATGGACGGCTCTGGTCTCCAACACGTTGATCAACCAGGATGCCTCCTCCGTGGACCAGGTGCCCTGAGCTGAGTGACCTAGACACTGAGCCCCCCCAACTGAGGAGACTGGCATCCTTGAGAAGCACCACCCACTGCGGTAGATCCAGAATCACTCCCTGAACCAGATGAGAGGTCTGGAGCCACCAATGAAGACTGCAGCGTGCCAAGCCTTGCAGAGGGACAGGGACATCCAAACTGTGCCTCTGGGGCAACCACCTCAGGAGCAGAGCATACTGAAGAGGACGCACGTGGGCCTGCGCCCACCTCACCATGTCCAGGGATGCCGCCATCGACCCCAAAACTTGGAGAAAATCCTGCGCCCGAGGACACCGGGATGCCATAAGAAGGAGAATCTGAGATTGCAATTTGCTTACCCGGGCTTCTAGAAGGAAGACCTTCCCCAAGAAGATGTTGAACAGAACCCCAAGGTACTCCGACTCTTGGAAAGGTTGACCACCCAGCCCAACGACCGGAGAAACTCCACCACCCGAGCTATAACCTGGGTGTTCTCCTGCAACGACTTCGCCCGAATGAACCAGTCGTCCAAGTAGGGGTGCACCAGAATGCCCTTCGACCGCAAGGCTGCCACGACGACCACCATCACATCGGTGAACGTCCAGGGAGCCGTGGCTAGGCCAAAGGGAAGTGCACAGAACTTAGAGTCCCAACCCAAGATCGCAAAGCAAAGGAAGCACTGATGAGAGGCCCAAATGGGAACATGCAAGTAGGCCTCCGTCAGATCGAGAGAAGTGAGAAACTTCCCCGGCTGAACCGCCAGAATAACAGACCACAATATCTCCATACGAAAAGAGGGAATCTTGAGAGCCCTTTTGACCCCCTTCAAATCCAGGATGGGCCGAAAGGTCCCCTCCTTCTTGGGCACCCCAAAATAAATCGAGTACTTACCGGTGCCGCAATCCTGAGGGGGCACTGGAACAACTGCTTCGAGATCTAGCAAGCGCTGAAGGGTCTGGCAAATGGCCTGCATCTTCCATGTTGCCTGACATGGAGAGGCTAGGAAAAGATCCGACAGAGATCGGGCAAACTCCAGGGCATAACCGTCTCGCACCACCTCCAGGACCCACTGATCGGACGTGATCTTGGCCCACTTGGGAAAAAAGTTACGCAGCCGGGCACCCACCGGAACCAAAGGGGGCGCCGGCAAGGCGTCAATGTGCAGGACGGGCAGCGGGGGAACCGGCTGATAAAACCGACCCAGGGAAAACCCCAAAGCCTGGAAAGAAGCAGTCCCATGCCCAGAGCGATACTTGTGGAACTCCCGCAGAAGCCCCCGGGCAGTGCCACCCCGAGACGCCGGACAGGCACAGTTCTCAGGCAGGCGGGGCACCTTAGAGTCCATCAGAATCTGAAGCAACTTATCCAAGTCCTCTCCAAACAAAAAAAAACCCCGAAAGGGAAATTTAGTAAGCTTAGCTTTAGACGCGGCATCCGCCGACCAAGCGCGAAGCCACAAAATACACCGCGCAGACACGCCAAAGGCCATAGACTTAGCCGAGATCCGCACCAAGTCATAAAGAGCATCTGAGAGGAACGAGGCAGCCATCTCAATCTTCACTACCAAGGACCAGTCATCAGACTCTCGATCCAGGACACGCTCAGCCCACCGAAACACGGTGCAAGCCACCAGCCCCCCACCAATAACCACCTGGACCCCAAAAGCAGAGGCCTGAAAATTCTGCTTAAGAATGGTCTCCAACTTACGCTCCTTAGAGTCCCATAAGGCAGAACTGCCCTCAACAGGCACGGTATGCCACTTTAATGTAGCCCGATCCCCCTCGGGATGGGATACAAACGAGCCATGGCGCGCGCCAACCAAACGGTGCCTCTGGCGATTTCAACTGTGCCAGTACAATATCCCGAATATCCTGATGCACAGGAAAAGAGCGGGAAACCATACAGATCCCCCTAAGTAGAGGGTCCCCCACACACGGAGTCTCTGATGGCGAATCTTCAAAATGCAACAACGAGGAAACCTGATGAATCAAGTCCGGTAGCTCATCCCTCTGAAAAAGGCACACTACAGACGCCTCTTCGCCGGGGGACAGGAATCCTGACAACCCGCCACCAGCGGCCGTCCCCTCAAGAAGGTCCTGAAAATCCTCAAAAGGGTCAAGATCCTCATCCAGGGCGACATGCTCCTCAGACCACAAATCCTCATCCCAAGACACCCGTGGGCGCTTGGACGAGGGAGAAGGAGGAGGGGACGCCAAAAAAGAAGAGGGAATCAAAGCCACAGGGGGTGCGGAGGAAACCCCACTCCCCGAAACCCCCTGGGTGCATATGGGACCCCAGTCGCCTGAAAATAGGCTCTGCATAAAGAAAAAAATTAAATCAGGAGAAAAAAACCCCGGGGGTCCCAAGGAACTCAGCAGAAACCTGCCCCTGTTTTTCCAATACATTGGGAAGGTCACCTGAGGTTGCAGACAAAATGGAGGGGCCAGACTGAGAAAATGGCGAAGTTCATAGAAACATAGAAATAGACGGCAGATAAGGGCCAGGGCCCATCTAGTCTGCCCACCCCAATGACCCTCCCCTACCTTTCTCTGTGAATAGATCCCACATGTCTATCCCATTTGGCCTTAAAATCAGGCACGCTGCTGGCCTCAATAACCTGAAGTGGAAGACTATTCCAGCAATCAACCACCCTTTCAGTGAAAAAGAATTTCCTGGTGTCCCCGTGCAGTTTCGCACCCCTGATTTTCCACGGATGCCCCCTTGCTGCCGCGGGACCCTTGAAAAAGAAGATATCTTCTTCCACCTCGATGCGGCCCGTGAGATACTTGAATGTTTCGATCATGTCACCCCTCTCTCTGCGTTCCTCGAGTGAATACAGCTACAACTTATCCAGCCGTTCCTCGTACGGGAGATCCTTGAGTCCCGAGAACATCCGGGTGGTCATTCTCTGGACCGACTTCAGTCTCAGCACATCCTTACGGTAATGCGGCCTCCAGAATTGTACACAGTATTCCAAGTGGGGCCTCACCATGGATCTATACAATGGCATAATGACTTCAGGCTTACGGCTGACGAAACTCCTGCGTATGCAACCTATGATTTGCCTTGCTTTGGATGAAGCTTGCTCCACTTGATTGGCAGTCTTCATGTTCTCACTGACGATCACCCCTAAGTATCGTTCTGCTTCAGTTCTTATTAGGATCTCGCCATTAAGGGTGTAAGTCTTGCATGGATTTTGGCTGCCCAGGTGCATGACATTGCATTTTTTGGCATTGAAGCCGAGTTGCCAGGACCTAGACAAGCGCTCCAGTAGGAGTAGGTCGTGCATCATGTTGTCGGACATTGAATTTATGTCTGTTGTGCTTTTGCCCACTACATTGCTTAGTTTGGCATCATCGGCGAATAATGTTATTTTACCTCGCAGCCCTTCTGCCAAATCTCTTATAAAGATGTTGAATAGGATCGGGCCCAGGACCGAGCCCTGCGGCACTCCACTGATTACCTCCGTCATTTCGGAGGGGGTGCCGTTCACCACTACCCTCTGAAGCCTACCTCCAAGCCAGTTCCCAACCCATTTTGTCAATGTGTCACCCGATCCTATAGAACTCATCTTGCTCAGCAACCTGAGGTGTGGTACGCTATCGAATGCTTTACTGAAGTCCAGGTATACGATGTCCAGGGACTCCCCAACATCCAGCTTCCTCGTCACCCAGTCAAAGAAGCTGATCAGGTTGGATTGGCAGGATCTCCCCTTAGTAAATCCATGTTGACGGGGATCCCGTAGATTCTCCTCGTTCAGGATCGTGTCCAATTGGCGTTTGATTAGAGTTTCCATTAGCTTGCTCACTATTGATGTGAGACTCACTGGTCTGTAGTTAGCAGCCTCCGTCCTGCATCCTTTTTTGTGGAGTGGAATGACGTTAGCCGTTTTCCAGTCCAATGGGACTTTACCTGTACTAAGGAAGAGATTGAAGAGCGCGGATAGCGGTTCCGCCAAGACATCACACAACTCCCTGAGCACCCTGGGGTGTAGGTTGACAGGCCCCATTGCCTTGTTAACCTTAAGCTTTGACAGCTCGCAGTAAACACCGCTGGGAGTAAATTCGAAATTACTAAATGGGTCATCTGCGTCAACCCTTGTCTGTAGCTGAGGGCCGAGTCCTGGCGCCTCGCGGGTGAAGACTGAGCAGAAGTATTCATTTAACAGTTGGGCTTTTTCCGAGTCCGCTTCTACATAGTCTCCATCTGGTTTCCTAAGACGTACTATCCCGCCTGAGTTCTTATTTCTGTCACTGATATACCTGAAGAAGGATTTATCTCCTTTCTGGATGTTCTTCGCTAGAGACTCCTCCATGTGGAATTTGGCCTCCCTAACTGCTGTTTTGATGTCTTTTGACTTGGCCAGATAGACTTCCCTAGAGTCCTGTTTCCCTGATTGTTTGTAAGAGATGAATGCTTTTTTCTTCTCCTTGATGAGGTCCGAAAACTCCGCAGAGAACCACTGTGGCTTATTGTTCCTTCGCCGTTTACTTACTGATTTAACATAGCGGTTTGTTGCTTCTTGTATGGTGGCTTTCAAAGTCGACCACATTTCTTCCACGTTATCGGTTTCTGCTTGGCTTTGTAGCGCCTGGTGAACGAAGTCTCCCATTTCTTTGAAGTTTGTGTCCTTGAATTTGAGGACCTTGGTCAGTGTGGTAGATTTAGTGAAACCTTTCCTGAGATTGAACCATACCATGTTGTGGTCACTGGAGGCCAATGTGTCGCCCACCGAGACCTCTGTGACACTTTCTCCATTGGTAAGTATCAGGTCCAGTATTGCCTGATCCCTTGTTGGTTCCAACACCAGTTGCCTGAGTCTTGCTCCCTTCATAGAGTTTAATAGCCTCCTGCTGCTGCCGGAAGCAGAGGAAAATGTGTCCCAATCCACATCAAGCATGTTGAAATCACCTAACAATACTGTGTCCCCACGCAAGGTGATATTCTCTATATAATTCCATATCTAGGTCATCCTTTTGTCTTGGGGGTCTCTATATTACGCCAAGATACAGGCATTTGTCCTTCCCTCTGGCTAAATTTACCCAAAGGGATTCCCCAGTGTAGTGGACATCTGTGATTCTGGTGACCTTAATGTCATCTTTAGTATATAATGCTACACCTCCTCCCATTTTGAATTCCAAGATCTTGTTTCCCAGGTACCACGTACCTCCAGGTTGTATGTTTGTTACGTCTCAGTGGGGATGTTCCCGCTTGAGCTACTTGGACACCTTTAGCATTATTCGCATGTTTTGTACTTTCCCTAGACCCAGAGTTACAACGTGCACCTATCCCGGACTCCCCAGACCCAGAACTACAGTGTGTTTCTATCCCAGACCAGAAATGTGTGTACCCTGTGGGGGTATTCCCGCTTGGGCTACTTGAACTCCTTTAGTACAATTTGCAATGTGTGTTCTCTCACTGGACCCAGAATTACAATGTGTACTCCCCCTAGACCCAGAATTACAATGTGTACTCCCCCTAGACCCAGAATTACAATGTGTACTCCCCCTAGACCCAGAATTACAATGTGTACTCCCCCTAGACCCAGAATTACAATGTGTACTCCCCCTAGACCCTGAATTACAATGTGTACTCCCCTTAGATCCAGAATTACAATGTGACCCAGAATTATAATGTGAGCTAACCCCAGACTCGAAAGTGTGTATACTCTCCCCTGACCCAGATCGGTGTTTACTTACCTTAGTCTCAAAAAAGTATTGGCAGCTTAGCTCGCCAGGTAGGTTGTTTGTGCCTGTACCCTCCCCCAACTTACCTAGTTTAAAGCCCTGTGTAGTAGGCGGGCTAGACAGTGTCCAAGGACGTTCTTCCCTCTTCTGGTCAGGTGTAACCCGTCTGGTCCCTGTAATCCTTGCAATGCCTCTCCATGGTGCAAGAACCCAAAGTTCATCTCCTTGCACCATCCCTGCAGCCAGTCGTTTGCCCTCTGGATGCGATCCTCCCTGGCACTGTTGCATCAGAGAAACCTTCTGCCCACACACACACGCGATACACGTAGGCTCCAGCGGCTTTCAACAAGTATTCTGAAAAAACCTTAAAACGTGCCAAGAAGGTAAGGGGGGAGGGAGATAGATTCGTAGGAAGGAGGGAGGGGGCCATGCGTGTTCCCTCCCTTAACTTTGGGGACAAGGCCATTCATTGATCCATGGGGCAGTGGATGGCCTTGTCCCCGCACCTGCAGTGAGCACCTTTTCCCCCTCCACCGTTTTGGTAGGTTACCCGTGGCTAGCAGCGGGGAACATCCACCGTATCATTCTCTAATGAGGAGGAGATGAAAACCTGGAGTGGATTCCTTCTGCATGGCTCACAAGCATGGGGAGAATACCCTACTGTCCAGGTTGATACATCAATTGCACTGGAAACCAGTATTACAAATTACACATGCCTAGAGTGCACCCCAAAGCAGCTAAATTTAGGCTCTGTAGTCTCTTCATTAAAGGCCAACTCCTGAAAACAGATTTCTAGCATCTTATCTCCTCCAAGCTTGGACATACTGACCTCCTGCAGACTTCCTCTTCCTTGGCGTTTCCAACTCTTCATCCTCACTCTCATTTTCTTTTTCTCTCTCTTTATTTGCAATAGACTCCATGTAACCCTCCGGATACTGGAAAGATCATGAAAGACAGGGTCATTATCACAATCTTGGTGTAAAATTAAGCTTCAAATCACTAACAAAATGCAAGAGACACCAACCTACTCTATATCAGAGATATGATTATAGGCCTAAGGATATGGAAGGTAGCGGAAAGGAAAAAATTTTGCTGCTGCAAACTAGGATACTGATGTAGTGTTACTGCCTCTTTGGATTACCATGTAAAGAACACTATTAGACAAACAAATCTGCCTTTCAATATAGCCATGTACGTGTGTTGCAGGAGGGGAACCACACACTAAATTTGCGAGTCAAGTCTAGAGTCTCCTTCACTACATGCATTAATGGGACATGGAATCACAGTCTGGATTAAGATCACACTATTAAAAAATCATGAACCAAACCTATAAAGCATAAAGTAGGCAGGAAGGGAATCAACTCTGATTCAGCGCGTTTGGTTATTCCCACCCCCCTCCTATTTAAGATACCCTGTTTCAGTGCCTTGGATTTCTCTTTGTATCTTTCCCCCCACAAAAAAAAAAGGTTGGGTGGGGGTGAAGCCGATTTACAGTGAGTGCACTAAAATGTAACATGTTAAATCATTGAGATATCCATGGACAAGAATCCACTCATTCTGGGGCAAATTGAGTGATCCTATAAGATGCTATAAGATGCTATAAGAAGGAAAGATTAGGCCTTATCTTTGCTAATCTCTAGTAAACCACACTATTCCTGAACAAATGGGTAGTCAATCCCATCTCACAAGATCTCTTGTATGAAGCTTAATTTGCATAGTTTTGCTACTCCTCTTACCTCTAGACTGCCCTCCAACTTCCAGTGTGTGACAAAGCAGTCAGCCATTCCTGTAGGACATAGAAAAGGGAGGGGTACGGGAAAAGCAAGTCTAATCTGCTCATATCAATAAACATTAAATAAACAGCCATAAATTTGGAACAGAACAACTATGAAACAATGCAACAAGGAGACTTCCTGCATTCACAAAGTGGGGGCACATTAACATGAGACGCCCCTTGGGGCAAAGCGCCAGACATTTGCAGATTGTATTCCTAATCGGGCTAGTTAAAACCAAGAAATCCAACTTACCCAGTGTGTCTCAAACTGTGTGCCCTGAAGAGTTCCAGTTGTGCTAGTGCCTCTCAAACTGTGTGCCCCAAAGAAATTCCAGGTGTGCCATGAAAGATTCCAGAATTTTACTTTAATTTAAAAAATTCCCTTTATAAGTATACACTAGAATAGATGACATGACATGAGAGTATGTCAATGTTATGAGCGCCTGTGTGCGTAAGGATATAACCGCCCAGACAAGCATCATTCTTTGATGTGATTGGTCCTTGAAAACTAATGGAGGTTTTGGAATGTGCAGAATCAGATGTAAAAATGACAGTTTGGAAATTTCTCAACTGAAAAATCAGCTGGAAGATTATGAAAACCGTGGCAGAAGGAAAAATGTAAAACTTTTTGGAATATAAGAAAATTTGGAAGGAGGAAATGCCATACAGTTTTTAGAAAATTTAATACCTAAAATACTGCAGTTGGATTTCAAACAGCCTTTAGAAATAGAACGTGCACACAGGATTCCAACAAAGCGTGTGGAGAACCAAGGGAGACCAAGGCCACTGATATTCAAGATGTTAAGATACCAGCAAGCAATAGAAATTTTAAATGCTGCCAAGAAAGATAAAAATTTAAATTATAAAGGGTCCAAAATATGGTTTTTGTCTGATTTTGCTAAAAATACAGCAAACATTAGGAAGAAATTCCTTGATCTGAGACCTCAATTAAAGGAAAAAGGATATAAATATGGGTTATATTACCCAGCAAAAATGAGGGTATCTTGTGGGGATAAATCTTTGTATTTTGTAGACCCGGAAAAGCTAAAGACTTTTCTTTCAAAATCAGAACCTATGTCATTTTAGCACAATGGGTGTTGAAATGAAAAGAAAAATATTAAGACTGGTTGGGTGGATATTGAACAAAAAGTTTAATATAAAGAACTATGAGACTTTGGAGTGTTGAAGAAAGAAGAATATGAAATAAAGAACAGAAAATAAAATGGACAAGGGAAAAAGACAATAAAAGAATATAAAGAAGGAAAAGCAGGAAGGATGGACTGGAAAGTCATGAGACTGAACTTTAGGAGATTGAGGGATGGATGGCTGGAGTAAAGAGTGAACAGAAAGGAATAAAGGACTTGACTAATTAACAAAAGGAGAAAAGTGAAGAATGGACAAGACAATAAATAGATGGGAAGAAGAAGAAAGCAGAATGGATAGACTAAAAGGATATTAAATAAAATGACAATTGGCAGTCTAGAGAATTAAGAGAGGATGGATTTAGCTAAGAAATAAATATGAAAGTTTAGTTAATTTAATAATAAGTCAGTAAATGAATAGTAATGAATGAAAGGACAAGAAGAAGAATGTAGAATGGACTAATTATAGACAGAAAAGTTATATGACATTTAGATGCAAGTAAAGGAAAGGAAAATGAATAATATACAAGAAAGATACATAATAAGAATTTATTGGTAATTGAAGGAGATGACTAAAAGATCAAATGTAAAGATTGATTTTGTAATATTATAGTTTTAAAAGGATTGGACTTTAATTGGAAAATAGGAAATATTAAAAAAAAAATTATAAAATGAAAAATTTATTTTTCAGAATGAAATAAAAATGTTTATATATAAATAGAAGATAAAAACTTATAAAATTGTAAACAATTTTTAAAGAAGTATATGAAGATATGGATATTTGTTTTTAGGTATTAAAAGGATGTTAGGGGTTGATGGATTGGATTGTATGGGATATAGGAAAAATGATACTACTTTATTAAATATATGTTTGATAGAATTTTCTCGATGGGCATGGAACGGAGGAAAGCCACAGAAGCAGCCATAGCTCTGACCCTGTGGGCCGTGACAGCACCTTCCAGTGAGAGACCGGCCCGAGCATAACAGAACGCAATGCAGGCAGCAAGCCAGTTGGAAAGCGTCCGTTTAGAGACAGGACGACCTAGGCGGTTAGGGTCGAAGGACAAAAAGAGCTGAGGGAACGAGCGGTGGGCCCTGGTACGGTCAAGGTAGTATGCAAGGGCACGCTTACATTCCAGCGTGTGTAACGCCTGTTCCCCAGGATGAGAATGGGGCTTAGGGAAAAAGACAGGCAACACAATGGACTGGTTGAGGTGAAATTCCGAGACCACCTTGGGAAGGAATTTAGGATGGGTACGCAGAACCACCTTGTCATGGTGAAAAACAGTGAAAGGTGGGTCGGCAACCAGTGCATGCAGCTCACTAACCCTCCTGGCAGAGGTGATGGCAATGAGGAAAAGCACCTTCCAGGTAAGAAATTTGAGCGAAGTTGTGGCAAGAGGCTCAAAAGGAGGTTTCATGAGGGCAGATAAAACCACATTCAGGTCCCAGACGACTGGAGGAGGCTTCAGAGGTGGTTTGACATTGAAGAGGCCCCTCATGAACCGGGAAACCAGGGGGTGAACCGTGAGAGGTTTTCCGAGGATAGGCTCATGAAACGCAGTGATGGCACTGAGGTGGACTCTGATTGAGGTAGACTTGAGGCCAGCGTCGGATAGAATTTTGTTGTATGAAGTAAAATATTGGAGAAATGAATTTAAAAATTGGTGAGAATATAAAGATACATTAATGGAATGTTATAAATTAAATATGGTTATGGGACCAAAGGTTAAACAACAGATAGAGAATAGTAATTATTTTAAAATGGAAAAAAAAAAAAAAAAAGATTTTATGATTAGAAGTGAGATATACTTAGATACATTGTGGAAGGTTAGTGAGTTTGTCTTAAGAAATGATAAAGGGGTTATTAATAAATATTGGTTGCCTGGGGGAGAGGGGGAAAGTTGGGATTGCTGTTCCAATGTGTGTCCTTAAGCAGTCATTATATTGGGGGGGGGGGGGAAAGATGGGGTTTAAAGGTATTACTAGAATGATTAAGGAAAAGATTAATAAGGGATTGGGTACTTTAGGGGTAAAAATGTGTGTCATTGAGAGAAGTTCTTTAGATATTAAATATGAAAGAAGGAAGGAAGAAGATTATGATGAGAAGTTTAAAATATATTATGTCTTTTAAGATATTTTCTATTAATGTTAATGGCCTGAATCATGTAATCAAAAGGAAAAAGGTATTATCATTTTTAAAAAAGCAAAATGCGGATGTTTATTGTTTGCAAGAGACTCATCTGAATATAAAGGAATCACAGAAACTAATGGGTGGGTGGGTGAAGGAATGTTTTTTTGCTCCAGCAGCAGGCAAAAAAGCAGGGGTAGCAGTTCTTATAAATAAAAAGTGTATGGCCAATTTTAAGGTAGTAAATTCAGATCCACATGGAAGATGGATACATATTGATATGAGTATGGGAAATAATACCCTGACGTTGTTCAATATATATGCCCCTAATTCAAATCAATCAGAATTTTTTAAAAAGATGCAGAGTATGTTGTTACCACTGGCTGCTTCTAATTTAGTGGTGGCTGGAGATTTTAATGCTGTAATGGATCCATTATTGGATAAAAAACCAGGTAAAAGTATAAAATCTTTAGGTTTAGATAATTTGGTTCAATCATGTGATTTGAAGGATATATGGCGTATTCTTCATTTTAATGATCAGGAATTTTCATTTTGTTCACAGGTTCATAAATCATTTTCAAGAATAGATTATATTTTTATTTCATCACATAAGGTGCAACAAGTGATTAAGGCTTCCATTGATCCTATTATTATTTCGGATCATGCGGAAGTATGGATAGAATTACAACTGGATCAATTAGAGAATAGAAGACCTCTTTGGAGATTTGATAATGCATTGCTTGTGGATGACAAATTTTTGAAAAATTTTAAAACACAAATTAGTGATTTCTTTCAAATAAATTTAGTGGAGGACACATCTATTGAAAATGTATGGGACGCATTTAAAGCGACTATGAGAGGTCATATTATATCTTATTCGGCTTTTGTTAGGAAACAGATTAAAATGCAGTATATAGAGTTAGAAAAAGAAATTAAAGTATTAGAAACTAAATTGGTAAGCAAATGGGAACATGAGGTATTGCAAGCTCTTTTGAAAGCAAAAGGTAAATATAATGAATTAGCTTCAAAAATGATAAGAAGAGATTTGTTTTCCAAACAGACAATGTATTATGGAAATTCTAATAAGGCGGGAAGATTATTAGCGAATTATCTTAAAGCAAAAAAAAGAAGAACTAATATTAATGGGATAAAAGATGATAATGGTATAATAACAAATCAAACGGATATAATTTTAAAACAATTTTTAAAATTTTATAAAAACCTGTATTCTTCTGAGCCTTATTTGGAGAGGCAAAAAGATGGTAAAAAATTTTTAGATTTAATTAATGGACCCAAGGTTCCTGATCATATAAAACGGAGTTTAGATGAACCTATATCATTAAAAGAATTAGAAACAGCATTGAGATCTCTTAGAGTTGGATCCGCTCCAGGTGGTGATGATTATACAGTAGAATTTTATAAAACATTTCAAAATGTCCTTTCCCCATATTTACTAAATTTATATCAGACACAACTTATAAAAGGTGATATTAAAGGTACTATGGCTGAATCAGTAGTAATTGTTTTGCCTAAACCAAATAAAGATCCTACTTTGGTTTCGAACTACAGGCCTATATCTTTAATAAATGTGGATAATAAAATTTTGGCGAAAATTTTGGCTTTGAGATTAGCCAAAGCTCTCCCACATATTATAGACACGCATCAGACTGGTTTTGTTGCTAAAAGGCATTCCTCTAATAACTCTAGATTATTGTTTCGTTAAATTTATTTTAAAAAATGGGTGAACCGGCTTTTACAGTTTCATTGGATGCAGAAAAAGCGTTTGATAGGGTAGAATGGAATTTTATGTATCAAGCTTTAGAATGGTTTGGTATAGGTTCTGGATTTATACAAATGGTAAAAACATTGTATAGCTTCCCGATTGCAAGATTAAATATTAACAATATGTTATCTGAAGGTTTTAAATTGCAGAGGGGAGTTAGACAAGGTTGTCCTTTATCTCCTTTGTTATTTGATGTTGTATTAGAACCCTTATTGTTAGCAATACAGCAAGCAAGAGGGATACAGGGTATTCCATATTCTGATATGGAATATAAAATTTCAGCATATGCGGATGATATTTTACTTTATTTGAGAAATCCAGAGTCTACCTTATCTTGTCTATTAGAATTAATTGATATGTTTGGTAAATTTTCAGGATATAAAATTAACTGGAGTAAGTCGGAAATTATACCTTTAAATGTTCATTGTGTAAAAGGATTATTTGACGCTTTTCCGTTCATATGGAAGGAAGAAGGATTTAAATATCTTGGCATTCAAGTTAAAAATACAATTGAAGATATCGTAAAAGAAAATGAAAAATTTGTATTAAAAAGAGTTACGGAATTGTGTGAGCAATGGAACCCTTTACATATCTCTTGGTGGGGGAGAGTTCAAACTATTAAAATGATGATGTTGCCTGTAGTTTGCTACCAAATGAGTATGATACCGATTTATTTTCAGGGGTCCTTTTATAAAAAGCTTAATAGCATTTTAACGAAATTTCTTTGGCTTGGTAAAATACCTAGAATAGCTTTAGTAACTTTGCAAAAATCAATTAAGGAGGGAGGGGTAAATTTTCCAAATTTTTATAGGTACCATCAAGCCTATATTTTACGTCAGGGTATGTATTGGATCCTCCCAGAACTTATAGATAATGCACCGGATTGGTTGTATTTGGAATGGCGCCTTATGTTTCCACTAAATTTAGTTCATCTTCCAAGTATCAACATGCCTAGAAGATACAGAGAAAATAAGATATTAATGGATACTTGGAAAACGTTAAGGTTTATTAGTAAATTAACACCTATCCCAATAAACAAGTCAACTAATCAGTCTTTATGAATAAACTCCAAGATCAAAATTGGCGGAGCTCAAATCCTTTGGAAGAACTGGATTATTGCAGGCATTAGGTCTCTAAATGATGTTATTTCAGAAGGTAAACTGCTGGAATTTTCACAATTGCAACATAGATTTGGTCTTAGTAAAACACAAAGTTTTAAATGGTTGCAATTGAAGCAGGCCATTCAGGTTGGGTTCCCTGAATGGAAAACATTGAATAATCAATATAGTTTAGAGTTCTTATGTTTCCAAGCAGACTTCCTAGGGCATCAAGCCGCATTGTGGTATAAATTAATATCTGGATATTTGAATAAAAAACCAAAAAATGGTCTAAGAGATATTTGGAGCATTGAGATTAAACACCAAATTACTGCATCTCAATGGCCACTAATTTGGTCTTGGAGAATGAAATGTACAGTGTCAGCATCTATGAGACAAACTTGGTTCTTTTTATTACATAGAGCTTTTTGGACCCCTACACGTTTGCAAAAATTAGATAGTTCTAAGTCCAATAAATGCTGGCACTGTAATCTGGAACCTGGGACATTGGATCATTTACTGTATCATTGTCCCTACATTAAAAGTTTTTGGAATGCAATTTGGCCACAAATTAATAAATTGATGGAAAACCATGTAGCAATATCATATGATACAGTGTTATTTGGAATGATGATGAGAAAAAAAAGTCAAATTTCACCAGAAAATAACAAGCTTTTATTAGTCATGACAGGGGTTGCCATTCAGCATATAACCAATAACTGGAAGAATCATAGTAACCTTAATTATACATTTTGGTGGAATACAATTTGTCATATTTTCAAAATGGAAAGAGCAATAGCAATAGCAATACAAAGAGGGACATATCCTAAATTTATAAAAATATGGGGGCCATTGACAAAATATTGTAGTGAATGAATAGTAAGATGTCTCTTCTTCTTTTCTTTTTTTTGTCTTCTTCTTTATGGCACATATGGAGGGGGGGTAGTGAAAATAATTTTACATAAAATGTTATAAAATGGTATATAATATGTATAAGATGATTGGAAAATACTTGAAGGGTGGGGGGTGGGGGAGGGGATAAAAATATGCTTAGAATTTTATGTAGTAGATATAAAAGTGATATTGTGTATTCATTAGTTGTAACTTAATATTTTGCACACTTCATGTAAAATATGAAAATGAATAAAGAATTTAAAAAAAAAAAAGAAAACTAATGGCAAGTAATTTTAGTTTTATTTTTTATGCAGTAATCCTAACTTGAGCAACAGTAATCAAGGCTTTGTTATCATTTGGATCTTATCTTTGCTAACTTGAATTTTCAGCTCTGACAAATTAAATCGAAAAAAAGAGAATGACTGCAGGTGGTGGATGATGAAATGTGTGCTTTCTTGTTGAGTATCAAGCCACCTTTTGAGTTCATTTCCATATAAAAAAAAGAAGCACATCCATCGCATTGATTGGCAATTCTATTCTATCTACTTTAGTTTCAGTGTTGTTAAAATTACCCATACATAGCTTAAAGAACTTTAAATAAATAACTCAAATTTAGTTTTGTTGGTTTTGCAATTCTATAATTTCAATTATAATGTGCCGTGAAATACATTTGTTCCATTTAGTGTGCCAGAGCTAAAAACGTTTGAAGCACACAACTTACCGGTGCTTATTGATGCATAAAAACCAGCAAATCTGTATCTCCCAGGGTGGGCTTCAGAGAAGAGTGTGGGTTTACAAGAAAAATTAGCAAAGGTAAGAACCTAATCTTTAGGGGGTACACTCCTGGGGCCCCTTGGCAGCTGACATAGGCTACTGCCTTGACATTGTCCAAGAAGACCCGAACCGCCTAGTTATGAAGCGTACACTCAAATTGAAAGAGATCCAGACAAATCACTCAAAGCTCCAAGCAACTGATTGAGCACTTCCTCTGGGAAGGAGACCAGTAGCACTTAGGATATAAATGGTATATAAATGTGATTACCTTGCCAGAGATGTCGCCTGTTCTTGGAGGAAGCTCGGGACCCAGATGATAGCCATCGGAACTGGGGTTGACGGCAGTTAAAGAATAGAATGGGAATGGTGGTTGAAATGAATTAGGGTGGAGATGGAGGTGGATATGGAGAGGGATAAGGATATGATGTATTCCGGAAAGGCATTTAAGATCTGGTGTTAAATGATCATAATAATTACAAGTCAAAGATCTTGATGCTTTTTTGGAGTGTGTTTCTGTTTCTCTCTATGCTTATTTTTATCTCTATTTTGTTTACTTTAATTATTATTTTAATTCTATCTTTAAATTATTTATTCATTACTTGTTGGAATATTTCATTTCTATCTCTATCTCTACCTCTGTCTTTTTATTTTATTTTTCATACTGTTTCTTCAGGTATTTTAGTTAGATTGTGAGCCTTTGGGACAGTTAGGGAATTTCCAAGTACCTATCTTATTTATTTAGTTTTTATTTATTGTATCTTTAGAAACCTCACGGTTATTAGCGGTATATAAGAATTAAATTAAATTAAATTTTTAAAAACCTCAGTGCTGTTTGAATAGTCTGCGGACAGTGGGGTCCCCTTGATCCATAGTATCCTTCAGATCTGTGTCCTGCACGATATCCTAATTTACCAACTTTCTGGGATAGGCATTGATTCCACAGTCAGACTGGTTCTCGAAATTTTTACGATCCCGCTCTTACACTGTTAACATGAATGGAACCATGTCTTCTCCTTGGAGACCGCTATGTGGTGTTCCCCAGGGATCACCCCTGTCCCATATTCTTTTCAGCATTTATATGTCTTCTTTGAAATTCTTCCATCTATCTCCCTTTGAAATTCTATTTACATATGAAGATGACATCCTTGTCCTTCTCGAGACAGATTCGAACCTCACTAACCCCACCGAAAATATAACAGCTTGCATAACGAAACTCCAATCCTAGGCCCTCTCTGTACAAATGAAGCTTAATGAGTCCAAAACAAAACTACTCTGCTTGGCCCAAAATTACCCATGCTCATTCCACTACCTTCTGGTCCCACACTGCAGATCGAATTCTCAAGCAAAGTTTTGGGCATCATTATTGACTCTACACTTTCCTTTAATGATCATCTCAACTCTCTGGTAAAAAAATTATTTTTAGTCTTCACATGTTAAGGAAAGTGAGATCCTGCTTCTGCCAACAACATTTTGGTGTCCTTGTACAATCAATCATTCTTTCCAGACTGGACTATTATAATTCCATCTAAGTCTAACCAAGAAAAATCTTCAAAGACTTCAGCGGATCCAGAACACTGCAGCTAGGTTGATCTTCGCTAAAAGCAAATTTGATCATGTTTCCTCACTTCTGTCAAAACTTCACTGGCTTCCGGTGATTTCTAGGATTCACTTTAAATGTACCTGCCTAATTTTCAAGATCCTACATGGCATTTCTTCCTCCCCTAATTCCACTATCCTGGAATTCGAGACCCGACACTACCAGATCCGCCCACATATTCAAACTATCTTTCACTTCGTTAAAAGGCGTCATGTAAGCAGGTAAATTAGGGAAATCCCTTTTCTTCAAATTCACTGAGCTTTGGAATAACCTCCCTGCCCCGCTGCGGAACCTAGGCTCATTCCAATTATTCCGAAAGCATCTGAAAACCTGGCTTTTCTCCAAAACATAAAGCTATCTATTTAAAATGTAAAGCTAGCTATCCTCTAATTTCTTATTATGTCCTTCCCTCATTTATTGAATTACCTGTAAACCGTACTGAGCTCTATCTTCATGGAGATGATGCGGTATACAAACTTAAGGTTTAGTTTAGGTCTGTGAGCACACCGTCATCACCCATTGTGGAAGTACCTGCCAGAAAAAGTAAAGGTATAAAACACAGCATCCGGAAAACTTCCGGCAGAAGCATACAGCTGTAAGCAGCAAGCACTTGCAGCTCCGCAACACCCGAAGCAGATCTGCAAATATTCAGCAATCTTTTCCCCCGTTCCCTTGCTATCTATGTACTATTTGTGAGAGTATATACTACAGGCAAACCAGGCATAAGATCTACTGAGTACATAGCCGCTAAATTAACAAGAAAAGACCATGCAGAGCCCGGGCTAGCTGAATCCAAGATGGCGAATCACGTGGGCTAGCCTACCCCGATGACCCCCTAGCTCGGTATGGGTGGCTGAAGTGACTGTGGAGGTGCAGGCTGCCTTGGAGGCTACACTTGGAGAAACTGCAATGCATACTGGACAAATCTGACAATCTAGACCAGCGTTTTGTCTTCTTAACATCTCAAGTGCGTGAGGCTCAACACATTAGTAATGCGGAGGATGCGATACAGCGGATTACTCAGGAGCAGGCGACCTACTCCTCCATGCTAGCTGACCTGAAAACAAAGATTGAGGATTTGGAAAATAGGTCCCGCCGCAATAACCTGTGCTTTGTGGGACTCTCTGAGGCCATGGACGATAAGTCTCTAGGTAACTTTTTGGAGCACTGGCTAACCGAATCTTTGCACTTGTCTACAGCGATGGGACCTCTCTGCATTCATGTGTGCATACATTAAGCCAAAGGTGAGAGCTCCAGGGAAAACCACATGTGGTGATCTGCCACCTTCTTAATTATCACCATAAAATGGATATTCTGCAGGCATTAAGACGGGGCAGCAAGCTGCAGTATGAGAATCCTCTGTTTTCAAGATTGAGTGGAGGTGTCAAGCTTGGCGGCGTTTCTCTCCATATTTTTGTGGAGAGGGGACCTAGGATTAACCTCTAAACCAGTGGTTCCCAACCCTGTCCTGGAGGAACACCAGGCCAATTGGGTTTTCAGGCTAGCCCTAATGAATATGCATGAAGCAAATTTGCATGCCTATCACTTCCATCATATGCAAATCTCTCTCATGCATATTCATTAGGGCTAGCCTGAAAACCCGATTGGCCTGGTGTTCCTCCAGGACAGGGTTGGGAATCACTGCTCTAAACCACCCAAAACCTGAATTTGAAGACCCCTGTGTCAGCCTGTTAGTCACTGTGGCACGCCTTATGCTGGGAGCTGCAAGATGGAAGCTGTAGCAGCTTACAGGGAGATCTCTGCCTCAAGAAGCCTGGAACCTAAACTGCCTCTTGGGCCCACCGAACCAACCAGAGATGTCCACCCTTCCCAGAACCCGTGCATGCTAATGGATAGAGGAACGCAGTCAGCCCCGAACCTAGATAAACTGCCACAGAGCCACGCAGCTTGCGCTTGAACCCAGTAGCGGACAAACCTGGGGTGAAATATGCTCCCAAGGGAATGGTCCCCGAGCCCTGAACTGTGAATGCAGACTATCCAGATGAGTGCACTGCAAAGCAGCCAACCCCTTGGAAGCAGGCTATGTCCCCCAGAGCCTGCGATCTCCTACAGCAAGAGCTGTACCTTCAAGGGATCCTCTGCAGTATAAGAAATATGCAAAGTAGCTGAAAAAAACCCCTAAGTAAATAAAAATAAACATGAGCAGAAAAGACTAGCTGTCCAGTTATCTTGCAGGTAGACAACTAGAAGTTGGAGGGCAGTCTAGAGATGAGGAGCAAAACTACACAAATGAAGCTTCCAACAAGAGATCTCGTGAGATGGGATTGACTACCTGATTGTTCAAATATAGAGTGGGGTTGTACAAGAAACACAATTCTTTTTCCATCAATACACTGACAATTTAAGAAATCACAGCCTCAGAAGATATTCACATGCCACAGACAATACTACAATTCACCATCATTTCTAATGAATCTGCAAAAGGGGGTGGTGGAAGAGAGATTAGGTTCCTACCTTGATAATATCTTTTCCAGTAGATAGGGATGGTATGCTGAACTAAGAGTCTTGCATCCATTCCCGTGAGCCCATTGCAGGAAATACTGATCACTGTTTTCAGTACCTCCTCCTACTGCTGCCCAATTCACCGATTTAAATCGACTCACCGATTCACTTCAATGAATCAATTAGTTCTCCCCCAAAAAATCAGGCTCACCAATTCAATGACCAACACCCACCCCGGTGAGACCCGACATACCTCTGGAGCGGTGGCCAACCGTTGAAAGCAGCGCTTTCAATAGGCTGCTGTGGCCTGCCTTCCCTCTTCCGTGTCATTGATGATGTCACTAATGATGCAGCAAAGGAAAGCCCTGACGAGCAGGCTGCAGGCAGCCTGTTCACAGCGCTGCTTCTATTGGCTGGCTGCCACTGTTTTAGGAGGCCCTAAGTATGTCAGATCTCATGGTGATGGTGGTGGGGGGGGGGGTTGGTCAAGAGGTGCTGCACATGAAGGGGGAAGAAAGAAGAGGAAGAATTTGAGGACTTGGGATGGAGGAGAGCCCGGCATGGGGTTGGACAGGGCAAAAGGAAGTGGGGTGGGTGAAAAGGCTACAAAATAAACCTGCCAGGACGTTTTTGGAACAAAAGAAAAACCGTCCGATTGAACGGGAAAAGCAAATTGAATCATTTCAATAGACCAAATCAAATCGAAACACTTTCCTGAATCGGACAGCACTACCACCTCCTCCTCCCTACTATTCCTCAGTCAGTAGTTTTTTGTTTGTTTTTTTGTTTTGTTTGTCATTTTTCATGAACTTATCAAGTATACACTTGTACAGAAAGGCGGAGCTAATTAAAGAAAATAAAGTTTCCCAATTAACATTAACCACAATCAAGACAAAATAGTCTTAAACTCCACCTCAAGTCCTCAATCATAGATCCAAGAAGTAAAGCAGCGAGCCTACTGAAATAAAACAGAAATATAAAGAAAGGAAAACAGGGATACAATCAACTGAAGGAAGTGACCAAATTAAACATTGAGCACTCATGTTGTTATCCCAGCTTTCAGGTGTGCAGCTGACAAAAAGGATGTCAGTTGTATAGGGTCAAAGAAAACATATTTTTGCTTTTGATGCAATATCACACATTTACATGGGTGTCGTAAAAAGAAGGAAACTCCAAGGGCAATAACTCCCGGCTTCAAAATCAAAACTTCACGTCGACATTTCTGGGTATCTCGTGCCAGATCTGGGAACATTTGTATTCTAAATCCCAAGAATTCTTTTAACTTATTTTTGAAGTAAAGTCTCAGCAACCAGTTTTTATCTGGTGCCCAAGGCAACAGTAAGAAGTAAAGTTGCAGGTGTCACTGTTTCCTTATCCGACTGTTCCAACATCAACGAAACATTTAAGTTCTGTTGAATCTCTTGTGGTGTCTGTGGGTTTTGATGTTGTCCTTCGTCCCTTCGTATGGGCAAATAATAGACCTGAGTAAATGGTGGGAGCAAATCTTCTGATATACCCAGTATTTCAATCATATACCTTTTTATCATGTCTCTCGGAGGTATTGTTGCCACTCTAGGAAAATTGATTAATCTAAGATTGTTATTACGAGAGAGATTTTCCAAAGCTTCCAATTTTCTTCTCATATTTATATTATCTCTCATTAATGTTTCAGTAAGTTGTTTAGTGGCATCATTTGAGTCTTTGAGGTTCTGCATATCAGTTTGTAAACTTTTAATATATGTTTCATAGGTGTTTAATTTTTGTTCAACTTGACAAATTTGAGGTTTAATAGATTTTGCCAGGTCCGCCACTAGATCCCATATCGCCTCAAGAGTTATTTCTCAGGGTTTCTCTATTGTGATGGATTTTTCAAGCAAGGTTGGAGGATTTAATACAACTGATCTGTCCTCCTGGAAACTGTTCCCCTGGAAGCTGTGCTCCCTCATGCTGTTTACGCCCTCAGCCAAACAGGACTCTCCAAACAGGGTTGGGGCGCCGCGAGGCTACAGCGGCACTTCGGCCCCTTCTTTTCGGCATTTTTTTTTTTTTTTTGTAAGAACGCATCTCAAGAAGGAAAAAAAATCCCAAGAGTTTCAGTTGGGAGTCTAGCCAGGACGCCCCATTGGCCAATCAGTTAGTTTCAAAGCCGGCAACAGCTCTACAAAAGAGAACATAAGGAGAAGGGGAGGACCCCTCCTCCCCAACAAGACTGATCTGCTCATAAATATAAACACATAGCTCATTAACATGCCATGGAGAGGAAAGGAACAAATAATCTTTATTAGCAAAAGGCCATAAGAAACTGCAGAACTCTGGGGAAACCCAAAGTAACTATATACAGACAATATACAATGTTTTCCAATTTATGATAGCTGGCAGAGAGAAGACGCTCCGAAGCTGTTCAGCAGCTTGAAAAGATCGCTAGCACCAGCAATCTTATTGCAGGCTGCTGAAGTTAGGGAGATTGATTCTGGAGGCCGGGGGGAACAGCAGGCCTTCCGGAGGGAGGGGTGTAGTCCTTTGGGGAGGGGGGTACAGGCCTTCAAAGGGAGGACAGGCAGGCAGGCCTTGGGGGGGATGCAGGCCTTCAAATGGGGAGGACAGGCAGGCAGGCCTCTGGGGGGATGAAGGCTAGGAAGTCATTGAAGCTGAACAGCAACACAAAATCCCACGGAAAACCGCAAAAAAAATACATGAAAAACAAAAAATAAGACCGAGCAGATCAAAGTTGCTCCTGCAGGCTCGCTTACAGAAGAAATAACTGACTTAAGGGCAGCTGAAAGCAGGAAGGAGGAGATACTGAAAACAGTGATCAGTATTCTTCTGCAATGGACTCAGAGGAGCAAATGCAAGACCCTTGGCTCAGCATACCATCCTTATTGCACTGGAAAATGGCATTATAAGTGTCCTCCTCTCCATCAGCAGGGCAAATTAGCAAAGCCTTAAGAAAAACTCCAAACCTGCAAAGTGAGCCCCAACTTCTTCATCCTTTCTTTTCCATCCTTAGTCCATGGGGCAGGTTCCTCATCATCTCGTTTCAACAAGTAGCGCCAAACTAAGAAGCCAGATTTCCCCTTTTCTGGCCAATATTTTACAACCTAAAGCACATAGAAGGTTAAAAAGAGCACATTACTTTTCAATACCATCATCTTTGAACAGTCAACCAAAGGCAATAGAGCAAACAGGTTGGCGTGCTACAAGCCAGAGAGATCTTAAAACTTCATGTGTACAGTCATTTTTAAAGCCCATAGTATGTGAAGGCACCATATTCCCTGAAAAGGAAATTTGAGAAGTACTATGACAGTTTCTACCTTTTTAGCAATTCTTATACAAAATATATGAATGCCCAAAAGATAAGTTGTGTGTTTATTCACTTGTGTCCACCTATCACAGCAAATACTACAAGAAAAGTCTTGTGACCAACACTCCCCCCCCCCAAAAAAAAAATAAAATTAGGTTCTTACTTCGATAATCTTCATTCTTGTAAATAGGTGTCATTGTGGACAGATGGGTATTCAATCTGAACCCATATTCTGTGCGGAAGTATCAATCATAGTTTTCAACTCCTCCTTATCCAGTGTACTGCGCTTCCCCCTTCAGTTTGTACCAAAGTTGGCAATAGCCACTATAAACAAACCATAAGAACAAAGGGCACAGGGAAGTTCCCTGAAAACACAGTTGTGTTTTCTCTCTGTAACAAGTCTATAAGCTCTTAATAACCAAACCACCTAGAATGTATGAGAGGAAAAATAACAAGCAACACATTTATGAAGCTCTACATACCCCAGTGCATTATATGTCCTTATACATGTCTTCATCCTCCTATAGGTCAAACTAACATGAAAAACCATCCGTCTAAGGACATTCTTGTTCGAGACAGTAAGCAAGTGCACTATAAGACTGACAGGGCAGAATTCCACTGCTTTGGCATGTTCCATCCATCCTGAATTACACCTATTGCATTAGAAAGAAAGATTAGGTTTTTGCCTCAATAATCTTCTTGTAAATAGGTGTCATACCTATTTACAAGAAGATTATTGAGGCAAAACCTAATCTTTCTTTCTAATGCAATAGGTGTCATTTAGGATGGATGGAACATGCCAAAGCAGTCCTTCAACTCTATGGTGAAACAGATGAGCCTGCTTGCAGTATTGTGGACCCAAAAGCAGAATTCCTCCACTCTGTAGAACTTAGTGAAAATATGAAGAGTAGACCAGGTAGCTGCCCTACAAATCTCAGGCAGAATTGCCCAGGCTTCTGCCTGTGAAGCAACGTTTATCAGTGAATGAACCTTCAATCATATTGACAGTTGCTTTCCACAGGCAATGTAAGTAGAAGAAATTGCCATGCAAATCCATCTAGAGATAATCTCCTTAGACGCTGGCCTGCCCCATCTGGCCAGCACAAATAGAATATCTGAGACCCGAAATTCATTGGTGACCTTGAGATACTGTAGGATCACTCTTCGGACATCCAGCAATCACAGGACATTGTCTCTTTTTTCTAATCCTCAATTCACATGAAAAAACAAAACTACCTTCAGCAAAAAGGATGGGACTGTGTGTAGGGAAACTCCTTCCATGAATCTAAGGACTGGTACTCTGCAGGAAAGCACCTGCAACTCTGACACTTGTGAGGATGCAATAGCATCTAAAAAAGTTGTCTTAACAGAGATCCAACAATGACTTCTCCTTCAAAGGCTCATACGAAGCCTTAGTCAAACCCTGTAAGACAATGTTCAGGTTCCAGATGGAAAGGGTAGTATCAGTGGGCGTAGTTGAAAAGCACGCTTCAAAAACTGGGCTATATCTAGATAAGCCAGGGATACCTTGTTCGCACAGGCCCTGATGCAAGAGACCCCTGCTACTTCAACACTGAGGGAGCTGACCACCAGCCCCTTTCAGCCCAGCTTAGAGAAAAGCTAGGACCACTGAAATCTAAGTCCTCACAGGATCTACATTATCTTGTTTAGCACATCAGAGCTGATACATCTGCCAGGCCTTATTTATGTCGAGATCATCAATGGTTTTTTGGCAATAACTACTTCTGAATATCCTCTGCGCGCTAATGCCTTGCGCTCAAGAGCCATGCTGTAAGACTACAAAGCGATCAGGATCATCTAGAACAGGGGTAGGTAATTCCAGTCCTCGAAAGTCACAGGTAGGTTAGGTTTTCAGGATATCCACAATAAATATGCATGAAATAGATTTGCATCTCAAGGAGGCAGTGCATGCAAATCCATCTCATCTGATTGTGGCAGAGCACTCTTGGTACCTCCTTGCTAATTGATATAAGCCACCGCTATGGCATTATCCAAGAATACTTACCGCTTTGCCGTGCAGGGAACTCTCCAACTTCTGAAATGCTACTTGTATGGCTCGTAGTTGCATCCTGTTGATGGATCACTTTGAGATGGAGTCCATTTCCCCTGAACAGAGTACCCATTGCAATGGCCTACCCAGCCATAGATGTCGGCATATATTAGAATCACCCACAAGACCAAATGGAGAGGAATGCCCTCGACAGCGACTGCAGATAGAACCAACTAACTCATGCTGCTCTGCACTGTGTTGTCCAAGATGGTGGCTGCTAGAAAGCATTCATCTTGGGAGACCACGGAAGTATATGGAGTATCTGCCCAAGCCCGATTCATCGGGTAGAACAGCTCTATACTTGAATGTTTAAGTAACATTGTACTGTTACCAGTACTTTGTCCTCATTTTCCGGCCTTCCTGCCAGAGGTCAGAAATAAATTTAGTAAATGATGGGCAAATTCGAGTTTGTAACCCCGATAGATAGTGAGTACAAAGCAGTCCATTGTTATTTGCGTCCAGGTCTCCAAACAGTATGACAGCCATCCCCCTTATCAGCAGGAGGGAAGTTTCTGCTCTGGCATCATTGTGCATTTTCGGCAGTTGACACTGGATGAGGATGACGACTGTGGTCACCTGGCACCAGCAAACCTCTGTCATGATCCTTGATATGATCACTGGAACAAGGCTCCACAACTGAACTTTGCCTCCTATCCCATGACTCTAATTTTCTCAACAGCCTCTCATGCAGAACTTTGTCCAAAGCTTTCTGAAAATCTAGATACACTATCAACCAACCAGCTCACCCTTATCCACGTTTACTCATATCTTCAAAGAAGTCAAGCAAATTGGTGAGGTTAAGACCTTCCCTCAGCTAAACCCATGCTGATTCTGTCCCATTAAATCATATTTGCCTACATGTTCCACAATTTTATTTTTTATAATCGTTTCCATTATTTTGCCCGGCACTGAAGGCAGGCATACAGGTCTGTAATTTCCCAGATCTCCCCTGGAACCCTGTATGTCATATTTACAAAATGGAGCGCACAATAGCAACACAGAAAGGATATTTTGGTAACTTTCAGAAGATTTGGGGACCATTAACAGACTTTTGTAATGAGTGTTAACATTTTCCCAAAGTAAGATATTGGATAAGAGGGGGTGTGGGTAGGTATTATTAATCTTATATGGTAGATGAATATATCACTATTTTTACTATTTTGGGATGGTATTTTCTGTAACGGGAGGGGAGGGGATGGGAGGGTTTTTTATTCTAATAATAATTGTTTAGATATTAGGTGTATTACATAATATTCAAGATATTGTGGAACATAAGTATGGTTTGGAATGTTGTATTTGATGTATTACATGAAAGATAATCAAGTGTGTATTTATAAGTTCATATGATTTTATCTGATGCACTTGTTATATACAAAAATGAATAAAGAATTAAAAAAAAAAAATTGGTGTTAACATTGGCCACCCTCCAATCTTCAGGTACTACAGAAGATTTGTACAACAGGTTACAGATCACTAACAGAAGGTCAGCAATTTCATGCGAGTTATTAGTACCCTGGGGTGTATACTATCTGGTCCAGGTGATTTATCACTTTTTCACAGAAATTTCGTTCAGCTCCTCTGCATCATCACCCTTAAAAACCATTTCTGTTTCAGCTAGATATCTTGCATCTTCCGTAAAGACCAAAGCAAAGAATTCATTCAGTCTCTCCATTATGGCCTAATCCTCCGATAACACCTTTTGCTCCTTGATAATCCAACGGTCCCATAGATTAAAAAATTGTTACTATGAGTTTTTACCTCTTTGGCAAGTTTCTCTTCATATTATCTCAGCTTTCTTTATCAATACTTTGCATCTAACTTGCCAGTGCTTATGTCTGTTCTTATTTTCTTCATTTGGATTCTTTTTCCATTCTTTAAAGAATTTTATTTTTTTTTGCTCCAATAGCCTCTTTCACATCACCTTTTAACTATGACTGCTCTCATTTCCTCTTCTTCCACCTTTGTAAATATGTGTAATACATCTAGTCTGCAGTGTTCTCCCTAGCCGGGCGCTCCACCCAGCTAATTTAGATGACCGTCCAGTTGTAATCTTGATCGCAATCCTGCTGCTGCTGCTGCTGCTGCTCAACATTTTTAAAAAAACCTTCTCACTGGCTTGGAGATTTACAGGGTTGACTCGGCACAGCCTGAATCGCAGGAGCCTGACTTTTTTTTTTTTTAAGTTTTTAACGCCAGCAAGCGACTTGAACCGATATTCCGGGGCTCTAACATGTGCGTGCCGGCTTCCCTTCTCTTCCCTTCGAAACAAGAAGTCACGTCCCTGGGGAGGGGGGGGGAAGAGAAGAGAAGTCGGCACGCACACTTTAGAGCCCCGGAGCATGGGTTCGCTACAGGAGACAGGTCAGCTTACAACTTGCTCTTGCTTGCTTCAGGCTTTCCTCGCTGCCGGGTCCTACCTAATTTCTGTTTCCTTGAAGGCAGAACCCAGCAATGAGGAAGGCCCGAAGCAAGCAAGAACAGCGAGTTGTAAGCTTTCCTCCGTCGCTGACCTATGGAAGATAGGTCAGCAATGGAAGGAAGCTTACAACTTGCCTTAGTCCAGCCCTGCACAACATGCGGCCCAAAACGGATCTCACTGTGGTCCGCGCCCAATATGGCTCTCACTCCGCTCTCCTGCTCGTTGGGGTTCAGACTGTGCCAGCTTCTCCCACTAACAGGAACCACCAGCTAGAAGCGTCACTCTCACGCTTGCTTCTCAAGAATAGACCTCAACGCGAGAAGGGGAAAGGGGTGTTGAGGGAAGTCCAGCTGTGAAAATACACGTTTCCTTTTTCTCTTCACTGAGGCAGGAAGGCCCAGGAGCAGGAGAAGCGTCCCAGTTTGCCTAGAAACGGCTCGAGGCAAAGCCGTTCTGCTTTCGCGTGCAGGATCCTGTGCTTCGCAGCAGGCTCTTGACAAGAATGGGAAAATCCAGAAGACAATACTTCCAAGGATAGAAGGATTGGGAAGACGATGTGAATATTAAAACACAGCACAAAAAATAGAGACTTGTGGCAAGCTGATGCATAATGAATTTACTATTACCCATGTAATAGTGCCAAAGCAGTCTGTTGGACCAGACTACAGTGCAGTGATATGGAGAAAGTGAAAGAATTATTCAGTGTTCAAGATCAACATGATCTCCTCACAGAGGAAAGACGGAGAGAAAGAGAGAGGCCTGGACCAAAGGGGAAAGACAGGAGGCAGATACTGGAGAGGGGGGAGAGAAGGGAAGGAGATAGAGATGTCAGAACATGGGGTGGAGTAGGAAGGAAGGAAAGGAGAAGAGAGAGATGCCAGAGCATAGGGGAGGGGTGGAGACAAAAAATGGAGAGGGAGTGAAACTGAAATAAATCATGTACAAAGGAGAGAAAGGGCACAGGATATAGAGTTTATTGAAGGGACATAGAAAGAGGGAAGATACCATATGCAACAGAGAGAGGGCGGACACTGGATGGAAAAGGCAGAAAGGGTGGACAGTGGATGCATGGGGTAGAGAGGGCAGAGGCTAGGTGGAAGGGGCAAAGAGAGAGAACAGATGTTGCATGGAAGGGAGCGAGGACAAATGCTGAATAGAAAGAAGAGAGTGAAGAGAAGATGACTAAAGCAGAAACGACAAAAGGTAGAAAAAATATATTTTTGTTGCTTTACATAGAATCAAGTAGTATTGTAACTGTATTGATTAAAATTTATCAATAGGAAATGGAAATAAGGCATACGGTAATTTTGGGTTTTCATAATAGAGAACCTAAATGGGCCGCCGCGTGAGCGGAGCGCCGGACTTGATGGACCTCGGTCTGATCCGGTGAAGGCATTTCTTATGTTCTTATGTTTAGGGGGGACTAAACCCCTTTCCTCAGGTCAGGACAGGATACCATAACAGCTGTATACTGTACTGTCTTGAAGAAAGATTTGGCCTCTGAAAGCTAATTGAAAAATGGATTAGTCCAATAAAATTGTATTTTCTTATTTGTCATTATTTGTTTTATTTATATTTGTTAATTTGTAAAGTGGTGATTGTTATGTAGAATTTTCAAATTTACATCTACTGTCTTTATATTTTGCACAATATTAGGGGACATGTGTCACTGGTGTTGTGGTGTTGCATTGTATGCAGAGTCTTGTTTCTTGGTTCAGTTTAACTTTTGTCTACATATTTCTATTTTTAGTTTGTGATTATTCCATATTGGGCGAGGGTGTATCTGTGTTCTATGTGTATGAAAAGGATATGGCTTTCTGTTAGCATCAACTACAGGATCAATTGACTGTGTAGGATCTGGTTTGTTTAGTTTTACAAAGCATGTGCTGGTGTTCTAGTGCTCACTGCAGTGTTTAAGATGCTGCCTTTTCCTAGATACACCTTTATTGTGTGACTCATGGATTATTACTAAAAATATCTTTTTTTATATAGAGGAGGGGGTTGTTAAAAAATGATCAGCATTGGCTGTCATATATACTAGGTACACCACTGGATTTAATGACCCTATTCTAACTTTACTGTTGACGTAGGTGTTGTTCCCCCAACACACAGACACACACATTATAAAGAATTAAATTAAAGTTGTATTATCATCAAGCAGCTTTCAAATGACATTATAAGCAAATAAAAATACAATATTTTTAATACATTGCTAATTATTACCTGCATCTTTACCTATACTGTTTTGCCCTAGCTCTTACTTTGTACTATAGCAAAATAAAAAAGAAGCAGATAAAGATCAATCACACAGGTGTCCTTCAAGGCCCAGTAACACCTCTCCATAAATTATGTGAAAGAGGTCTGGAAGTGGGGATAGCATCTATTTCACATCCTCAGTGAGACCTCAGGAAGGAACCTAGTGATCAAAACATTAGAGGTGTTGTGCAGCCATTTCTTGTATGGCTGAATGAGCTATATTTATCTTTTTTTTTTTTTTTTTTTAGTTGTTTAAATTCATGCAGAAATAAATGGCTAGATTGAACCTAATGACTTCATTAACGCATTTCACTTTTTTAAACCTCCATACCATTTGAAAGAGAGGTGAATATCTAATTATTTACTTTTAGAATTGGATACTTCTTAAATTTAGTAAAAATATTCTGGCACAAGTGTCAAGCCTTAAAAAAGGAAGTCATATTGAGCATTGGAAAATAATAATAATTAACTAATAAAAATAGTATACATTTAATTTTCCCCACCACCAAATTTCCCTGTCCCGCCCAGCTACTTTTTCATGCCACCCAGCTGGAAAAAATTTCTGGGGAGAACACTGAGTCTATAATAATAATAATAACTTTATTTTTCTATACCGCCATAGTCAGGCGATTTCTAGGCGGTTTACATTGTAAGAAGGCTGGACATTCAGCGAATAACAAAAGGTCTTAATACAATACAATAAGTCTACATACAATACAATACAATGAGTCTAAATACAATTCAGTACAATACAATACAGTGAGTCTAAATACAATACAATACAATAAGACTAAATACAATACCATACAATGAGTCTAAATACAATATAATGGTCTAAATGGGAAACTTACATACTAATTGGAGTTCTATGGGTAATGAATACCTGAATATTTTAGAACTTACATATGAATTGGAGTTCTATGGGTAGAGGATACCTGAATAGATGAGGAGCTTCTTGAGAGAAAGAAAAAGCGCTTACGGGGAGGGGAGTCCTAGTGAGGGAGGGGACTTCCACGATAGTATTTTTAAATAACATCCATGCCTGGTTTACAGTCCTAACCTTTGTAACTGATCATTTTCCTCACTTTATCACAGTTGCCCATTTGAAAATTAAAATGTCACTATAGTAGATTTCTTTTGCAACGTCACTCCAACTATCAGCTCAAATTTTGATCACATTGTAATCAGTTTCCCAGCAGACACAACACAGTTACCTCCTAAAGTCTCAAACTCCACCTCTCACTAAAGCCTACTACCCCAAACAAATAACCTTACCCATTTCTTACTCTTTTTGAAAATGACCAATTTTTTTTTTTTTGTCAGTTCTTGTTGTAATACATCTTAGATAATTCTTTTGTAATCCACCTTGAACTGCAAGGTAATGGCGGAATAGAAATCCCTAATGTAATGTAATGTAATATATTCTTTCTTGCATTCCAATAAAGACCAAATCTAAAATAGCTCTCCCCCCCATCCCTCTTGTCAGTTCCTGGACCAATTGTTCCAATTACCTCCTTAGCATTCCCTGATGTAACACTTAGCCAGTCAATGGTAGGTAATTGAAATCACCCATTATGATACTTGTTGCCCAATTTGCCAGCTTTCCTAATCTCAGAAAACATTTCCTAATGCATCTGTTCATTCTGTCATGAAGAAAATGTCAAATGCGTAGGAGACCCCAGTAAGAGAGTTAACAGAAGACAAACCATAGCCCAAACATTTCCACTTGAAACAATGCTGCCCATTAACCGTATCTATTATCTACCTGAAAAGAGAAATTTGAATCAACCTGAAACTGAAAAACCGCAATCTATGGACATTGCTAACCTTTCTGATCTACTGGAAAAATCTTTAGAAATTCAATCTCACCCTACCCTTCTTGTCTCATTTGTTTTTGAACAAGACCTAAATTCCGTGATGCAGATGTTTTTCCGTTTTTCTCAAGCTTTGTTCCTTGGACAGAGAATTTGGGTCTATCCAGATGTGACTAAATCTACCCAGGAATGAAGGAAATTATTCCTAAACATGAAACAAGAGGTTAAGGCACTGGGAGCTTCTTTTTTACTGAGTTACCCATGCAAATGTTGTATAAAATATGCTGGGACTAAATATACTTTTTTTTGCCCCTGATCAGCTTAAAGCCTTTGTGGATACTAAGAA
Organism: Geotrypetes seraphini; assembly: GCF_902459505.1. Classification (NCBI taxonomy): domain Eukaryota; kingdom Metazoa; phylum Chordata; class Amphibia; order Gymnophiona; family Dermophiidae; genus Geotrypetes; species Geotrypetes seraphini. Next base: position 106,520,558 of record NC_047091.1, read on the forward strand.
ACTGCTCCATTAAAGCAGGGATAATTAATTAAATTGCAGATGTTGTTATAACCCGTTAAGCATATGCCTTAATCCAATATATAACTTTAATTGATCTCCTTTATCTTTTGTATTCCCCCCTAATTTTATTGTGGTCTAAGGAAGAGATTGCATTTATTATTCTTTAATTGAAGATTTTTTTGTTAATTCTTTATTCTCTGTATTTCCAGACAAGTGGATGCTTGTAATTATATTGATAAAATGAATAAAAATTTTAATTTTAAAATAAAAAAAAAAACCAAAACCATAGCTCGAGACCAACCAAATTTGAATAAAATGGCCAAACAAAAAGAAGAAAAAATAATTTTATTTTCTATTTTGCGATTACATCAGATTTGAAATGTGTATCCTAACCAGAACTGGTGTTAAGACAGCAAGCACGAGCTAAGACCTAAGTGTTTGTTTACACTTGACAGCGCCAACATGGGGTTGCAGAGAGCAAAGAGGGAAAGGGGTAGGTGAAGAGGCTGAAAAATAAAACCACCAGTTAATTTTAAAGCTCCATCATAGAAAGTGAAATCAATCATATCAAATCAAATTAATTAAATTGACAAAATCAAATCAAAAAAATTTTTCCCCCCCGACTCAAACAGCTCTACTCCTTAGCACTGCATTTGCTCTAAAGCCTTATTACCGTGTTTCCCCGAAAATAAGACCTACCTCGAAAATAAGCCCTACCATGATTTTTGAGGTAGGTCCTAATATAAGCCCTACCCCAAAAATATGCCCTAGTTGGATTGACCCTCTAACCCCTTACTGAATATCCCCGACACACCCCGATTTGCCGGCAATGCTTTCTCCTCCCTCCCACATGTGCAGCATCTATCATCCCCTCTCACCCATCCCCTTGCGCAACATCTTTCCATCCCGTGCAGAACCCTACCGACCCTCCCACTGCGAGGCTGACATACCTCCATTCCAAACAGCGGCAGCACTGAACAGGCTGCTTCATGGCCTTCCCTGCCAGGGCCTTCCCTCTGCTTTCTTTCTTGTTGGCCACAGTCGCTATGAGATCGAACATGGGATGCCCCTACTGATCTACTCTACAATCGAATGCTCTTTAAAGACAGAAACCACTCTCTGGGATCCAGAGTCTGATAACTGAGAAAATTTATGAGTTTCCAGAACGTGAAAACTGAGGAACTTCCTGTGGTCTGAGAAAATAGGCATATGCAAAGTAGGTATCTGTCAGATCTAGAGAGGCTAGGAACTCTCCCAGGGACACCACCGCAATGACAGATCAAACCATTTCCATGCGAAAGTGCAGAACTTTAACTGCTGCATTTACATGTCCAGAATGGGTCTCCAATCGTTTGAGCCTCTCTTTGGCACGATAACATATACAGAGTATCTCCCTGAGCCCAAGTCTTCAGGCAGCACAGGCTCTATAGCCTGAATGTCTAGTAACCTCACAGTGGCTTGTACTTTTTACCACCTTTACTGGGTGCCCCGCAGGAGTCCACAAACCAATCTATCAGAGGCCAGGCAAATTCCAGTTTGTAGCTGGAACGAATGTCATCTAGAACCCAGCGGTCAGATGAAATCCGAACCCATGCTTGCAGAAACGCCTAGAGTCTGCCTCTTAAGGGGACTCCTCAGCTTGGCATCTTTGCAATTTCTTGGAAGATGAAGCAGTACAGGAAGTGGGGACTTGGTTACACCTGGCTCCGGAGAACCTCTGCCTGTGTAGCCTTGGGAGAATCACTGTGATGCAGAACTGAAAATTAGAGCACCTTGAGCCTCTAGAGGTTCTGGCTCTACTATCAGACAGGGTCTTAGGGGCAGGGCTGCCCAATTCCGGTCCTCGAAATCTACTGGCAGGCCAGGTTTTGAGTAGACAGCAAAAAGGCTATGAAGCCTGAGGTGCAGAAGGTTGAGAGTTTTATTGCTTCTGAGGCTGCTGTAGTTTAGGTGGAGGAGGGCGATGGAAAAGAGCCAGCCTCGGAGCAAAAAACGCCGCTGAAAGAAAAGGAACAGCGAGTAGTTATTGGCAGGGGCTGACTTCGGCTCAGGTCTAACAATAGATAGAAAGGATTGTTCGTGGTCAGACAATGCTGCGGTCACTGCCTCGATAGAATCATCAAAGAGGATCCAGAAGAGTAGGGGCCATGGCAATGGTATGAAGCCAGGCAAGGTGACGTATGGCTACAGAGCAAGCCGCTGCCCGAGCAGACCACTCAAAAGCATTATAGGATGACTGAAGCAGATGCAAGCGAAGTTGTGAAAACGAAGCCATGACGTCCCTAAACTCAATGAAAAGTAGAATTGAGGACTCTGGAGGACATCAGAGCATATTGATAGATGCAACGTCCGAATTTGTCCATAGGTTGCCCTTCTCGTCCAGGAGGGATGGAGGTAGAGGAAGAGGAATGACCTCAAGATACTCCTTAGAGTATTTGGAAACCAGTATCGAAGTGAAGATCCAAGTCAACAGCCCTCTGACGAAGAAAGATGAGAAAAAAAGCTGATCTGCCAATGCTGTACCTCGAGAAGGACTCGAGGACATCGAGGCAGCCTGGGTCGAAGATGATGCTTCGGCATGAAAAAGGGCGTCAAAAGAGGACGGAGACTCGGACGAAGCAATCAAAGCCGCTGCATCATCGAGCTAAGGTAGTGGAGACCTCGAACGAGGAGTCGGCGTTGAAAAAAGATGTAGATCGAGGCATATAGGAAGGTTGGATAAACTGGGGCTCTTCTCCCTGAAAAAGCGGAGACTCAGAGGAGACATGATAGAGACCTTCAAGATCATGAAGGGCATAGAGAGAGTAGAGAGGGACAGATTCTTCAAACTTTCAAAGCATAAAAGGGGGCATTCGGAAAAGTTAAGGGGACAGATTCAAAACAAATGCTAGAAAGTTTTTCTTTACCCAGCGTGTGGTGGACACCTGGAATGCGCTTCCAGAGGGCATAATAGGGCAGAGTACGGTACTGGGGTTCAAGAAAGGATTGGACAATTTCCTACTGGAAAAGGGGATAGAGGGATATAGATAGAGGATTACTGCACAGGTCCTGGACCTGTTGGGTCGCCGCGTGAGCGGACTGCTGGGCACGATGGACCTCAGGTCTGACCCAGTGGAGGCATTGCTTATGTTCTTATGTTCTTAAGGGCTCCGTCTGGAAGCATGTCTCGATTAAAACCTCGATCTTCGATGAGAACGATGCTAAGAAGCTGAACTCGAAGAACAAGGAGACTTCGCCTCGGAGAGAAAAGCAGCCGATGCCCCCAAAGAATGGATGGGCTGGAGGCAGGAGAACGAAGCCCCTGAGGCTTGAAGGAGGAACCTCGATGCACTCCCAAAGACTCAGCTCCGTGAAAAGAGTGCAAGGATTCCAGTCGAGGCACTTGCAAAGAATCTGCTCCTTGCTATGCGTGCTTGGACGTCAGAGCAGACACTTGCAGAGACTCTGCTCCCTGCAAAGAGTGTGGAAGCTCCGGAGGCTTGATGGAGGAACCTCGATGCACTCTCAAAGACTCTGCTCTTTGAATATTGTGAGGATTCTGTCCGAAACACTGGCAAAGAATCTGTTCCTTGCTGTTCGTGCTTGGATGCCAGACCAGACACTCGCAGAGACTCTGCTTCCTGCAAAGAGTGTGGTTGAGACTTAGGCAAAGGAAGCGGCTCGACCTACTCGAACTTTGAGATCTTCAAATCAAAACCTCTTATTGATTCCGTCTATAAAAGAGTTTTATTACACACGCAAAATAAATTTTGCAGTAACTGCTCCGACAACCACTTCAAGAAGAACAACACCTTGACAAATTTAAGAAAAACTTAAAAACTTTTTTATTTCGTGATGCATTCTCTTCCATTTAATCTCTCTCTTCTTAATTTTCTTCTATCTAACTTTTTTCTTCCACAAACATTCAATATATTTTTTCCCCATCCAACATGTTTTTTCCCAACCCCTCTTTCTCCTTTTTCTACCTACAATGTAACTTTACCCATCCATTTCCTCTCTCCTCACTGTCAAGTCCGTCTTGTTATTGTTTTTAATGTTCACTATATATTATTTAAATTACTTAACATTTTTTCAATTGTTTCTACTCTTATCTGTCATTTTTAAACCTAATGTAAACCGTCCAGATATTTGCTTGATGGTCGGTATATTAAAATCTAATAAACTTGAAACTTGAACTTGACCTAGCAGGAGTCTGCTAAATGCCCAGGCTGGAGAAGAGGAAGAAGCTTCGGTCCCATATTAGTAAGGAACTGAATGAATTGCTTCCCCAACGTGGTCTGGAAAGAAGCCGGCAAGGATGGATCCGCGTCTGAAACCGGACCACCTGCTTCGGCTAGGGGTTCCCTCTAGGTAGTGTTAGTGTGCTTGGACTTGGAAAGCTTAGGCACCTTAATCACTACTGGAGGAAGTGTCTGCTGAACTAACAGACCTGAGGGAACAGGGGAAGATACAGTAGAAGTCGTCGAAGGAAGAGCTACTGCAAACGAGAAAGGTCTGGTGAGGCTCGAGGTGGACGCTGTCAAAGCAGGAGGAGCCTTGGTAGGAGTCGAGGCCAAGGTCACCTTCGAGGACGAGGGTGCGAGGGAAGACTCCATCTGGAAGAGTTTATCCACCAAAATACAACGACGCGAAGGGAAGTGTTTGACAAGGCAGGCATGATCTCGGATGATGCTTTGACCCAAGACACTGAAGATAGTGACGATGAGGGTCCTTAAGGAGATCGTGCGCAGGCACTTGGTACACTTCTGAAAACCTGTGGCAGGCCGGGACATAGGAGTAAAAAGAACTGACGCAAGATCGAAGGCCTTGGGCTGCGGCCGAGCAGCCTGTCCCGAAAACCGAACGGAAGAAAATTTATTTATTTATTTATTTTGAAAATGAAAGAATTAAAAGAAAGAAAAGAAAAACAGCGATTCGTGAGAAAAACATCAAAGAAACCATGGTTCTAGCAAAAAACGAATGGAGAGAATCAAAAACGGACTTCTCGGCTCTGCGGAAAAGTAAGAACTGAGGAGACATAGAAACATAGAAATAGACGGCAGATAAAAGCCACGGCCCACCAAGTCTGCCCACCCCAATAACCCTCCCCTACCTTTCTCTGTGAAGAGATCCCACGTGGCGATCCCATTTTGATTTAAAATCAGGCACGCTCCTGGCCTCGACCACCTGCAGTGGAAGATTATTCCAGTGATCAACCACCCTCTCGGTGAAGAAGTATTTCCTGGTGTCACCGTGTAGTTTTCTGCCCCTGATTTTCCACGGATGCCCTCTTGTTGCCGTGGGGCCTTTGAAAAAGAAGATATCCTCCTCCACCTCTATATGGCCCGTGATATATTTGAACGTCTCGATCATGTCCCCCCTCTCTCTGCGTTCCTCGAGAGAGTATAGCTGCAATTTTTTCAGCCTTTCCTCATACGGGAGATCCTTGAGCCCCGAGACCATTCGGGTGGCCATACGCTGGACCGACTCAAGTCTCAGCACATCTTTGCGGTAATGCGGCCTCCAAAATTGTACACAGTACTCCAGATGGGGTCTCACCATGGATCTGTATAATGGCATAATGACTTCGGGCTTCCGGCTGACGAAACCCCTACGTATACAACCTATGATTTGTCTAGCCTTAGATGAAGCTTCCTCCACTTGCTTGGCAGTCTTCATGTCCTCACTGATGATCACCCCTAAGACACATTCTGCTACATTCCTTTGTAGGATTTTACCATTAAAGGTGTACGTCTTGCATGGATTTTGGCTGCCCAGGTGCATGACTTTACATTTTTCGGTATTGAAACTGAGTTGCCAGGTCCTGGACCAGTGCTCCAGTAGGAGTAGGTCATGCACCATACTGTCAGGCATTGAGTTTCCGTCTGGCCCTGTGCTTTGGTCTGACGTGTTCCTGCCTACTACATTGCATAGTTTGGCGTCATCGGCGAATAGCGCTATTTTACCTTGAAGTCCCTCAGCCAAGTCCCTTATGAAGATGTTGAATAGGATCGGGCCCAAGACCGAGCCCTGTGGCACACCACTGATCACCTCCGTCTTTTCGGAGGGGGTGCCGTTCACCATCACCCTCTGCAGCCTACCTCCAAGCCAATCCCTAACCCATGCTGTCAATGTGTCTCCTAATCCTATAGAGCTCATCTTGTTCAACAACCTGCGATGTGGCACGCTATCGAATGCTTTGCTGAAATCCAAGTATACGATGTCTAGGGACTCCCCAACATCCAGCTTCCCTGTCACCCAGTCAAAGAAGCTGATTAGGTTAGATTGGCAGGACCTCCCCTTAGTAAATCCATGTTGACGCGTATCTCGTAGATTCTCCTCATCTAAGATCGTGTCCAATTGGCGTTTGATTAGAGTTTCCATTAGCTTGCTCACTATTGATGTGAGACTCACTGGTCTGTAGTTAGCAGCCTCCGTCCTGCATCCTTTTTTGTGGAGTGGAATGACGTTAGCCGTTTTCCAGTCCAATGGGACTTTACCTGTACTAAGGGAGAGATTGAAGAGCGCGGATAGCGGTTCCGCCAAGACGTCACTTAATTCCCTGAGTACCCTGGGGTGTAGGTTGTCTGGTCCCATTGCTTTGTTAACCTTGAGATTAGATAGTTCAAAGTGGACAGTGCTGGGTGTAAACTCGAAATTTCGAAATGGGTCTGCAGAGCTATCCCTTGTCTGCAACTGAGGGCCGGATCCCAGCGCCTCATGGGTGAAGACTGAGCAGAAGTATTCATTTAATAGTTCAGCCTTTTCAGAGTCCGATTCTACATAGTTCCCGTCTGGTTTCTTAAGGCGTACTATCCCGCCTGTGTTTCTGTTTCTATCACTAATATACCTGAAGAGGGGTTTATTGCCCTTCTTGATGTTCTTCGCTAGATTCTCCTCCATTCTAAATTTGGCCTCTTTGACCTTTGTTTTGACTGCTCTTGACTTGGCCAGATAATCTTCCCTAGAGTCCTGCTTCCCTGATTGTTTATAAGATATGAACGCTCTTTTCTTTTCTTTTATGAGGTCTGAGATCTCTGCAGAGAACCACTGTGGCTTATTGTTTCTTCGCCGTTTACTTACCAATTTAATAAAGCGGTTGGTTGCTTCTAGTAGTTGGTTGCTTCTAGTATGGTAGCTTTTAGAGTTGACCACAATACTTCCACATTATCTGTTTCTGCTCGGTTATGCAGCGCCTGATGGATGAAATCCCCCATGCCCTCGAAGTTGGCGTCCTTGAAGCTGAGGACCTTGGTTAATGTGTTAGATTTTGTGAAACCTTTCCTGAGATTGAACCATACCATGTTGTGGTCACTGGAGGCCAACCTGTCGCCCACCGAGACCTTTGTGACACTTTCTCCATTGGTAAGTATCAGGTCCAGTATTGCCCGATCCCTTGTTGGCTCCAATACCAGTTGCCTGAGTCGTGCTCCCTGAATAAAGTTTAATAGCCTTCTGCTGCTGTTGGACGCAGAGGAAAGTGTGGTCCAGTGCACATCAGGTATATTGAAGTCACCTAACAATACAGTGTCCCCACGCAAGGTGATATTCTCTATATCCTCGATTAATTTCATATCCAGGTCATCCTGCCATCTTGGGGGTCAATATACTACACTAAGATACAGGCATTTGTCCTTCCCCCTAGCCAGATTCACCCAAAGGGATTCCCCTGTGTACCTGACATCTGCGATTCTGGTGACTTTAATGTCATCTTTGGTATATAGTGCTACCCCTCCTCCCAATTTGCCCTCCCTGTCTCGGCGAAGCAAGTTGTAACCAGGTATGACCATGTCCCAGCCATGGGAGTCCGTGAGCCAGGTCTCGGATATCGCCATCACATCTAGGTTGGCGTTCCTCATTTCCGTCTCTAATTCCAGGATTTTATTTCCCAAGCTGTGAGCGTTGACGTACATAGCCCTCCATGTTATATGTTTGCTATGATTCTGTGGGGATATTCCTGCTTGATCTACTTTGACCTCCTTAGTGCAATTTGCTATGTGTGTACTAGACCCAGAGTTACAGCGTGAACTTGTCCCAGGCTCGGAAATGTGTATACGATCCCTTGACCCAGAATTACAATGTGAACCTAGCCCAGTTTCGGCAATGTGTGTCCCCATCCCAGCCCCAAACCCAGAAATACAAAATTTACTTACCTCAGTCTCAACAGAGTATTTGCAGCTTTGCTCACCTAGAGACACGTCCTACGCTGGGCGGGAAGGCACTCACGCATGCGCGGTGCGGGTGACTCGAAACTTCGAGTTTCTTCAAGCAAGTCTGCTTGCGAGGCATTCGCATTGGGGCTCCGTCGGTGACATCACTCATGTGAGAATACCTGCCTGCTTATCCTGGGATAATCATTGTTATGCATCACTATTGTAGTCCCTCATACTGGTTCCTGTTCATTGGATGGGATGGAGGGAAGGGGAGAGGGGTGTTGGAGTTCTATTCATCTGCAGAGGCCTATTGCTGAATTTTTTATAGTTTGCTTCAATAAAAATGTTTTAACATTAAACAAAAAAAGCTTCCAAGAAAACTGAGAAGGCATCAGGGAGCATGGAGTCACTCTTTGATGATTCTACTTTGCATTTCTTGGGCTGTGGGGTGTCTGCATCCTGACACATGGAAGTGTCACCATTGCCAGGCCACGAAAACAGAAAATGCTGGCCCAGTGGGCTAGCTGCCCTTTGTCATTTTAGTATGCAGAGGAGAGGTTAAGCTGGCCTCTCCCACCTCTCCAGACCACACTACTTGGCACATGGCACAAAGATGCTAAGGCACAGACTTTGTGCAATGCTGGCATGAATTTGGGGTAGAAAAGCCCAAGGACTTCATCCCAACCAGTTTTGAGGCAGAATTTGAAGTTTTGGAAGTGCAGGGAACCTTTATTTGTGTGCTTGTGTGGTGGTGGGGGAAAAGGGAATTCACTAAAACTACAAGATGGCCACCGTCAGGATTCTCACACCAAAGACACTAAAAAACAAAAAAACATACTAAGGTCAAAACCCAGCAAATTTAGGATTTTTCATGAGGAAGGCGGCAAAGAAACATACAGAAACCATCAAAAAACTGATTTTCAGACACCCCTGATTCACCTCGGAGGCTGTAACAGCCTTATGTCACTGTGTTTGTGCTGGCAATGTGCTGCAGTCTGCCTCAGCTCTTTACAATAGCTGGAAAGGAGAAGAATCACTGCCTCATGCTGGACATTCCTCTTCAATGCTGATCTTCGGGTTGCCAGCCAAAGATGACTGACCCCTGCAGACCACCAAACATGCCAATAGAAGGGAGGCGGTGAAAAATGCAACTAGCACCCTACAAGACCTCCTATGGATGCCCAACAGCCTGCAGGGACAGCCTTGAGCTCCAAAAATGCAGACTGGCTAACAGGTACCACCTGGGATTGGCCTATCAGCTGCAAACCAGAGTCTGCATCTTCTCTATGCAGGCAAAGCTGAAACCAAGGTGAAAGCACCAAGTAAAAGACAAAAACATTGAATAAGAAAAAGGGAGAGAACAGAAACACTCTTTTCGGCTCACATGTAGAAGGGAAAAACTGAAGGTGGCAGTAGAGCTCCCAGTGAAGTAAGAAGATCACAGAAAAAAATCCAGAGTGGATTCCTTCTGCATATGGCTCACGGCCATGGGGTGATAACCTGCACTGGAAAGACATTTGTGAGCTCTGCCTTATAAAAGAGCACTGTGCAACTTTGCTCAATAGTATTTGTCACCAGCAGATGGTGACAGGCAGTCCAACTGGAGCAGTGGTTCTGAACTATTGTAGCTCCCGATTCAGTTGAACACTGCTAATTCCTTCTCACACCACAAAGGGAAAGCAACTCCTAAAACATAAGCTGCAGAGTACCTTAAAATATTAGTCATCATGCATGCTATTTCAATCCATCCTGGAAAAAAAATGTAAAAGCCAACCTTGTAGATCCCATCATATCGATTTCCATCCTCAGGAGAATATTTGCTGTGTTTTCTTCCCTTGGCATTTCGTACTACTCTGACTGGTTTGCCAGCTCTCCAGTCTTTGGCTGTAGCTCCATCTTTATCATTAATGGGTGCATTACAATTCAGTGCAAGAGCTCTGCAGAGAAACAATGTTTTTAGCCCAAGACACCCAACTGAGATGATCCAAATGTTCTTTAAAATTGTTAACATATAGCAGTTACAAAGAAAATAGTGAATTCCAAGAAGTGCCAGAGTGTTTGGGAATATATAGAGCAGCACTAGGATACTATTCTTTGATATAACAATGTGTTTCTTCTTGAACTGTGAATTATGGAAAACGGCACTGAACTAAATTTATAGCATAACAATTGATGTCTTAAAAATTACCTCCAATTACATGCAAGCAATGAATATGATGGTATGCCAAGCTCTTATATGCCTCCTTGAATGTTAGGAAACTGCACTTGTTTTAAGTGGTGCAATACTTGTTGTAATATATGAATGCAAAAATCTTTAGTGCCCCTCTAACAAAGACCATGAAATAGAGAAAAGAAATACATACAATTTAGATCAAGGCATAAGTCTACTCACTGAGGCTTATTCTGACTCTAGTATTAATAATAATAATTTTATTTTTATATACCGCCCTACCACATAATTCTAGGCGGTTCACATACAGTACTAAAAATATACAAACAGTAAATAAAAGTACGAAATCCAAAAATGACTAAAATATACAATAATTGAATAAAATGCATTCGCAAAAATAGATAAGATATTCCTTAAAAAGTACAACTATAAAATCAGTGTGCAAATTTCCAATCAATATTCTGAAACATCAATTTAAAGACTTTTCGAATAAATCAGTTTTCAATAGTTTCCTAAAGGACATGTATGAATGGGCCTGAGAAATAGAACTTAGCCATGAATCCATTTTACCTGCCTGAAAACCAAGCAATTCATCAAAGAATCTCTTGTAATGACAAGGCTTAATAATAGGAAAAACAAATAGGTATTGCCCTCGAGTTTTTCTTTTAGGTTTGTATCTTTCAAAACATATTGTATTATTGTGTTTAAAGAATGCTTCACAGCAAATATGAAAATCAGACTAACTTCAAAGACAAATATTGTCTATTTACTCTATTTAGAAGTGTGCAGCTGTGAAATATATTTTAAAAAGCTATGCCATCTATAAGAAAGTCACCACTAGGATGTGCTGAGGATATTGCACTGCATTTGAAAAGTTGGAATACTTAAAAAGTGACCATGCAAGTCCATAGAATAAAAAGTAAAGCTCCCCCCCCCCCAAATGACCATAAACTAGATGCTCAAGACCAGAACCATCTTCAAACCATTACTTGGCCAACCCTAGTTAAAACTAATACAAAGACTGTTTTACTAATGCTACAAAAACAGGGCAAGCTAAACCAACAAAATTATTCTTATGGTCATGCTGACCTGTTCATGTTTGTAAGTTTCTGGTCACAAGATTGTTCAGCGGTGCGTTTGTTGCCAGAGAGATCACGTCCTCCACTTCCTGTATATGTGAATTCATTTCCATTGTCCTGAAATGCACATGAAATAAAAATTGGATATGTAAAGCCAGCTCAACCCTCCATCCTGAACCACGCATAGGAACAGCTGTTAAGTCTCACAAATCCAAATATTTACTACTACTTTCCTGCCCTCCCACCAAAAGATGGATGATAATTAAGTGACTTACAACATCATCCTCATATCCTCCTGCCAGCACCAAAGAATAGGATCCATCATTGCTCCTGCCATGTATGCCTGCCACATGGGGCCTGTGCACACCAGATTCACTTACCTATAAGGAAAGCAGAAACACACAGATTCAATACTGATTGTAGCACCTGTCATATTACACTCACATTCTAATACTCTTAGATGGAACACAGAATCTGTACCAAACCAAACAAGGAACTCTACCCCAAAGGCAACAGTTTGCCCAAAAGTACTAGAAAAGCCCTTTCTACTTCATTCTAAGTGCTTATCACATAACTATTCACTTTAAGACCATTGCCAGTTTTTAAAGACAACTGTTCGTCTCATTTTTTGTTCTCTCTATATCTACAGGGTGAGGTTAAAAAAAAAAAGTGCGTGTGTGTGGGGGGTAGTTTGCCTTTTCTCAACTAACCACTCTAAGATCTGAAATCAGACCAGCCCTGGAGGAAGTAAAGCCCAAAGCTCCCACCCACTCTCCCCAGTGTACTGCAGCACGAAGTATACGGTCACAGATTCAGCACCAATGCGGCACAATCAATGCACACATTCGACAGATTAGGGGCTGGGAAATCCATCTCAAATTATTTCTAATCAGGGATTTTGAGGCAGAAATAAAACTGAAAAAAAAGACTGATAAAAATCTAAGATGGCCACCACCAACCAGTGAATTCACACCAAAAATGGCAAAATAACAAATCTGAAGATAAAAAATAATAATTTGGGGATTGGGGAGGTGGGAGACATGAACCCTACCCTCAGAAACTCTCAAAAATAAGTTTGAGAGAGTTTCACAGACCACCCCCGAAGTTCCCATAGGAAGTAATGGAGGTGTACTCATAGTGTCTGAAGTGCCTGCCTGCCAGCTCTATATATGACAGTTGAATGGAAGAAAATTATTTTCTGCCTCAGAACAGCTCCAAAATGACCAGACTTGAAGATCTTCGGACTGGAAGTCGGACAGACTGTAACCTCCGCCCCCATGGATCCTCTCCACACAACCAGGGGTGGGAAATGCAGTCTGCACCCTGAAACCTAGAGGATGTTTTACCTAGGATGCATACAGCCTGTGCTTAAACCCCTTACAAGGTCAGAGGACAAGCAAGCAAGCTTCCAGGAGAATGGACCCCAAGTCCAGGAAGGGTGGCACAACAGGGCTGGCTCCACAGATCCACTGATGTTTCTCTGTGAAGCAGTAGTCTGGCTCTGTGGGACTGTGTCCTTTCCTCCAACCACTGCAGGACCACTGCAAACAGGTCTGAAGGCACTCAAGCCACCGAAAGACAAAATTTAAAGCAAAAAAATAAGAAAGATGCAGAGCAAATCCAAAAGACTTCTGCACAGATTGCTTGCAGAAATTGAAACTATAGGGGGCTCTATCTGTCTAAGGTAGGAGAAGCATGTGCTTCTGAATGTGGGAAAGGATAAAACACCTAGTGTACTGAATCTGGAAGGGATACAATAGGATTGATTATTCAGACTAGTCCGTTCTTGAAGGCCCCTGGCTCCGATGGGTTTTGCTCAGAATTTTATAAAGTTTTACAGTCCAAGATTACCCCCATATTGACCTTTATAGTTAATGCTTTTGTTCAGACAGGGTCTTTATCATCTTCGTTGCAAGTAGCACAGATTATAGTGTTACTGAAGCTAGTACAGGATCTTACTCTTCTAGGTTCCTAATGTGGAAGCTAAATTTTTTGCAAAAGTTTTAGCTAATCATATGGACAAGGTTCTCCTTCAGTTAATAGCAGAACCTTAAACTAAACTAAACCTTAAGTTTGTATTCCGTATCATCTCCATAAAGATAGAGCTTGGCACGGTTTACAGGTAAATTCAATAAATGAGGGAAGGACATAAGAAATTAGAGGTTATGAGTTTGTGGGCGGATCTGGTAGTTTCAGGTCTCGAAGAATTCAAGGATAGTGGAATTAGGGGAGGGAGAATGCCATGTAGGATCTTGAATATTAGGCAGGTACATTTAAAGTGAATCCTAGAAATCACTGGAAGCCAGTGAAGTTTTGACAGAAGCGGGGAAACATGGTCAAATTTGCTTTTTGCGAAGATCAACCTAGCCGCAGTGTTCTGGATCCGCTGAAGTCTTTGAAGATTTTTCTTGGTTAGACTTAGATAGATGGGATTACAATAGTCCAGTCTTGAAAGAATGATTGATTGTACAAGGACAGCAAAATGTTGTTGGCGGAAGCAGGATCTCACTTTCCTCAACATGTGAAGACTAAAAAAAATTTGTTTACCAGAGAGTTGAGATGATCATTAAAGGAAAGTGTAGAGTCAATAATGATGCCCAAAACTTTGCTTGAGAATTCGATCTGCAGTGTGGGACCAGAAGGTAGTGGAATGAGTGTGGGTAACTGATCTAATATTGGCCAAGCCAGAGTAGTTTTGTTTTGGACTCATTAAGCTTCATTTGTACAGAGAAGGCCCAGGATTGGAGTTTCGTTATGCAAGCTGTTATATTTTCGGTGAGGTTAGTGAGGTTCGAATCTATCTCGAGAAGGACAAGGATGTCATCTGCATATGTAAATAGAGTTTCAAAGGGAGATAGATGGAAGAATTTCAAAGAAGACATATGAATGTTGAAAAGAATAGGGGACAGAGGTGATCCCTGGGGAACACCACATAGCAGACTCCAAGGAGCAGACATGGTTCCATTCATGTTAACAGTGTAAGAGCGGGATCATATAAATTTCGAGAACCATTCTGACTATGGAATCAATGCCTATCTCAGAAAGTTGGTAAATTAGAATATCGTAGTGGACAACATCAAAGGCCGCAGATAGATCGAATTGTAGTAGGACAGCAAACTTATTACGAGATTGAAGTTGTTGGATCTTTGAGATTAAAGAAGCCAGCAGGGATTCAGTGCTGAAATTGGATCTAAAGCCATATTGGCAAGGTAATAGAATGGAGAATCTCTCTAAGTAAGATGAGAGCTGAGTGGATATAATAGCCTCGAGCATTTTGGTCAGGAGAGGAATATTTGCTATAGGATGATAGCTGGAAGGGGAAAATGGTCTAGATCAGCTTTTTTCAGAAGTGGGGTCAGGGCAATGTGTGAAGAGGAAATCATGATAATTATATGGCTAAATCTCCAAACTGCCACAATATGCCACAATATCCACATCCAATATGTTGTGTGTCTTTAATACTTGCTATATTCCGTCATCTTCTAGTCATCTCAGAAGTAAGACAAGCAAATGGCATCTGATGATTCATTCATTTATTATTCTTTAATAGTGCAGAGTTACTAGCATTATAATGATTTCCTCTTCACATAGAGTGAGGTGAAGTTTTGGATTTGTCAAGGTTTGAATAACCTCACTTTCATCTTCGTATTATACTGAGTGGTCAGGGCAATGTATCCCATTTGTACGGAAAATAGGCCAGATAATAAGGCTGAGTTGATAAGTCTGGTGAGAGATGAAATAGCCTACACAGGAATTTTCTCATAAAGGTAGGAGAACGGGTCCAGGGCTTTCTCATAAAGGTAGGAGAACGGGTCCAGGGCACATTTGCAGGATCTTAATTTGTGGCACAATTTAGAGACCTGGGCTTCAGATACATGCTCAAAGACTGTCCAGGATCTGTCTACTGGGATAGGATTAGTGTCACTGGGCACCAGAGAATTTTAAGTGACTGTTGATGGAAAAGAACTTCTTATAGTAGCAACCTTTTCGTTGAAGAATTTTGCTAGGTCGTCTGCTGCTGCTTAAGTAGGCTTTGGCCACAATCGCAAGGCACCAAAAAATCTGCGGAAGATACTTACCACTCTGGAATATGTAGCGCATCAGAGCTTGCTTTCTCTGTTAGTCAGTTTTGATGAAGAGAAGGCGTTTGATTGAGTTTCATGGAGCTTTGTGTTTACCACAATGCGGAAATATGGATTTGGAGGCTTCTTTCTTGACACTATCTTTGCTTTATATTCGTCTCCTATCTGTGTCAATGGGGTTTTCTCTAAGTTCTTTGAGATCAAAAGGGTTACCCGTTAGGGTTGCCCATTATCACCTTTGCTTGTACTGACACTGGATCCCTCGATTCAGGATATATTGCAGACTCCAGACATTCAAGGGGGTAAGAATTGGTTCCTATGAGTTTAAACTTCCGTGGATGACCTTCTCGTCTATTTGAACTGACCCAAAGTCCTCTTCAGATGTACTGGAGGAGGTGTTTGTTGAGTAGGAAGATTTTTTTTTTGGGGGGGGGGTTTAAATTGAATCTCGACAAGTCTCTGGGCCTTGCTATGTCCAGGGAAGTTAAGGATCTCTGGAGAGGTACATTTCTCTTGAAATAGACGGATTTTTCTTTTCCTTTTCTAGGTATGCAGCTGACGTCATCCACCTTGCAGCTTAAGGCTGTTAATTAGGCATTGTTGATGGAATATACCCACAACCGTTTTGATAGCTGGAAATTTTTTCCTATTTTTATTAATTGTAGAATTCAATTCAACATGATATTCTTTCCGAAGTGGTTTTATGTGCTCCAACTTTTACCAATTAGACTGCTGAAAAAGAGATTTGGATGCCTTGAACAGGCTTCTCTCAGAAAAATTATTTTTTTAATTTTTTTTTTTTGGGGGGAAGAGCCTTACGCTGCATTTACATTTTTATTAGGGTCTTGGAAGCATGGCAGGTTGGGTATCCCTGATATGCAGAAATATAATCAAGCCTGCTTGCTTAGGTATCTTGGGGATTGGATTTTGAGTCAGGATATTTATACTTGCTTTGGTTATGAATTAGCATATTATGCTTGGCATTTGAATTCTTTTTGTCAGGTTCTTAGGTCCTCCCTTCCTCTACACTCCAGTGTGCTTCTAGGATCCTTACAGGATATTTGAAGAGTCTTGTTTCAGTTATTAGGTGGGATCCCAGGAGAATCTGATCAGCTGCCTTTTCAGGGGAACCTTCAATTTACAGGCGGATAGTTCTCTGCAGCCCAGGATTATTTTGCTTATCTGCAACTACAGCATTATGTACGTTCTTTAGATGTGAGAGGCTTACGATTCACTATGGGTAAAATGTTACAGAATTTTTTTTTTTCTAGTTCAATTATTTTTATTCATTTTTATTAATACAAAATTTTTTTGATTGATTTCTAGATGGGGATCTTTCAGTATTTGCATATATTCTCAGACAGGAAATCCTGAGTGGAGCTATGTAGTAAATGGGGACCGGAGCTCAGTCTGTCACCACAGGACTTAGGCATGAGTTGTCTTAATAAACATATGCCTGATCTCTCGGTGAGTCCGAATTACAGGAATGCCAATTTCATGATTTATACTGTGCCTAGTTTACTCTAGAGCAAACTGTTTAAATCTGTGCTGAAATTTCTTGAGAGCATTTGGAGATGGCTTTGAGGTCCAAGAGATTGATATGAAACTTCTGCTCTTGGGCAGACCAATGACCTTGTGTACAAAGACCTTTGAGTTGGGCCCCCCAGATGTAAGTGGATGAGTCTCTTCTAATAAATCGGTTGGAGGGTTTTGGAATATCTGGTAAAGTATTGGAGTGGTTTAAATCATTTCTCACAGAGACCTTTCAAAGATTTTTTCCTCTAGTTGGTCCTTAATCAGTAATCTTCCCTGTGGTGTGCCTCAAGGCTCTATACTCTCGCCCTTATTGTTTAATTTTTTTTTTTTTAGTCCTTTGGCTCTGAGAATTCAGAAACATCAAATTAAATGTTATTTCTATGCTGACTAGTGTCACTGAGAGAGTGTGTGGAGCAGCATTGGAGCTAACAAATAAACAAGAAAAAACGGAAAATTAATAATTCATGTGAAATGATATGATATGATATGATTGTGAAATCAAATGAAACAATAACTCGTTCAATATTACAATCCGTGTGAGGGCACCCACCCAACACACCATCATAGAAACTTCATTGTGTGATCATTTTTTTCTATAATAATTGATAGTATCTGTTTTAGGTTTTGTTAATATTGATTTCTATGCTGTCGACATATTACTGGTTTTCCCTCAACCAATTGCTAACCCAGGTTTAGCACTTTTACAATCATGTATCAATATGATTAGTGATTGGTTAACTGAAAATAAATTGATTTTGAATTCACAGAAAACAGTTGGATGCGGGTTTCTAGTTCATCACAAACTCCATCACCTTTTTTGGGTACCCAACCCATAAAGCTTTCAAATTATTTGAAATATTTAGCTGTCCACTTGGACCCTGCACTAACATTTCATTTACAGATTTCATCAGTTGTGAAATACTGTTTTTTCTCTTTACGAAAGATTCGCTCTATTCGTACTTACATCGATACACTAAGTTGTAAGTCTCTCATTTATGCTCTAGTAACATCCAAATTAGATTATTGTAACACTGTTTAAATTGGATTACCATCAGTATCTCAAACTTCACACTGTTCAAAATACTGCTAACAGAGTTCTTAACGCATGGAGATGTGATTACATTTCTCCTTTAAAGGAGTACCATTGGCTTCCCATTAAATTTTGCCTTATGCATAAGGCCTTAAACCTTGCATATAAAGCATTACAATCAAGTCAACCAGATCACTTACGAAAATTATAAGCTCCTTATAAGCCTTCTTATAGCCTATGCTCATTGACTGCTCATCAATTGGCTTTGCCTGCCATTCATTTGGTACGTTTGGCATTGACGCAAAGGTCTGCTTTTTTTGCAGCAGTTCCTCGCTTGTGGAATTCTCTTCCAGTTACGATTCGTTCAGAACTGCCTTATGTAAAATTTAGATCAATGGTTAAGGTGCATCTTTTTGGTTTAGCATTTCTATGAGAATGTTTTATAAATTGCAACTATTTAAACAAGATTTAAACAAATCTTTTTTTTTTTTCCTTTGAGATTTGATTATTTAGATTTAATTAATTTTTTATATTTTATTTTCTTTTGTTCTTTCTTTACTACTGTTCTTTTGCTTTCCAAATTTTTATGGCATTCTTTTCATTTCTTGTTTTTTATATTTTGAACACTGTGCTGTTGGCAAATCAAAGTGCGGTTAAAACTTTTAATAAACAAACATCATTTAAAATATTGTGTACAATTCTGGAGACCGCACCTTCAAAAAGATATAAAAAGGATGGAGTCTGTCCAGAGGAAGACTACTAAAATGGTGCATGGTCTTCGTCATAAGGTTTATGGGAAAAGACTATGATCTCAACTATGATCTCAATCTGTATACTTTGGAGGAAAGGTGGGAGAGGGGAGATATGATAGATATGTTTAAATACCTAGGTGATGTATATGTGCAAGAGTTAAGTCCCTCATTTGAAAGGAAGCTCTGGAACGAGAGGGCACAGGATGATTTTAAGAGGCGATAGGCTCAGGAGTAATCTAAGGAGATACTTTTTTACAGAAAGAGAAAGTGTGGAAAAAACTCCCGGAAGAGGTGGTGGAGACAGAGACTGTCTGAATTCAAGAAAGCCTAGGATAGGTATGTTGGGTCTCAGAAAGAGGAAGAGAATGGTTACTGCAGATGGGCAGACTAGATGGGCTATTTGGCCTTCATCTGTCATCATGTTTCTATGTTTCTATCACTCCATCTTTACAAGAAAGGGAGGTGCTCTTGGTCACTTGTGCCACTGTGGCGTCTACCTTGCAGTTGATGGAAGTTTAGTGCCATAGGATAGAGCCAAGGCATAGCTTTGGCCACCTTACGTGAGCCTTCAGGATTCTCCCACTGGCCAGTGACCAAAGAGATAAGATAAAATGAGTCAAAAAAACCAGTTTGTCTGTGCATTATTGCCACAAATGACAGAGCACTGTGAGGTGGAAGGCTGCTGGGCATCGGGCTTCAGTTCAGATAGGGTGTCAGACATGACAAGGGGAGAGAGACTGAAGCCAACCTGAAAAGGCAATGCATGGAGAGATCACTGTGATCCGCCATGTATCTGTCCCCTGAAAATTGGACCCTGAAAGGGATTCCCATTTCATCCACCATCACAGAAGAACCCAGCAAAAACACAAGCATGGAAAGGGACTTCTAATCATCCCAATCCTGCTCTGAAGAGTCACAGACAATGGGAGCCAGCGTGGTATGAGACAGGGATGCCGTTTAGGAGGATTCCCCCTTAGGCAGACTAAGTGTGTCCATAAACAGTGCAGTGCTTCCCGGTTCCGTTAAATAGGCTTTCCATAAAAAGCTGACAAAATCTGAGAAGCCTTGTATTGAAGGACCTGAGGTTCTTTGCATAACTCCAGACTGGAGATGCATCATCCGCCACCACATACTTGGTTCATTTGAGCAGTATCTCTTCCACTTGAACCTTATGGGATTTGGGGGGTTCTGAGGCCTTGGAGGACTGACTGGGGGCCAAGCCAGAAGCTCCCAGTCCTTCCCGCAGCACACCACCATTCAACCGACAACTATGCAACCGACACAGTAATCACTTGTCAAAATGAGCAGTTTTGAAGTTAAAAAAAGGAGTTTAAAATCAAGATTGCTAAAAATCCACGATAACTGCCATAAAAAAAATAACTGCACCAAAAACAGCGATTTTAGGGTTTTAGAGGAGGGGGACCCGAGTACTAACTCCAGAAATCACAAATTCAATTTCAGACACACACCCCCACCCTCCAATGTTCCCCACAAGGAATAAAATGGGAGTACTCGCTGTGACTTCAGGTGCCTGTGTCTGAATCAGCCTGGCTGTAGGGAAAGGATTTCTGCCTCAAACTGCTCAGAACTTCAACCGTTAAAGGAAATCTTCTGGCTGCTGGCTGGATGGACCTCGGCCACCGACTTCCATCCCTGGGATATCTCAAGCAGCGATGGGGGAGAAATTACACAGCCAGCTCCCCATTACCCCTAGGGTTCTTACTCAAGGACACACAGCTTGTGCTCAAGCCTTAGACCGAACAAACAGGTGAGCCACTCCCAGGAAGACAGACCCAGAGCAGGTTGGCTCCGCAGGAATTCAGATTGTTCTGGGAGCAGCAGTTCTACGTGGGACTGCATCCTTTGCCTCAAGGCTCTATACTTTCGCCCTTATTGTTTAATATTTTTTTTGAGTCCTTTGGCTCTGAGAATTCAGGAACATCAAATTAAATGTTATTTCTATGCTGAAGACATATTACTGGTTTTCCCTCCACACCCCCTGCGGCTCTGCCCCCCTCTACACCTTTAGCATCCCCTCCTCCTCCTCCCTCATCCAAGCGCCCACGGGTGGCCTGGGATGAAGACTTGTGGTCTGAATAGCATGTTGACCTGGATGAGGACCTGGACCCTTGGGGAGCCCTTTGGTCTTAGGCTCTAGTTTCCTTCTGTCTTCATTGTGGCATGGCTGGCTCCTGAAAGTAAAATAGGTGCAAAAAGAATTGGGGAGGAAATGCAGAGTCCAACCCAGGCACAATTTTTTTTTTTTTAAATTGAAAGAGCAAGACCTTTTCACTCCCATGGGGCAGTAAAAGGTCTTAGCCCTGTTCCTGCGGTAAACCACCTACACAATTTTCCCATTCCTGCGGATTTACTATGCTAACTGCAGTTAACCACGGTAAACAGTCCCGATGTCATTCTCTACTGAAGATGAATTGAGGAAAGGATTTTCTGCCTCAGAAACTGCTCCAAATGACCAAACTTGAAGATCTTCAGACTGCCAATCAGATTCTGACAAACCTCCTTCCCCATGAAACCACTCCACATGACTCAGGGCGGGAAACACAGCCTGTGCCCTGAAACCCAGATGGATGTTTACTCAGGACGCATAAACCCTGCGCTTAAACCCTTGACAAGGTCGGAGTGCAAGCGACCTCCCAGGGGAATGGACCCAGAGTCCAAGAAGGGTGGCACATAGCAGGCTGGCTCCACAGGTCCACCGAAGTTTCTCTGAAGCAGCAGTCTGGCTACACAGGACTGCGTCCATTCTTCCAACACTGCACTGAAGCCACCAGAAAAAGAAAAAGATGCAGAGTAGAGAATGACATGGGGACAAATTTTTCCCCGTCCCCGTAATTTTTGTCTCTGCCCCATTCCTGTAAGCTCTGCCTTAACCACACAAGCCTCGAACATTTATGATTTTATAGTGTTTGAGGCTTGTGCAAATGAGGATGAAGCTTGCAGAAATGGGGCAGGGACGAACAGGAAAATGAGTTCCCGCGGGGATGGAGAAAAATTTGTCCCCATGTCATTCTCTAATGCAGAGCAGACTTCTGCACGGATTGCTTGTAGAAATGGAAACTGTGGGGGACTCCCAAAAAAATGTTTGGATTTCTGCAACTCCCGGATTGCGGGAGGAGATTGAACACCTAGCATACTGAATCTGGGACATAACAGAAAAGAGATAATAGTGCTTAAGAGGAACATGCTTAGATCAGGCCATTCATGCTGACAAGTACCTGTACTCGGAATTTCCACATAGTCCCAACTGGAACTCCAGGGATTGGTCCATAGTGGTTGGAAGGAACAATGGTGCATTCTCTTGTACGGCCTACACATGCCATACCCTGTATAAAAGATGCAAAGTCCATAAGCAGCTACCTCAAACATTTACCATCATTAAAATGCAGGGTGAAAACAAGTGACATACCTTTCCCCAGTCCCGCTGTGATGAAGAGTTTGCAGATGCCATCTTTGCCTTCTTCTTGCTTTCTTTCAACTTCTCTCCAGCTAAAACCACCTCACTAGTATCAATACGACATTCAGGACAATACCTGCCAGAATTTCAAACCAGGCAAAACTAAATACAGATGTAATCCTGGTTTAATGAGCAATAAGAAAAGCTATGAAGATTTCTAGCACTAGAAAACAAAAAATGATCAGATTATACAGATAGATCAAATGAAGAGGTCTGATGAAATAAATTTTGAAAATTATTGCCAAACCATAACGAACACAGACATAAAAAAACCTAGGTAAGTGAGCAGCATGTTCCCGTTTCCCTTTCTTTAAAGCTCACTTTTTGTAAGATTTTAGCTTTGATGCTTTAAGATGCTAGAATTTACTGCCAACTGAGCTTAGATTAAAAGAGGATTTAATTCTGCAAAAAGTTAACATTTTAAATGTTTAACAAATACTTAAAACGGATCCAACAGTTCTGCAGTAGAAAACAAATATCAAAAACAAAAATGAAACTGCATGCAGAAGTCAGGAATTCAATTAAAAGTCAACAAATGTTGTATTCTAAATAACGGTTCTTTATTGAAAAACGGTCCATGTTTCAAAGAAACACTCCTTTCTCAAGGGTCCTAGCTGCAAATCATACTAGGTGTTAAGTAGAACCAAATGGAAATAGAAACCATAAAACAAGTAATTCTCAAAGATGCGTGAAAAAACCTCCCGTAGAAAACACTGGTCAGACTAATACTGACAGTATTATACTGACCAGCGTTTCCTATGGGAGGTTTTTTGGTTTCTATTTCCATTTGGTTCCACTTACACCTAATACGATTTGCAGCTAGGACCCCTGAGGAAGGAGTGTTTTTTCAGGTCCCGGTGTTTTTCAATAACGAACTGTTATTTGGAATATATTTGTTGACTTTTAATTGAATTCCTGGCTTCTGTACATCATCTCTGCAGTTTCCTTTTTGGTTTTGATTTTTGTTTTTAACAAATACTTAAAACAATAGACCAGTGTGCTTCAATGTGAGGCCCATGAGCCAATCATAAACCTCGAGGACCTCTTGAGTGGCCCACACAGTTAATTTTTTTTGCTGCTACATACAAGCCATTGGCATTGATTGAACAATACCTGATCCTATCTGAACTCTTTTCCCTGCCCCTTCTTCACTCCCCAATGTACAACTCTGGCATCCCTCCCTCCCTGCCCATCCAATAGTTTTCTAACAGTGATTCAACCAGGCTCTCTGGCCAGTCCCAGAAGTCTTTCCACCGACTGTCTCTCCCATGCAACAGAAGTTGCTGCAGAGGAAAGGCCCCTGGGGTTGGCCAGAAAGCCTGGCTGAATCAATGTCAGGAAAAGAATTTAAGACACTCTTATGAGCAGCAGTTAGGCAGATAAGGAAGGATGCTGGGCTCACAAAGTGGGCCAGATAAAGAGGGAGCAGAGGAGATGCTGCACTCAGGAACAGCCAGAGGAACTGCTTAACACGAGATGCAGATGAAAAGAAGCAAAGAGGGGAGAACCTGGAAATAGGGAGGGAAAGACAGCAAACAGGGATACAGTGGAGTGATGCTCGATGCAAGGGAAGCAAAGAGAGGAGATGGCAAACTGGGTTCAATTCCCACTACAACTCTTTTTGATTCTGGGGAAGTCGCTTAATCCTTCATTGCCCCAGGAACAAAACAGATTATGAGCCCACTAGGAACAGGTACCTGCATATGTGTACATCACTGATATATCTAGAACTATAGAAATGATTAGGTAATATGTGCACTTGGATAGATGGGAAAATAAAAGAGGTAGATTTGAGATGGAGGCAGAAAAATGAAGAAAGCTGAATATGAAAAAAGAAAACCATTGCCAAATATGATGAAGGCAAAAGTGAAGAAGAGAAAAAAAAATGGATAAGGAGGTTCTAGAAACAATTAAGAGCACAGAAGGAAGTACATCCAGAGACTGGGAACAAGATTATCAGAAAAATAAAATCACCTAAGGTGGGAAAAATTATTTTATTTTCAATTTAGTGATTGAATGTGTCAGTTTTGAGAATTTATATCTGTTGTCTTTATATTTTGCACTGATCAGGAAGAAATCTATTTCTATTTCTCTGGTGTTGCACCATGTGCAGAGCGTGGCATCTTAAGGTTTTTACATTACTGTAGTACTTTTTAGTTTGCGAGCTTGTATTTGAAGAGAGTTTATCTGTTTTCTGAATGTGCAACTAAAGTCAGGTGGTAGTGGGGGTGGAAGTCAAGAAACATTGGTTAGTGTCAGACCCAAGTAAGAAAATTTGTCAGTGCCCCTTGAGCTCTTTGGACACAAAAAGGCCCCATCTTAAAAATTAGTGAAAATCACTGCCATAGGCATCTTTGGTTAGTTATGGATTTTTCTTTTTTTGTAACGTATTCTAGCATTGCTGTTAATTGCTTTGTAAACCTTTGAGTTACATGGCTTGATATGATATATAAAATTTGTTACATTATGTTTTGCTTGACTGAACCCACCCCAGGCACATAATATGCTGAGTGACGTTACACAGTCCTCTTTTCTCACCTGATCAATATCGATGCCAAGTAGTAATTAACATTCATTCACAAAATATCTCCACCTTTCTGATATTTCTTGAAACATCAATTCTCCCTCTTTGGCTTAATAGAAATCTGTCTTAAAGATGATGATGCTTTCTAACACAATCCTGCCTTCCAAACTATGCTGTTTTATCTTCTGTTCACTCGGCCAAGGGGTGGTGGTGTAGCCTTATATTTCCAGTCCTCCTACAAATCCACGGAATTATCACCCTAGTCTTGCTCTTATGTAGACTATGTTGGTACAACTGAATTGTCTGTCCACATCCTAATGTCTTTTACTATATCATGTCACTCCCTTTTGTCTGCTTGTTCCCTTCATAATGTTAGGGTACTTTAATATTCACATGAATTCCCCTTCCTCCCATATTGAACAAGATTCTCTCATTCATGCTTTAGACTTTACTTTTTATTCTTAGCACCAACTCACAAGAGGTAGCCATTGCCTAGATATGAGGGTGAATTACAAATTAAAAGCAATTGTTAAATTACGCGATAACAGGAACAGAATTAGCGAAATGCAACGTGTGCTCGTACATCACCTGTTGGATAGTTTGTCCTCACACAGTGCAGCCTTTAGTCGTATGGCATCCACAAGGTCAGAAATCTGGTCACTCCAATGAAAGATTGTACTATTGAAGAACAACATGCAGTAGTGCACTCTGGGCAGAGGGAGTGAAGCCTGGGGAAATTCACCAATGGATACTGACTCAGTATCATGAATCAATGAAAGGGGTATGAGTGGGTAAAAAGATTATGTCCTTCCTTTGATGTCATTTTTTTCAGTAGATAAGTGTATCATTCTAGATAAGCAGGTTATCTTCCAATGGCCACAAGCCATTTGCAGAAGAAATCCACTCTATTTTTTTCTGTGTCCCTCCACTGTAAGCTCTACTGCCACCTGAAGTTAGTACCCAAGCAGAGCTCAAATCAATAATGTGAAGGATACAGATGGGACACTATTGAAAAGAACAGTTCTGCTCTAAGATAAAACACCAACAGGTAATTAATTAGCAACAGCTAATAGAAACATCAAAGGAGCTCAGGAACATCCAAAACCGACTTGAAGCATTAACAGAACAAGACAGTAGACAGGCGCAGGAAGGACAGGGCACGAGTCTAGAATGACACACCTATCTACTGGAAAGAATTTGCATGTACGGTTGGTAGTCCTGTAATTTTTATAGGAAAGTATGTTCAATTGTTATTTTTGTTTTAATGTTAATGTTTTTACTTTGTACAACGCTTTGTAGATTCGAAAAAGCGTTTAATCAAAAACTGAATAAACTATAAACTATATACAACAGAAGACCAGGTTCTCAAGTTTATTTATTTTTGATATACCGTCTATCAAAATACATGTCTAGATGGTGTACATTATTAAAAAAATTATAGGAAACAGTTAAAATAAGTAAATAGAAACAATAATTTATCAATATTAAAAATACTGGACAAATTCAGATTAACATACATGAACGGAAGAAAAGTAGGGGAGGGAGAGGTTGTTTAAAATTACATCGAAGTAAAATTAATAAAAAAGGACAGTAAGTGAGGAGTGGTAAAGACATTAGTATTAGATGTTTCAACGCTACACAGGAATCAGGGAATTAAAAGCCAGAAGCTAATGCTAAGGAGTAAAAGCATCTTTAAATAGGAAAGTTTTAAGTTTGGTTTTAAATTTTCCGAGTAAATTCTCTAATCGAATATCTAATGGAAGGGCATTCCACAGAGGGGGCAGTAACTGAAAAGATGGATTTGCTAGTAGTGCCGTAAAACAATTCCCGTAATGACAGTATAGAGTAAATTTTGATTATTTGATCAGAGGGCCCTTGATGATGAGAAAGGGATCAAAAGTTTATCTTTGAACACCGCCGGTTGGTTAGAGTTTTAAAAGCCAGAAGCTAATGCTAAGGAGTAAAAGCATCTTTAAATAGGAAAGTTTTAAGTTTGGTTTTAAATTTTCCGAGTAAATTCTCTAATCGAATATCTAATGGAAGGGCATTCCACAGAGGGGGCAGTAACTGAAAAGATGGATTTGCTATTAGTGCCGTAAAACAATTCCCGTAATGACAGTATAGAGTAAATTTTGATTATTTGATCAGAGGGCCCTTGATGATGAGAAAGGGATCAAAAGTTTATCTTTGAACACCGCCGGTTGGTTAGAGTTTTTTGTTTTAAAAGTGAGGAGGAGTATTATATAGGAAAGACGATGAGTAACAGGTAGCCAATGTGCTTTACGGAGGAGAGGGGTGACATGGTCAAATTTTTTTGCATGATAGATTAATTTAACAGCAGTGTTTTGCAAGAGTTGTAGACGACCAATTTCTTTCCGGGTTATGCCTTGATAAAGGGCATTACAGTAATCTATGGTTGAAATTACTAGGGAGTGAATCAGGATATTAATGGAGGAGTGATCAAGAAAAGAGGAAATAGAACAGATGAGCCTAAGCTTATGGAAACATTTCTGCATAACTGCACTCACTTGTTGATGAAAGGTAAGATCCCTGTCTAGGATGAGTCCAAGGAGTTTAAACTTTGCTATCCGTTTGAATTGGGGAGGAGTTGATACTGATGGGTAGACATAAATGTTCATTCGGAGAAGGCGAGAAAAGGACACTAGTAGTTTTAAGAATGTTCAGTGATAGTTTATTATGCCGAAGCCGAGGCTGATTTGGTTGAGTTTTTGATTAATTTCTGTTATTTCGTCAGGGGAAGTAGGATTTATGGGGTGAAGTTATTGGATATCATCAGCATATGTAAATACTGTGAAACCTATAGATTGGGCCAAGGTGAGTAGTGGGGCCAGGAATATATTAAAAAGAAGGGGAGAAAGAATTGAGCCTTGGGGGACTTCATAATTTTGATAGATAGTGGCAGAGAGGGAGTCACTGAAACTGACTTTATAGTTTCGGTCTTGAAAGTAAGAAGAGAACTATTGCAAAACTGTACCTGAGATATTAATAGATTCTAGCCGTGTAAGAAGTAGGGAATGATCAATTGTGCCAAAAGTGGAAGTGAGATCTAAAGAGATTAGAATAGAGGATTTACGGTGGTCTTTAAAGTAACGAATTGAGGTAGTTAGTCCGATGAGCGAGAGTTCAGTAGAGTAATTTTTTCAAAAACCTGTTTGGTAAGGATGTAAAGCATAAGTTTTTTCAGTGAAGTTGGACAGTTGGTTGAAGACCAGTTTTTCGATTATTTTTGCTAGGAAAGGTAAGTTAGCAATAGGACGGTAATTATTGATTTGGTTTTCGGATATGTTTATTTGTTTAAGCTCTGGAAATACAAGAGCAGATTTCCAAGAAGATGGTATGTAGCCGGTAGAGAGACTTTTGATGATCATGTCAAGTAGGAATGGACCGAAGATGCTAAAATGATTTTTAAGAATGGTGGGGGGCAGATTTTCCAAAGAGTTATTCCTTGGATTTAGGCTCTGCGTTATGGCCTGCAGTTCATCTAATGTAGGTAGACAGAAAGTTGAGAATGAACTGAAGGAAGTAAGTATTTGGACCTTATGCAATAGACTATGTCAGAGCAATTGCTCCCTGGATCCATGTCCTCCTTATATTTTTCGAAATATTCCAGGCCAGGTTATTTCTTGGTTAACTTCATTGATAAATTGTTTTCTAGATTCTGGCTATTTTTCTACAATCGATGGGTCATATAGTTCTTACCCCTTTATTGAAAGGTCCATCCTTAGATCAATCTGTTCTGACAAACTATCGCCCAGTTGCTAATACCTTTATTAACCAAATTGAGTCCATAATCTCTAAATAATTATCAAGTTAAAACTCTTCAGTAGTTAATTCTGCCGCTGGCTGCTTCTAATTTAGTGGTAGTGGGGCACTTCAATGCAGTTATGGATCCGATATTGGATAAAAAACCTAGTAAAATACTAAAATCTTTAGGGCTAGATAATTTGGTACAATCTTGTGGTTTAAAGGATATTTGGCAAATTCTTCATTTTAATGACCGGGAATTTTCTTTCTGCTCCCAGGTACATAAATCATTTTCCAGAATAGACCATATATTTGTATCAGATCATTTAATGCAACAGGTTGTAATGGCCGCCATAGATCCAATCATTTTATCAGATCATGTTGGAATTTGGATTGAATTGAAAATGGTTTTTATCATTAATGGTCTATTAGATTTTATGTGTTAGATTTTAAAGTGCTATATTGGAATCAATGTATGATATATTTATGTGCACTTGTTGTTTGATTTTAAAATGAATAAAGAATTGTAAAAAAAAAGAAAAGAAAATGGATGAGCAATATTATAGTAGACCTGTCTGGAGATTCAATAATACATTGCTTGCAGATTCCAACTTTGAGGAATTTCAATCAAAAATTACTGAATACTTTCATCTAAATGCCTCAGATGAAGTCTCTTTAGAAACTTTATGGAATGCTTTTAAAGCTACTATAAG
This sequence comes from Geotrypetes seraphini, assembly GCF_902459505.1. Taxonomy (NCBI): domain Eukaryota; kingdom Metazoa; phylum Chordata; class Amphibia; order Gymnophiona; family Dermophiidae; genus Geotrypetes; species Geotrypetes seraphini. The sequence continues at coordinate 106,549,816 of NC_047091.1, forward strand.
AGGACAAAATCTCATATTCAGCACACATTAGGAAACAACTTAAAGAATTTTCTAATTCTGAACAAAATATAAAAGATTTGGAGGCACAATTGGCACTGAAATGGGGATCCAACTACTCTGCAGGAACTATTAAAAGATAAATATAAGTACAATGAACTTTCCTCTCAAATGGCTAGGAATGAGCTGTTCTCTCAGCAAGCTCTGTATTATGGAAACTCGAATAAAGCGGGAAGAGTATTAGCTAATTACCTTAAAGCTAAAAAAAGGAAAGTAAAAATTGTGGCTATCACAGATGAGAATGGGGAGACTCGATCTCAAATAGGAATTATCTTAAAAACAATTTTTGAAATATTATAAAGCTTTGTATTCTTCAGAGCCTTATTCAAATAAAGAACTAGAGGGTTTAGAATTTTTAAAATTAATTAAGGGACCAAAAATTCCTGAGCATATAAAAGGAAGTCTTGAGGAGCCTTAATCGTTGAAAGAATTAAAAACAGCGTTGAAGTCCCTTAGAGTTGGATCTGCTCCAGGTGGTGATGGTTTCACTGTAGAGTTTTACAAATCATTTCAATGTACCTTATTACCTCATCTATTAAATTTATATCAGGTTCAACTAACTAAAGGTTGCATTACAGGTACTATGGCAGAATCCCTAACTATTGTTTTGCCGAAGCCAAATAAAGATCCTATGTTGGTTTCAAATTACAGGCCTATTTCTTTAATAAATGCAGATGGTAAACTTTTGGCTAAGTTATTGGCTTTGTGCTTCTCCAAGGCTCTCCCTTATATTATTGGTATGCACTAAATGGGGTTCGTTGCTCAAAGACATTCTTCAAACAACACTAGGCTGGCTTTTCACATGTTAAATTTAACAAAAGCCATGGATGAGCCAGCCTTCTCGGTATTCCTGGATGCAGAGGCAGCCTTTGATCGAGTGGAATGGACCTTTATGTATCAAGCAATGGATTGGTTTGGTATTGGTTCAGGATTTATACAAATGATTCAAACCTTGTATAGTTCCCCTTCTGCCGGATTATATATAAATAATACTTTTTTGGAGCATTTCTGTCTGGAAAGGGGAGTTAGACATGGATGTCCATTATCTCCTTTGCTGTTTGATATTGTTTTGAAACCTTTGTTATTGGCTATTCAACAGGCAAAGGAGATCCAGGGTATTCCTTATGCAGGTCGGGAATATAAGGTCTCTGCTTATGCAGATGACATATTGCTTCATTTAAGGAATCCTGAAACAACCATTCCACATTTACTAGATTTGATTGAAAGATTTAGAAAATTTTCAGGATATAAAATAAATTGGAGTAAATCAGAGATTCTTCCGCTTGACGTACATTGTCAAAAAGGATTGTTTGATTTATTCCCCTTTCTTTGGAAGGAAGAGGGTATAAAATATTTAGGAATCTGGATTTACAAAATGCTGGAAGAAACGAAGAAAGTAAATGAAAAATCCTTATTGCTAAAGGTTACAGAAATGTGTGAACAATGGAATCCATTGCATCTGTCTTGGTGAGGGAGAGTCCAGACAATGAAAATGATGATTTTGCCTGTGGTTTGTTACCAAATGGGTATGTTACCAGTGTTGTTTCAGGGGTCTTTTTACAAAAAATTTAATAATATTCCTACAAAATTTATTTGGCTGGGGAAAACAGCAAGAATTGCTTTAGTATCCTTACAAAAGCCAATTGTTGAGGGTGGGGTACATTTTCAAATTTTTATAGGTATCATCAAGCCTATATAATGCGTCAGGGTATGCATTGGATCCTCCCTGAGCTCATGGTTAAGGTTGGAATGGCAACTTCTATCTCCACTGAGATTGTGTCACATTTTGAGTATCAAAATGCCTAGGTTATATAAGGACAATAGAATTTTAATGGACACTTGGAAGACATTAAAATTTATTACTAATTTAACAGATATTCCAATTCATAAATCCACTTGTCAAGTCCCTTTGGTTGAACCCCAAGATTCAAACTGGCAGGTTTAAGGTCATCTGGAAGTACTGGATGAAGGCGGGCATACGTACTTTAGACGATGTAGTATCAGATGGAAAGCTGCTTGAGTTTTCACGACTGCAACAAAAATTTGGTATTGCTAAATCTCAAGTTATAGGTGGTTGCAGTTGAAGCAGGCCATTCAGGAGGGGTTCCCTGATTGGAAAAATCTTAAAAAAAAAAAAAAATCAGTATAGTTTGCCATTCCTGTGCTTCCAGGCGGATTTCCTGGGTCACCAGGCCGCTCAGTATAAATTAATATCTGGATTTTTGAATAAGAAACCCAAAAACTGGTCTTCGTGACATTTGGAGCATTGAAATAAAGCATCAGATTACTGCGTCTCAATGGCCACAAATCTGGACTTGGAGGATGAGATGTACAGTGTCTGCATCTATGAGACAAACTTGTTTTTTGTTGTTGTTATATAGAGCAGTTTGGACCCCAATTTGGTTACAGAAATTAGATAGTTCCAAGTCTAATAGGTGTTGGCACTGTCATCTTGAACCTGGGACATTAGATCATTTATTATTTTATTGTCCATTTATACTTCAATTTTGGAGATCCATTTGGGATCAGATAAACAAAGTAATGGAAAATCCACTGGCACTTACATATAACATGGTGCTATTTGGCAAGGCCAGCCGAAGGGAGACTGTAGGAGCTGTGCCTAGTCCTGAGCACATGGTAGCAGAGTTCTGAGCACATGGCAGAACAGTGAGCGGAGAGTGTGCTAGCAGGAAGAAGCAGAGAGAGGAGCAGAGAAGGCGGTGCTAGCAGGGGAAGAGGCAAGACCTAACTCCGCCCATCCCTGACATCACCAGCCAAACTCCCCCCATAAAAGGGGACGAGCCAACGGCGCGCAGCCGTTCGGCGAGCGGCAAAGGCGCTCGCCTTAGCGAAGGGCCTCAAGAAGGGCATCAAGAAAGGGCTATCAACTATAGCCGGACTCCCAACTTATAAGACTAGCTAACTAATCAATTGTCTTCAGTCTTTCTTTAGCGTTCTACCAAGTCTTTAACTATCAATCTACAACTTTCTACCAAGTCTTTAACTCTCAATCTTACAACTTTCTATCTCACCAACAAGCTACTAAATCTTTCTCACTAAACAGGCACACTAACAAACAGACGTTCTTAACTGACAATTAACTAACTGTTAACTAACTAACTACTACTACTAACTAACTAACTACTCCATCCCTCAGACCAACTAACTACCTCTATCCCTCCCTCAACACTTACTGACCAACACCTAACAGCCCCCACCCTAACAAACATCCTAAAAAAAAAAAAAAAAATTTAAATTAAGAAATAATAACAATAAACCTTTGTAATGGCAGGTAGGACTAGAAGCAGCAAGACTTCAATCAAAACAGGCAGTTCAGTCACCGAGAGCACCCAGGGGATGGCTATGGTTCGAGTACAGATGGAAGGAGAACCAGGACGGAGGGCAGAGGTCTCTGTACAGACCGAGGCCATCCCCTCAAAGATGTCTACAGTCTCAACGCAGACAGAAGTAATGGTTCAACCGGTCGAAAGCCTTTTGATGGAGCTAAAGAGCCTGAGAGAGGAGGTTCAGCGCTTAAGGAGCATCCGAGACGACGAGACCTTCATCGATGGAGTCATCCAGGAGCTGTCTCAGATCGCTGAACAGGAACCTGACAAGACCACCCTGGGAACACCCATAGCATCCAAAACGGCCACCTTGAGACAAACTACCGGAATGCAGGAAGTGGTTGGAGACGCTGACTCCTGGCAGTTGGTGACTTCCTCCACAAGAAAATGCAGAGGACCTAACTCTGTCTCTTTTTCCCCCATACAGGACAGCTCAACATCGACACCTCATATCGCCCTGAGGAACAGATATCAGCTGCTACAGGAAGGTCCGGAGAAAGAGCTACAAGTAGTTGTTCAGCAGACGGTTCCAACTCCGGAATCAACAGTACAGCCCACCCCTAAGAAGCGCAGAGTGGTGGTCATCGGAGATTCGCTGCTGAGGGGCACCGAGGGACCAATCTGCAGACCAGACCTACAATCAAGAGAGGTCTGCTGTTTGCCAGGGGCCAGGATCCGGGATGTCACTGCTTGCATTGACAGACTCATCAAGCCCCGAGACCACTTCCCCATGGTTCTAATCCACGTCGGAACCAACGACACCGCAAGGAGCAGCCCGGACAGAATACCTGAAGACTTCAGGGCCCTGGGGGAGAAGCTGAGGAGGATGGATGCGCAGGTAGTCTTCTCCTCGATTCTCCCAATGAGGGGCAAGGGCAGAGCCAGAGAGGATCGAATACAAAGGGCGAACGACTGGCTGCGAGGATGGTGCAAGGAGATGAACTTCGGGTTTCTGCACCATGGAGAAGCATTGCAAGGACTACAGGGACACGACGGGCTACACCTAACCAGAAGAGGGAAGAATGTCCTTGGACACCGCCTAGCCCGCCTACTCTACAGGGCTTTAAACTAGGTAAGTTGGGGGAGGGTACAGGCACAAACAACATACCAGGCGAACTAAAATGCCAATACATTTATGAGGCTGAGGAAAGTAGACACCGAAATTCTGGGTCAGGGGTGAGTGCACACACTTTTGAGTCGGGAGTAGGGTCACATCATATTTATGGGTCACATTGTAATTCCGGGTCTAGGGGGAGTACACACTGTAGTTCTGGGTATATGGGGAGTACACATTGTGGTTCTGAGCCTCAGGAAAGCACAAATAACACAAACAATGCTAAAGGTGTTCAAATAGCTCAAACAGGAATATCCCCACTGAGACGTAACAAAAATATAACATGGAGGGCTATTTACGTCAACGCACACAGTTTAGGAAACAAGATCCTGGAATTGGAAATAGAAATAAGGAATGCCGACCTGGATGTGGTGGCGATATCCGAAACCTGGCTCACAGACTCCCACGGGTGGGACATGGTCATACCGGGTTACAACTTGCTTCGCCGGGACAGAGAGGGTAGGAAGGGAGGGGGTGTAGCATTATATACTAAAGATGACATTAAGGTCACGAGAATCTCAGATGTCCAGTATACTGGGGAATCCCTTTGGGTTAATTTGGCCAGAGGGAAGGACAAATGCTTGTATCTTGGCGTAATTTACAGACCCCCAAGACAACAAGATGACCTGGATATGGAAATAATCGAAGATATAGAAAATATCACCTTGCGTGGGGACACAGTATTGCTAGGTGACTTCAACATGCCTGATGTGGATTGGGTTACACTTACCTCTGCTTCCGGCAGCAGCAGGAGGCTATTAAACTCTATGAAAGGAGCAAGCCTCAGGCAACTGGTGTTGGAACCGACAAGGGATCAGGCAATACTGGACCTGATACTTACCAATGGAGAAAGTGTCACAGAGGTCTCGGTGGGCGACACATTGGCCTCCAGTGACCACAACATGATATGGTTCAATATCAGGAAAGGTTTCACTAAATCTACTACACTAACCAAAGTCCTCAAATTCAAGGACACAAATTTCAAAGAAATCGGAGACTTCGTTCACCAGGCGCTACAAAGCCAAGAAGAAACCGATAACGTGGAAGACATGTGGTCGACTTTGAAAGCAACCATACAAGAAGCAACAAACGGCTATGTAAAATCAGTAAGTAAACGGCGAAGGAACAATAAGCCACAGTGGTTTACTGCAGAGATCTCAGACCTGATCAAGGAGAAGAAAAAAGCATTCATCTCTTACAAACAATCAGGGAAGCAGGACTCTAGAGCAGACTACCTGGCCAAATCAAAAGCCGTCAAAACAGCAGTCAGGGAGGCTAAATTCCTCATGGAGGAGTCTCTAGCAAAGAACATCCAGAAGGGAGATAAATCCTTCTTCAGGTATATCAGTGATAGAAGAAAAAACTCAGGCGGGATTGTACGTCTTAGGAAACCAGACGGAGACTATGTGGAAAAGGATTCGGAAAAAGCCCAACTATTAAATGAATACTTCTGCTCAGTCTTCACCCGAGAAGCGCCAGGGCTCGGCCCTCAGCTACAGACAAGGGTTGGCTCAGTTGACCCGTTTAGTAACTTTGAGTTTACGCCCAGCAGTGTCTACGGTGAGCTGTCAAAGTTCAAGGTTAACAAAGCAATGGGGCCGGACAACCTGCACCCCAGGGTGCTTAGGGAGCTGAGTGATGTCTTGGCGGAGCCACTGTCCGCGCTCTTCAACCTCTCCCTTAGTACAGGCAGCGTCCCGTTGGACTGGAGGACGGCTAACGTCATTCCACTCCACAAGAAAGGCTCAAAGATGGAGACAGCAAACTACAGACCAGTGAGTCTAACATCGATAGTGAGCAAACTAATGGAAACTCTAATCAAACACCAATTAGATAAGATCCTGGATGAGGAGAATCTACGGGATCCCCGACAACATGGATTTACTAAGGGGAGATCCTGCCAATCCAACCTGATCAGCTTCTTTGACTGGGTAACGGGGAAGCTGGATATAGGAGAGTCCCTGGACATCGTGTACCTGGACTTTAGCAAAGCATTCGATAGCGTACCACACCGCAGGTTACTGAGCAAGATGAGTTCTATAGGATTAGGTAACACATTGACGAAATGGGTTGGGAGCTGGCTTGGAGGTAGGCTCCAAAGGGTGGTGGTGAACGGCACCCCCTCCGAAATGACGGAGGTGATTAGTGGAGTACCACAGGGCTCAGTCTTGGGCCCAATCCTATTCAACATCTTTATAAGAGACTTGGCAGAAGGGCTTCGAGGTAAAATAACATTATTCGCCGATGACGCCAAACTGAGTAATGTAGTGGGCAAATGCACAACAGACGAAGATTCAGTCCCGACAACATGATGCACGACCTACTCCTACTGGAGCGATGGTCTAGGACATGGCAACTCAACTTCAATGCCAAAAAATGCAAAGTTATGCATGCATGCAAGTCTTATACCCGTAATGGCGAGATCCTAGCAAAAACGGTAGCAGAACGAGACTTGGGGGTAATCGTCAGTGAGGACATGAAGTCTGCCAATCAAGTGGAGCAGGCTTTGTCCAAGGCAAGACAAATCATGGGCTGCATACGAAGGGGTTTCGTCAGTCGTAAGGCGGAAGTCATTATGCCATTGTATAGATCCATGGTGAGGCCCCACCTGGAATACTGTGTGCAATTCTGGAGGCCGCATTATCGCAAGGATGTGCTGAGACTGGAGTCGGTGCAAAGAATGGCCACCCGGATGGTCTCGGGACTCAAGGATCTACCATACGAAAAACGGCTTGACAAATTACAGCTATACTCGCTCGAAGAGCGCAGAGAGAGGGGGGACATGATCGAGACGTTCAAGTATCTTACGGGCCGCATCGAGGCGGAGGAAGATATCTTCTTTTTCAAGGGTCCCACGACAACAAGAGGGCATCCGTTGAAAATCAGGGGCGGGAAACTACGAGGTGACACCAGGAAATTCTTTTTCACTGAAAGAGTGGTTGATCGCTGGAATAGTCTTCCACTACAGGTGATTGAGGCCAGCAGCGTGCCTGATTTTAAGGCCAAATGGGATCGGCACATGGGATCTATTCACAGGGCAAAGGTAGGAGAGGGACATTAAGGTGGGCAGACTAGATAGGCCGTGGGCCCTTATCTGCCGTCTATTTCTATGTTTCTATGATGAGAGCTAAAAGCCAAATATCATCTCAAAATAATAAACTTCTATTTATTATGACAGGGGTTGCCATTCAGCTTATTTTAAGGAATTGGAAAAACTGGGATAGACTGAACTATACCTTTTGGTGGGAGTCTATGTCATATTTTTAAGATGGAATGAAGTATGGCTATACATCAGGGACATTATAAGAAGTTTCTGAAGATTTGGGAGCCACTGACAAAATTTTGGAAAGAGTGATTATGCCCTTTGGTCATACATGTCAAAGTGGGTGGGTGGGAGGGCGGTTGGAATGGATTTTTCAATTTGAGTGTATTTTTTTTAATATAATTGGGGGCTGATATCTATTTGTCATAAATTATAATTGTAAATGTATTTAAGTGCTTTTATAGTTATATGATTGTATAATATCCTGCACTTAATCATGGCTTTAAAATGAATAAAAACAAAAACTGTGGATACAGATGTTCTGGAGATAATTTATTAAACACTGACATATAAAACCATGAAAATTCAATTAAGTACAATGATAAAAAAAACTGTGATAAAAATCCAACCGGACCATACACGGTCCGTGTTTCGGCGAACACACCTTCCTCAGGGGTCCAATGGTTTGCAACCTCACTTATAAAGAATTGGACTGAAAATAGTCTATTGTCTTTAAACATGTGAGCAAAGAACACCGCAGACAAGCTGAAGTAGCAAAAAAAAAAAATGCTAAGAATTGAATTTTCATGTATGTCAGTGTTTAATAAATTATCTTCAGAACATCTATATCCACAGTTTTTGTTTTCATCGGTGGATTGTTTTCACTGTGGATCATTGGGTCTCCCCATTTTTCTTTGTTGTGCTTTAAAATGAATAAAGAAATAAAAAAAAAAAATCAAGTTACATACATAAGTTTTTCATACTATCTCCATTACAACATGGCTTTTGCTCAAACAGTACAGAAACTTTACTGTTATCCTTGATCTCTAAAATTCAAAGTTTTCTTTCACAGAATCATTTTGCAATTTTATTGCAATTCAATTTTTCAGCAGCCTTTGATGTTGTGAACCATGATATTCTTCTTCAACTACTGTCTGATTTAGATTTGTAGGGTAACATCCACAATTGGTTCAAAGGATTTCTGTCATTGTGATCATACAATGTAAATTTCAAATCGTACATCTACAGCGTGGTCTTCGGACTGTCTCGTTAACACTGATCTTCATGCTGCCAGGCAGGCATGGAGTCTAACTGTATCCTCACCCCTGCAGACGTGCTTGATGTAAAGGGGAGGGGGAGAAATGCAGACACTGCTGAGCCTTCTAAGGGCGCCCCAACCCCTGAAATTCTGTAGGTAAGTAAGAAATGCGGTGATGGCTCAGAGCTCCAAAAATACTTGTGCAGGCTGGCTTACAGGTACCACAAGGGATTGGCCTGTCAGCTGCAGACCAGAGTCTGCTTCTTGTCAAGACAGAGCTATAACCAAGATGAAGCTCCAAGCATAGAAAGCATCAAATAAAGTTCAAACACACCAAATAAAATACTGAAAGCAGAACACTCCTTTAAATATCTTGTGTAGAAAGGAAAAACTGCAGGTGGCAATAGAGCTTAAAGAAGTAGAACGGACACAGAAAAAATCCGGAGTGAATTCCTTCTGCAGATGGCTCGCAGCCATGGTTTTTTATATATTGCTGTAAATATGCTATTTTATTTTTGTTAAACTGTTTTGAATTGGATAAGGCGGGATATCAAATTTTAATAAGCCTTGAAACCTGCTTGTCTGAAATGACACCTTTTGCACTGGAAAAAGGTTTAGAGTGGGAACAGGTGTAACCAATGAAGGTCATACTGGTCACCCATCAAGATTGCATACACAAGAGCACATTGACAGGGCAGATGCCTTGATTACAGAAAACCGACAGAGAACATGTTGCAATTGATTGGATATCAGCAATAGATCTGCATTTGCCATAATGCATGATAACTTGGGAAACAGGAAAGTCTGTTAGGCTGGGCTACAACTGGGGAGTTGTGTCACAGCCCACAGAGTCTGAGCTATGGCAGCTTCAGTTGCTTTCCTTCGCTCCATTCCTATTGATGAAATCTATCTGTAAAGCTGCTACTTGGTCATCGGTTCATACATTCACATCACACTACTGTCTGGAATCCTATTCCAGACAGGATGGTCACTTCATCCAAGCAGTACTGCAAAATTTATTTTCCTAATGGCCATTCTAGTAAGCTAGGGAACCCCACATTTGAGAATATGCTGCCTGTTTGTCCTGGGATAAAGCAGATACTTACTGTAACAGGTGTTATCCAGGGACAGCAGGCAGATATTCTCACAACCCACCCACCTTCCCTGGTTGGCTTCTAAGCTTGCTTACCGAACTAAGCTGTGACGGGTGGGAAGGCACTTGCACGGTGTGGGCAGTTCGCAAATTTTCTCAAGTTCCTAAAGTGGTAATGCACTTTTAAAGTTGTCTGTAACAGGGCTCCGTGGATGACATCACTCACATGCGAGAATATCTGCCTGCTGTCCCTGGATAAAGCACAGTTACTTACCATAACAGGTGTTATCCAGGGACAACAGGCAGCATATTCTCACACATGGGTGACCTCCAAGCTAACTAGAATGGGATGGAGGGAGAGTTGTCTTTTTTAAGAAAACAAATTTTGCAAAACTGACTGGCCGAAGTGCACATCCCGTCTGGAAAAAGTTTCCAGACCATAACGTGAAATAAATGTATGACCTGAGGACCTTGATATTCTTTGAACATTTGCTTAATTTCTCGCTCTTTATTAACCTTGGATCCTTTTGGAGGACTTGAGTAAAGTTAAACATATATATGTTTCTTTTTTTTCCTCTATTGTTGAAATGTTAATTCTGATGGAATTGTTCTTGTGTTTAACTTCTTTCTGTACAAGTTATTAATGATTGATATTGAAGTTTGAAAATGATAAATAAAGAAAAAAAAAAAAAAAAGAACTGAGGACCAGGTGGCAGCCTTGCAGATTTCCTCAATAGAAGTGGATCTGAGGACAGCAACAGAAGCTGCCATAGCTCAGACTTTGTGAGCAGTGACATGACTCTCCAGAAGCAGTCCGGTCTGAGTATAGCAGAATGATATACAGGCACTCAACCATTTAGAAACTATCCTTTCGGTTACAGGATGACCCAAATTGTTAGGATCAAATGAGATGAAGAGTTGGGGAGATGTTCTATGAGGCTTTGTCCTGTCGATGTAGTAGGCCAAAGCGCGTTTACAGTCGAGAGTATGTAGTGCCATTTCTCCTGCATGAGAACGCTCTTCTAGAGTCTGTCATAGAGGAAAACACCCTCCAGGGATTCAAGACAAAGTTAGACAAGTTCCTGCTGAACCAGAACGTACGCAGGTAGGGCTAGTCTCAGTTAGTGCGCTGGTCTTTGACCAGAGGGCCGCCGCGTGAGCGGACTGCTGGGCACAATGGACCATTGGTCTGAGCTAGCAGCGGCAATTCTTATGTTCTTAATGAGGCTTAGGGAAAACAACTGGAAGAACAATTGACTGATTGAGAGTGACAACTTTCGATAGAAACTTTGGATGCGTGCATAGAACCACTTTATCATGGTGAAAAATTGTGAAGGGTGGATCTGCAACCAACACCTGTAACTCACTGACTCTCCTGGCAGAAGTGAGTGAGATGAGAAAAACAACTTTCCAAGTGAGAAACTTGAGATGAGTTGTTGCCATTGGTTCAAATGGTGGCTTCATCAACCTGGAAAGAACCACATTAAGGTCCCAGACGACAGGCGGAGGCTTGAGATGTGGTTTAACATTGAAAAGCCCTTTCATGAATCTGGACCAATGGATGAACAGCGAGAGGCTTTCCCTTGACTGGTATGTGAAAAGCTGTAATAGCGCTGAGATGGACTCTGATAGATGCAGATTTAAAACCAGAATCAGAGATATGGAGGAGATAATCCAACACCAATTCCACTGACAAGGAAGCTGGCTCATGATGATGACGGAGTTACCAGGAAGAAATTTGTTGAGAACACTGTTGAGTGACTGGCTTTCTGGAAGTGTCAATAATACTGCATACAGGCTGAGAAAGATGTGATGATGTCAGCCTGAGAGATACCAAGCTGTCAGGTGTAACGATTGCAGGTTGGGATGAAGAAGAGCTCCTTCATTCTGTGCAAGCAGAGTAGGAAATATTGGAACAGATATGGGCTCCCTGGTGCTGAGTTGAAGTAGAAGGGAGTACCAATGTTGTCTGGGCCACCGAGGAGCTATGAGTATCATGGTGGCTGAGTCCTGTTCGAGTTTGAAAAGAGTTTTCAAGATGAGAAGAGTGGGAGGAAACCAGTAGAGGAACATTTGACTCCAATCCAGAAGAAACACATCTGCTTCCAGGCAGTGAGGTGAGTAAAGCCTAGAACACAAGTGGGGCAATTTGTGGTTGTGGGGAGCTGCAAATAAGTCCACCTGAGGAATGCCCCATTGTGCAAATACGGACCGAAGAGTTGTCGAACTGAGTGTCCATTCTTGAGGCTGGAGAATTCTGCTGAGGTTGTCTGCCAAGGAATTGTTTGCCCTGTATGTAGACTGCTCTCAGAAAAAGGTTGCGGGTGGTCGCCCAAAGCCAAATCTTTTGAGCCTCCTGACAAAGAGGAAGAAAGCCCATGCCTCCTTACTTGTTGATATAGTACATTGCTACTTGATTTTTCATGCGAAGGAGGAGGACTTGATCGCTCAGAAGATGCTGGAAAGCTTTCAGTGCATAGTACATCGCTCTGAGTTCTAGTAAATTGATGTTCTTTGGAAGTCCAATGACCTTGCGTTTGAAGGCCGCTATGTGCGCCTCCCCCCCCCCCCAGGCGTACGTAGAAGCATCTGTCGTGAGTACCTGGTGATGCAGAGGAAGATGAAAAAGGAGACCTCTGGATAGATTGGAGGAGGTCATCCACCAGTGGAGTGACTGTAGAAGAGATGGTTACAGAAATATGCTGTGAGAGCGGATCTGTCACCTGAGACCACTGAGGAGCGCAAAGATGCAATCTGGCAAGTGGGGTGACATGAACCATGGAGGTCATGTGGTCTAGGAGAACCATCATGCGTCTCGCAGAGATTGCTTGTAGCTGAAACATCTGTTGATAGAAATGAAGCAAAGCAGTTAGGCGATCCAAAATAGCCCCGATGAACTGGAGACATTGAGTTGGTTGTAGGTTGGACTTTGGGAAATTAATTTCGAAGCCCAAGGTTTGAAGGAAAGAAATGGTGTGTGTCGTCGCCAGAGCCACCTCCTGAGACGATGAAGCCTTGATCAACCAGTTGTCTAGATAAGGAAACACCTGGAGACCTTGGAATCTGAGAGATGCTACCACTACAATTAAGCACTTCGTGAAGACTCTGGGAGAAGATGCCAGGCCGAACGGAAGAACTTTGTACTGGTAGTGACGATGACTGATTTGAAATTGACGGTACTTCCTGGAAGCTGGATGGATTGGTACATGCATGTAGGCTTCCTTGAGGTCCAGAGAACATAGCCATTCATTCTGAGCTAACAGGGGATAGAGAAGGGTGAGTGAGCGCATTAGAAACTTCTCTCTGACAAGATATTTGTTGTGAGCTCAGAGATCCAGAATGGGTTGTAGTCCTCCAGTCTTTTTCAGAACCAAGAAGTAGCAGGAATAAAAGCCTTGATCTTGTTGAGAGGGAGGAACTTCCTCGATGGCATTGAGAAAAAGGAGGAATTGAACCTCCTGAAGTGGTAGAGAGGTCTGTGTTGGATTTAAAGCAGACTCTTGTAGAATGGTCTGGAGGAAGGGTGTGAAAAAAATGGCATAACCCTGACGAATGATGTTGAGAACCCAAAGATCTGATGTAATGAGCTCCCAGCGTTGGATGCAAATCTGAAGACGTCTCCCTATCGGCTGAGGTAAAGTCAGTAGCAGAGGGATGGCGGCTATGCTCTGAAGGAGCACGTCAAAAAAGGCTGGGCAGGCTTTTGGGAGCAGCCAATTGTTTAGTTTGTTGACATGGTTGTTGCTGCTGCCTACGAGGCAGAGGAGGAGCAGGGGCAGCAGGCTTTGCAGTATATCTGTGCTAGTAAGAAGAAGCAGGTTTAAAAGGACGAGTAGGTGGAGGCTTCTTTTTGGGCTTCACCAGCACATCCCATCTGGTTTCGTGAGCCGACAGCTTTTGGGTGGCAGTGGCAGTAGAAGCTCCAAAGAGCTCATCGCCAAGGCATGGAGCATTGGCCAGACGATCTTTGTGGTTAACGTCGAGGTCTGAAACACGCAACCACATAAAACGTCTCATTGCCACTGACATAGCTGCCACTTGAGATGCGAGTTCAAAAGTGTCAAACAGATCTCATCATGTACTTACGAAGCTGTAGGATAGAGACAAGAGAATGAAAATTCTTGGCTTTACGTGAAGGTATGTATTTATAATAATAACTAGTGTTTAAGCCCGTTACATTAACGGGTGCTAGAATATATGGCTGGCTGTCTTTCTTTATTTATGTCTCTCTCTCTGCTCCTGTCTCTTTCTTCCTTTCTTTCTGTCTCTCTCCCTCCTGCAATTTTTCTCTCTCTCTCCCTGGCACCCTTTGACTGTCTGTCTTTCTTTCTGTCTCTCTTTGGTCCCCTGTCTGTCTTTATTTACCCAGGTACGTTAGCTAGATTGTGAGCCCACCGGGACAGAGAGGGAAAATGCTTGAGTACCTGATTGTAAAACCGCTTAGATAACCTTGATAGGCGGTATATAAAATCCTAATAAACTTGAAACTTGATTTCTGTCTGTCTCTCTCCCTAGCCTCCTTTGTCTGTCTGTATTTCTTTCTGTGTCTCCCCCCCCCCCACCCCACTTTCCTTTGCAGAAGCAGCAGTGATATTTTCCTTCCCCTCCAGATCCCTGTGAAGTAGTAGCAGCATTTCCCCCCACCCACCCCCATTCCCTTCTCTTCCCCCCCCCACCACTTTCCTTTGCAGAAGCAGCAGCGGTATTTCTCTTCCCCTCCAGGTCCTTGCTGAAGCAGTAGCAGCATTTTCCCCCACCCCCCATTCCCTTCTCTCCCCCCCCCCACTTTCTTTTGCAGAAGCAGCTATGATATTTCCCTTCCTCTCCAGATCCCTGAGAAGTAGTAGCAGCATTTTCCCCCACCCACCCCCCAATCCCTTCTCTCCCCCACCACCACTTTCCTTTGCATAAGCAGCAGCGGTATTTCCCTTCCCCTCCAGGTCCCTGCTGAGTAGTAGAAGCATTTTCCCCCACCCCCCATTCCCTTCTCTTACCGTGAGCTGCCCTGCTCCGTTCGGCCCCTCCCCCTCCCGCGTGTTGGCCTGCTGCTGCTGAAGGATTTTTTCGGCGACTCCTCCTGTTAAAATTCTAATCCTGTTAAAACTCCCCCCCCTTCCCGCAACCGTTCCTGTTCAAAGCGGCCTGCTGAGGTTCGCGGCCAGCAGTAACGAACCTCACAGGCCGCTCTCCAACTCGGTAGCATGTTCCCTCTGACGCGATCGCGTCAGAGGGAACGTGCTACCATGTGGAGAGCGGCCTGCGAGGTTCGTTAAAGCCGGCCGCGAACCTCAGCAGGCCACTTTGAACAGGAGCGGTAGCGGTTGTTGCGGGAAGGGGGGGGGGAGTTGGCGACGTGCAGGCCCTGTGAACAGGAGCGGCAGCAGGACCATGAGCCTTCCTCCCGCCATCCGTCGCTTGCGCCGCTCCTGTCGTCCAATTCACCTAACTGGCGCATAAGCCTCAAGCCGCGGCCACAGCACAGGAGATGAGGTCCCCACAGGAGATGAGCCGCCGCTGCTTGCGGCCAAGGTAGGTGCTGGGAAGAAGGCTGGGGACTCACACATGCGCACTCATGCGGCCACGGAACTACAGATCATGGAAGCACATAAATAGGAGTGCGCATGCGCGAGTTAGCCTTTTATTATATAGATAATAAATAACTTTATTTGTATACCGCAATACCACAAGCAGTTCAGAGCTGTTCACAGAGGAAGAGACTGTACATATACAGTGATGTTACAGTAAATATTGTCAGGTACATTTGTAAAATATTTCAATTACATTGGAAGTCGAGAGTGGTTAAGTAAAGTCGGGAATATGTCAGAGATACCACAAGTATTTCAGTGATACAACAAGGCAGGAAGGAGGTTAGAGAAATTTATCAAAGAGATAGGTTTTAATTGATTTCCTGAAGGATTGGTAGGAGGGAGTATTTGAAATGAGGGTGGATAGACATTTATTCCATTTGCCTGTTTGGAATGACAGTGTTCTATCAAGGAATCTCTTGTAGATACAGCCCTTCAGGGAGGGGAAGGCAAACAGATAGGTGTTGTGAGTGCAAGTGGTGCCTGGAAATACAAATGGTGTGACAGGTAACATAGAAACATAGAAAAAGCGGCAGAAAAGGGCTATAGCCCACCAAGTCTGCCCATTCCAAGTATCCCCCCCCTGAATTTACTCCCTTAAAGATCCCACGTGAGTATCCCATTTTTTCTTAAAATCCGTTACGCTACTGGCCTTTATCACCTGGGGTGGGAGTCTGTTCCAATGATCCACCACTCTTTCGGTGAAGAAGTACTTCCTGGGATCGCCATGAAACTTCCCTCCCCTGATTTTCAGCGGATGCCCTCTGGTGGTTGAGGGTCCCATGAGCCAGAAGATATCATCTTCTGACTCGATGCGTCCCGTGATGTACTTATACGTTTCAATCATATCTCCCCGTTCTCTTCTTTCCTCAAGTGAGTACAGCCGCAACTTCTTTAGTCTTTCTTCATACGTGAGATCCTTGAGCCCCATGACCATCCTGGTGGCCGTTCGCTGAACCGACTCGATCCTCAGCACGTCCTTTCGGTAGTGTGGGCTCCAAAACTGAACACAGTACTCTAAGTGAGGCCTCACCATGGCTCTGTACAACGGCATCATAACCTCAGGTCTCCTGCTGACGAAACCTCTACGGATACACCCCATCATTTGTCTTGCCCTGGAGGAAGCCTTCTCCACTTGATTGGCAACCTTCATATCCTCGCTAATGATCACTCCTAGATCGCGTTCCGCCGTAGTTCTAACCAAGGTCTCACCATTTAGTACATAAGTTCTACGGGGGTTTCTCCTGCCCAAGTGCATTATCTTGCATTTTTTAGCATTGAAGCCTAGCTGCCAAGTTTTTGACCATTGTTCCAGCAGCAGTAGGTCGTGTGTCATATTATCAGGTAATAAGCATCTGCCTACTATGTTACAAAGTTTGGCATCGTCGGCGAACAGTGATACCCTTCCTCTAAGTCCTTTCGTCATATCTCTTATGAATAAATTGAATAGGATCGGACCCAGGACCGATCCCTGCGGCACTCCACTGATCACGTCCGATGCTTTGGATGGGGTATCGTTTACCACCACCTTCTGAAGTCTACCGCTCAGCCAATCCCCAACCCATGTAGTTAGAATGTCTCCTAATCCCATCGATTTCAGCTTGTTCAGTAATCTTCGATGAGGGACGCTATCAAATGCTTTACTGAAGTCCAAGTATACCACGTCCAGTGACTCTCCGGCGTCCAGTTGTCTGGTAACCCAGTCAAAAAAGCTAATCAGATTAGATTGGCAGGATCTACCCCAGGTGAACCCGTGTTGGTGTGGATCACGCAGTTTTTCTTCATCTAGGATTGTGTCAATATTCTGTTTGATCAGTGTTTCCATGAGTTTACACACTATAATAATAATAATAATAATAATAACTTTATTCTTATATACCGCCAACATCTTGCGACTTCTAGGCGGTTTACAGTGAGGTGAAACTGTACAGTCAGTGAATTACAGAGTATAACAGTGACCATCTGATATTAACAACATTAATAATAACAACAGTTTATATACTGCCGGACCGGGAAGTTCCGTGCTATTTACAATGAGTTAGAAAAGTTTCATTAATTGATTGGGACATTCATAGTTTAGAGATTAGAGGTTAACAGTTTGCAAGATCAGATATGGGTGGAATTACGAAGGGGGCTATTGTCCTTGTTCGTTACCTATGTAATTCAAGAACAGGTATGTTTTTAGGTGTCTCCTAAATTCGCTATAGTTGTTTGAGTGTGTGATTAGTTTTCCTAGGTCTTTGCCCCATAAGGCTGCTTGGTACGATAAAAGTTGTTGATGATGTCTCTTATATCTGCATCCTCTAGCCGGTGGGGAAACAAATTTCAGGTGTGTGCTTCTCTCATGTCTGTTAGTTGGGAATGAGAAGAGGTCTATTATATATTTAGGTGCTAGACCTGATAATACCTTAAAGCAGAGACATCCTAGCTTGAACTTCGTGCGAGCCTCCATTGGCAGCCAGTGCAGGAGTCGGTAGGAAGGGGTTATGTGATCGGACTTCTTCAACCCGAAGATCAACCTGACTGCTGCATTTTGTATAAGTTGTAGTCTCTGCATTTGCTTCCGAGAGATTGCCAGATGGGTAATGTTGCAATAATCAAGGTGGCTTAGTATTAGGGATTGTACCAGAATTCTGAATGCTGAGGTGTCGAAGTATGCTCTAATGGACCTAAGTTTCCAGAGGGTAAAAAATCCTTTTCTGACTAGGGAGTCTACATGGTCTTTCATAGTTAGACCTTGGTCCAGTATTACCCCTAGAATCTTCATTGTTGGTTGAATAGGGTAATTGAGTTTGTTAATGCGTAGTGATTCTGTCGTGTTATGTGGGTGTGGCGAGGCTATAAAGAATTTAGTTTTATCTGAATTGAGCTTGAGTTTGAATTCTGTGGTCCATTGTTCCATCAGGTTTAGTGCTTCTGTTGCTGTGGGGGTGATTTCGGAGGGAGACGTAGTAAACGGGATAATGATTGTAAAGTCATCCGCGTAACTGAATACTTTTATACCTCGCTGGGCCAGCTGCATGCCTAGTGATGATATATAGACGTTGAAGAGTAGAGGGGATAATGGGGACCCCTGTGGAACGCCTGATGGGTTTCTCCATGTTTTAGAGAGGTTGCAGTTGAAGCGTACCTGATAGGTGCGGGCCGTAAGGAATCCTCGGAACCAGTCAAGTACCTCACCTCCAATGCCGATCGTGTCTAAACATTGTAGTAATTTTTTGTGGTCCACTAAGTCGAAGGCCGAGCTCATGTCAAATTGCATGATTAAGGCGTTATGGCCCTTGGTGAATAGGTTGCGTAAGTGTTCTAGGATCGCTGCTATCACCGTCTCAGTGCTAAACAGAGGTCTGAAGCCGGACTGGGTTTCGTGTAGTAGAGAAAACTGGTCAAGGTAGTCCATCAATTGGGTATGTACTAAACCTTCCATTATTTTTACGAAGAATGGAATGGACACTACCGGTCTGTATTTGGTTACTGATGTTAGGGAGTGTTTGCGATTTTTTGGAATTGGGGTGATTATAATGTGACCGTTATTTGTTAGGAATTTCCCGTTTTTGAACTTATTGGTCATACAGCTCCATAGTGTTAGTTTAAAGTCTAAAGGAGCTGCTTTCATAATGTTGGGGGGACAGGGATCTAGAATGCAGTGTGATTTAGTATATTTATTATAGAGTTTTATGAAGTTATTCCATTCTGGATCTTGAAATGAGTTCCAAAACATATCCACTGGTATTTCATTTCCATGTGTGTTGGCTATTTGATGTGCTTGTGTGTTGATTGTTGGGCACGTGTTCCTTAGGTTCACAATTTTTGAGTCAAAGTGTTGTGCTAGATCGTCTGCTGATGGGAGTTTTGTGTCGTGCATGGATTGATTGTGGCGTGTGGTATCAAATAAATTTGTGACCAGGTTAAACAGTTCTTTAGTGTTGATTCCTTTTGAACTCGTGTTGGATGTGTGTATTTTGGATGAGTAGAATGTTTTTCGTTTTTCTTTTATCAGTTGTTTGTAGTCCTTTATGTTGGATCTCTAGTTGTTCCGGTCTGGTGTTTCTCCCTGGTCTGTAGTTTGCTGTCTCTGTCCTGCAGCCCTTTTTGTGGAGTGGGATTACGTTGGCTGTTTTCCAGTCTAATGGGACCCTTCCTGTGCTTAGGGAAAGATTGAAAAGAACAGATAATGGTTCTGCCAGGACTTCCCTTAACTCCCTGAGCATTCTGGGGTGTAGGTTATCTGGTCCCATGGCTTTGTTTACTTTGAGTCTTGAAAGTTCGCCGTAGACACTACTGGGCGTAAATTCGAAATCTTGAAACGGGTCTTTCCGGTTATCTCCCGACTGCAGCTGTGGACCAACTCCCGGCGCTTCGCGGGTGAACACTGAACAGAAGTATTGGTTTAGTAATTCTGCCTTCACAGAGTCTGATTCTGCAAAGTTACCGTCCGATTGCTTCAGGCGTACTATCCCATCTTTGTTTCTTTTTCTGATCGGGGATGAACCTGTTAGGGTTTTGAAGCAAAGGCAAGCAAATTTGAAGATGACCCTTGCCACCATTGGTAACCAGTGAAGTTTTCTGTAGTATGGGCTGACATGGTCTGACTTTTTTATGACCATAAATGAGACTGACGGTAGTATTCTGGATGATTCTCAGAGGTTTGATGGTTTTCTTGAAGGATCCCAAGTATATGATATTGCAATAATCTAAGGTGCTTAAGATTATTGACTGAACCAGTAATCGGAAGGAGAGGAAGTCAAAATAGTATTTGATGGTACGGAGTTTCCAGAGGGTGCAAAAGCATTTTTTAACCTGTGCATTGGTATGGTCTTCGAAAGTCAGGCATCAGTCCAGGATGACTCCAAGGATTTTGATGGTGGAATTGATTGGGTAAGTTAGCCCATTTAATTTCAGAGAGGTGTTCGTTAGTTTGTGGTTAGGGCTTGCCAGGAAAAGCTTAGTTTTTTCTGGGTTTAATTTTAGTTTGAATTGTGTGGTCCATTGTTCTACCTTAGTGAGAACAGATGAAGTGAGTTGTTCGGTCTCTTTTGTTAGTGAGGTTATGGGGATAATTGTGATGTCATCTGCATATATGTATGATTTCAGTTTTAAGTCGGAAAGCATATGTCCCAGTGATGCCATGTAGATATTGAACAGGGAAGGAGAGAGAGGGGAGCCCTGCAGAACTCCGCAGGGATTACACCAAGGTTGGGAAAAGGATCCATCGCTGTGGACCTGGTAGGTGCGGATTTTTAGGAAGCCTGTGAACCAGGTTGGTATCTGTCCCGAAATGCCAATGGAATCGAGGCATTTGATCAGGATGTCATGGTCGACAAGGTCAAAGGCACTAATTAATTCAAACTGAAGAACCAGAGCGCTTTTTCCTAGAGAGAACAAATGGAAGAGATGGTCTGTCAACGATGCTAAGACAATTTCCGTACTGTAGTTTGTGCGAAATCCTGATAGGATGTGTAGGATGTTAAACTTCTCTAGGTATTTCATGAAAGCTGTCGGACGTGACGTCAGGGAGGCTTTCGACGCAGGTACAGATCATGATAGGAGCCACCGCAGCAGCAATGGACTCAAGAATAACGTCAGTAAGGGAGCCGGCCAGACCGCGGGGCTCAGCCAGACCTGGGGGACCTGTGTTAGACTGAGTGAAGGCGGGAGGGGGTGAGTCATCGCTGTGGTTGCCGCCTACGTGGTTAAGGTGGCTCCGCCATGCGCAGTAGACGGAGCCAGCATCGCTGAGGGAGGGCGATGGGGAAACCACCACTGGCTCCTTCTACTGCATATGTCTGACACGGAGTCATACATCATGGAGTCAGGGGTCATGGCGTTGTAAGTGCGTATGCGCGCTTAGGGTTTTATTATAGAGGGTATATATATTTTGAAGGAAAAACAAAAAAAACCTGACAAAGTCAATCCGCGAAAGCGGGAAGCCAAGCGAGAAAAAAAAAAAAAAATCTTTCAACGCTTGTTGAAAAACACATCTTTCTAGCTCCGAGGAAACTAGAAAACTGAAGGGACTGTGCGCCTGTCGGGCAGGATGGCACTTGTGCATGCGCATTACCGGGCTAATCACGAACTTTCTAAATTTAAGTTGCAGTTCACTTGTCCCCCCAAATTATTATTGTTATACGCATTGAAAATACTTGATATTGCATTTAAATCAAAATCTCAATAAACTTGAACTTGAAACTTGAGTACTGCCAGGAACAAAACTGGGGCAGTTTGTGGTTGTGGGGAAACGCAAACAAGTCTGAGGAGTCCCCTACTGAGAAAATATGGGGCGCAGAACTGCAGAGTTGAGTGTCCACTCGTGTGGTTGAAGAAATCTGCTGAGTTTGTCTGCAAGAGAATTCAGTTCCCCTTGAATATATATTGCTATCAGGAATATTGCAAGCAATGGCCCAGGTCCAAATCTTCTGGGCCTCCTGACAAAGATGGAGGGACCCCGTGCCTCCTTGTTTATGTAATATATCGCGACCTGATTGTCCGTGTGGACAACAATGAAGCAGCTCAGTCACAAGTAGAACAGCCACCCAATGTGATCCTCCTGCTCCCACATTGCAAACATCATTCAGTAAGCCTCCGCAGGAGCAGTCATCACCACAAGAGTAAAGGGCTATACTTACAGTTTCTGACTATGGGCCTCTGGCAGAGAAGTCTCAGGTCCCCCAGGCAAGCACTGCAAAACAGCCTCCACCAGGTACTAGTGTTGGTAAGCCTGTGTGCTTCAACTGCCCCCTAAAGCTTCCTCTCACCCACCCACCCAATCCTTTTCCTTCTTAAATCTCAGGAGCAGGAGTAAGGGCGAACTCTCCAAAGGGACTGAGAAGGGAAGGGGAGCAACCTGGTCCCACCAGGTTTGCACCCTGAGCCAGAGGCCTGCAGCTAGTCCCCAAGCTCAACTATGCCTTCCTGATAAGGCCAGGAGCCCACAAATTATCCAAAACTCCACAGGTTGTTCCATTCACCTGCTAGATTGAGTATACTGAAGTGAGGCTGCTGCACAGGAGGATATATGGCAGAGCTCTGGCGTTCTCTTCACCTGAAAGATGGACAACCCACAAGTCTCTGGATTGATCTGTGGAATACTAAAGAATGATCTTTACATGTATAGTACTCCAGATAATTTAATGTGCCCATCCCCCGCCTCTCTTTTCCTTCCCTTTTATTGCTTTTAAGTTACAAGTTGCTGTGATTGTCCCATTACTTCCTCCTGGTTTTGTAAACTGCTGTGATGCTCTTGTGAATGGCAATATACCAAAACACTACATAAAATAAATTCAAAAGACATTCAACTAAAATGTATTGTTTTTGGTACTATGAGCATAGAGAAATGATTGCCAATCTACATTTCCATCCAGACATCAGAATAACTTTCACTACATGGCAGATTCCTTGTTTAAGTGAACCATGCAGTCATTGGGCATAAACATAAGCATCTAGTATTCATACATTGTACTACAAATAAAGCACAGTTACTTACCTTAACAGGTTATCCGATGACAGCAGACAGATATTCTTACATGCGGGTGACGTCATCCACAGAGCCTGACACGGGCAGTGAAAAGTGCATCAGCACTTTAAGAGCTTAAAAGCTTTCAGTCTGCCTGCACCACACAGGTGAGTGCTTTCCCGCCCAACGAGGGCTCGTGGTACCTTAGTTCCACAAGCAAGCTAAGAAGCCAACCAGAGGAAGTGGGAGGGATATCAGAATATCTGTCTGCTGTCCCCAGATAACACCTGTTACAGTAATTAACTGTGCTTTATCCTAGGACCAGCAGGCAGTATATTCTCACATGTGGGACTCCCTAGCTTACTGAAATGGGATGGAGGGAGAGTTGGCCATTAAGAAGAAAATAAATTCTGTAATACTGCTTGGCTAAAATGACCATCTCATCTGGAATGGGATTCTAGACAGTAGTGAGATGTGAATGCTTGGATTGAGGACCAAGTGGCTGCTTTGCAAATTTATCAATGGGAGTGGATTGTAAGAAAGCCAGAGGCTGCCATCACTTGAACTTTGTATGCCATAACACGTCCCACGAGTTGCAACCCAGCCAGAGCATAACAGAAGGAAATACAGGAAATAGTTCTCTTGGGGACAGGCAGCCTAGTTTGTTGGGATTAAAGAAGATGAACCGTTGATGAGAAGTCCTGTGTAGCAATCATTTGCAGGTAGTAGAGCTGCCCAATTCAGGAAAAAAAATTTTGATTCGATTCAGCCTATTGAATTGATTTTTCGATTCGATTTTCCTGCCCAATTGGGTGTTTTTTAAAAACATCCTGGTGGGTTTATTTTATAGCTTCTACACCCCCTTTGCCCTCTCCTACCCACACTGGCGCTGTGGTGTAAATAAAATAAAGAAACAAAAAGGACTTTTCCTCTCTCTGTTAAATCCTAGGTCACGTTTGCGGTCTAACACCAGCTCTGGCAGGATATACTTTTCAAATCTGACATATTGTAATCACAAAACAGAAAATAAAATGATTTTTTCTACCTTTTGCTTCTGGTTGTCTTCTAACTCGCTTCTTTCTTCTTTCTCCGTGCTAACCATCCATCTTCCATCTGTGTCCTCCCCTTCCATTTCCATTCCTTTCCCCTGGTCTGGCATCTGTCTCCCCCCCCCCCAAATGCCCCGACATCTCTCCCTCCCTGATCTAGTATTGCCTTTCCTTTCCCTCCCTCCCATGGTCTTGGCATTTCTTTCCTCTCCTCCCCCTTCCTGGGCTTCCTTATCCCTCCTTCCCTCTCTCCCCAATTGGGTGCAGCAACAGCATTTCTCTTCCCCCTTCCTCTCTCACTCTCCTCCTCCACTGCTCTCCCCTCAGTCCTGCTGCAGCTTTCCCTCTTCCATTTTAAGTCCAGCAGCACTCTCCTCTGTTACCAATCCAGCAGCACCTCTCCCTCTCACCTCCCCCCTCCTCCTCCACTCAGCTCCAGCAGTACCTTTTCCTTCCCTTTACTTCCATTTCCCCCACCAACTATCTGCAGTACCTCTCCTTTCCACCCCCAAGGCAAGCAGCACTCTCCTCTCTGACTAGCAGGGCTCCTCTCCATTCCCTTTTCCTCCCCTCTGACTAGAAGCAGTACCTTACCCACTCACCTCCTAGGTCTAGCAGCGTCACTCCCTCCTCTCCTCGCCTCCTATCATCCCCCCTCCCTCTTGTCTCCCAGGTCCATCGGCACCACACCCCCTTCCTGATTAACAGGCTCTCATGGGCTCTCACCGGCTTGTGGATTCCCCGGCCCGACTCGGCACAGCCTGAAGTTGTATGACTCCGGTTAAGAAAGTACAAAGAAAAAAAAAACAGGTGATTTTTCAAACCCTCCCCGTAACACTAGCCTGTATTAGCAGCTGCACCGCTCTCTCCTTCCGTAGTTTTAGCGAATCAATTCCCTTCTGCAGCCTCAGAGCCTCTGCTAGGTCGTCCTGCCTCCGAGGAAGAAGGAAGTTGCATCATCAGAGGCGGGATGGCCTAGCAGAGACTCTGAAGCTGCAGAAGGGAATTGATTCGCTAAAGCTACGGAAGGAGAGCGGTGCAGCTGCTAATATAGGCTAGTGTTACGGGGAGGGTTTGAAAAATCACCTGGTTTTTTTTTTTGTTTTTTTTTGTACTTTCTTTACTGGAGTCAAACACAACTTCAGGCTGTGCCAAGTCAGGCCGGGGTATCCACAAGCCGGTGAGAGGGTTTTAAAAAAAAAAAAAAAAAAAGTTTTGAGTGGCAGGATTCGTGAGCACAATGACAGCCGGGCACAGGGAGGTTGGGCCCTGATTCGGAAAGGCTGATTTTTTAAAAATACACATCGATTCGAATCGATTCACTCAAAGTGAATCGGTGAATCGATTCGAATCAGAAATCGGGCAGCACTAGTAGGTAGTACACCAAGGCACGCTTACAGTCCAATGTAAGAAGAGCTGCTTCTCAGATGAGAATGAGGTTTTAGAAAGAGGACTGGAAGCACAATGGATTGATTCAGATGAAATTACACAACTTTTGTAAGGAAATTAAGACAAGTATGAAGAACCACCTTGTCATGGTGAAATATTGCTGTATACAGTGGGTCGGAAACCAATGCTTGAAGTTCACTAACTCAATGAGCAGAAGCGACAGCGATCAAGAAAAACACTTTCCAAGTGTGGAACTTGAGATGAGTAGACGTTAAGTGGTTCAAGGGTGGTTTCATCAACTTGGCAAGGACTACATTGAATTCTGGGAACAATGGTCAAAAACAAGCACAACTATCTTAGACAAAATAGCTCCCAAACAAAACAGAACAAACCGCTCAAATAAATATAACAACTGGTTCGACTCCGAACTACAAAAAATGAAACAATCAATACGGCGATTAGAAAGGATCTGGAACAAATCAGGTGAAATATCCGACAGGAATAATTGGAGATCAAACATAAAGGAATATAAACAACTGATAAAAGAAAAAAGGAAAAAATTCTACTCATCCAAAATAAACACATCCAACACAAGTGCAAAAGGAATTAACACTCATGAATTGTTCAATCTAGTAAAAAATCTATTTGACATCACACGCCACAGTCAATCAACGCACGACATAAAACTTCCATCAGCAGACGATCTAGCACAACACTTTAACTCAAAAATTGTGAACCTAAGGAACAACTGCCCAACAAACAACACAGATGAACAGCAAATAGCCAACATACACGAAAACGAAACACCAGTGGACATGTATTGGAACTCCTTTCAGGACCTAGAATGGAATAACTTCATAAAACTCTACAACAAATATACCACATCAAACTGCATCCTAGATCCCTGTCCACCCAACATAATGAAAGCACGGAAAATTCCTATCAAAAAACGGTCACATTATAATCACCCCAATCCCAAAAAATCATAAACTACCCCTAACTTCAGCAACCAACTATAGACCAGTAGCATCTATCCCATTTTTCGTAAAAATAATGGAAGGCTTGGTACAAACCCAACTGATGGACTACCTAGATCGGTTCTCACTGCTACATGAAACCCAGTCAGGCTTCAGACCTCTGTTCAGTACTGAGACGGTGATAGCAGCAATCTTAGAATACCTACGTAACTTATTTAGTAAGGGCCACAAAGCCTTAGTGATGCAATTCGACATGAGCTCAGCCTTCGACTTGGTAGATCACAAAAAACTACTACAATGTTTAGATTCAATCGGCATCGGAGGCGAAGTGCTGGACTGGTTCCGAGGTTTCCTTACGACCCGCACCTATCAAGTTCGCTTCAATTACAATCTCTCTAAAATATGGAGAAACCCATCAGGCGTTCCACAGGGGTCCCCACTATCCCCACTACTCTTCAACGTCTATATAGCTTCACTAGGAACGAAGCTAACCCAGCGAGGCATAAAAGTATTCAGTTATGCAGACGACTTCACAATCATAATCCCGTTTACAGCATCCCCCTCCGAAATCACCCCCACAGCAACTGAAGTGCTAAACACGATGGATCAATGGACCACAGATTTCAAACTGAAGCTCAATTCAGAAAAAACTGAATTCTTCATAGCCTCGCCACACGCACAGAATACGACAATATCATTACACATTAACAATCTAAACTACCCCATTCAACCAACGATGAAGATTCTAGGAGTAATACTAGACCAAGGACTAACCATGAAAGACCACATAGACTCCTTAATCAAAAGAGGGTTTTTCACTCTCTGGAAACTTAAGTCCATTAAGGCGTACTTCCACACTTCAGCTTTCAGAATTCTAGTACAATCCCTAATACTAAACCACCTGGACTATTGTAACATCACCCATCTGACAATCCCCCAGAAGCAAATGCAAAGACTACAACTGATACAAAATGCAGCAGTCAGGATGATTTTCGGGCTGAAGAAGTCCGATCACATAACCCCTTCCTACCGACTCCTACACTGGCTGCCAATGGAGGCGCGCACGAAGTTCAAGCTAGGATGTCTCTGCTTCAAAGTATTAAATGGTCTAGCCCCAAAATACATTACAGACCTCTTCTCATTCCCAACCAACAGACATGAAAGAAAAACACACATGAAATTTGTCTCCCCACCGGCTAGAGGGTGCAAATATAAGAGACACCATCAACAACTGCTATCATATCAAGCAGCCATATGGGGTAAAGACCTAGAAAAACTAATTACGCACACAAACAACTACGAAGAATTCAGGAAACACCTAAAAACTTACCTATTCTTGAAATACCTAGGTAACGAACCGGAACATCAACCCCCCTCGTAACATCACCACATACCTGAACGTGCAAACTGCTAACCCCAACCCTTATTCACTAAATATGAACACTCTATGATCTTACGGATTATTTCTACTTCTGTGTAAACAACTTGGCACTTCCTGGCCTTGCAACACACTAACTGACGTTAACATTATTAATGTTATCAGATGTACACTGCTATACTCTCTAATTCGTTGTACGAGATATACACTGCTATACTCTTTAATTCGCTGTACGTAAAGTTTCTCTTGATTGTATTTTACAGTTTCTTTTATTGTAAACCGCCTAGAAGTCGCAAGATTGTTGGCGGTATATAAGAATAAAGTTATTATTATTATTATTACATTAAGATCCCAGACGGTTTCAGCAGGTTTTGAGTTGAAAAGTCTTTTCATAAACCTGGAAACTAGAGGATGAGTAGCTAGAGGTTTATTGTTGATAGGAGAATGGAAAGCACTAATAGCACTGAAGTAGACTGACCAAAGTGGTTTTGACGCCAGACGTGGAAAGATGGAGAAGGTAATCCAAACCTAAAGGAAGAAGAGGAAGGTTCTTGGTGATGAAGAGAACGCCAGGAAGTAAAATGTGTTCACTTCTGTTGATAACATTGCCGAGTAAATGGTTTTCTGGACACAGCAATAGCAGCTTGAACAGGATCAGAGAAATGAAAATCCGTTGAAGTTATACCGCAAGGCACCAAGCTGATAAATGAAGAGATTGCAGATTGGGATATAACATGGATCCATGACTGAGTGAGTAGAGATGGAAAGATCTGTAATGGAACTGAATCCTTGACAATCAGCAGAAGTAGACGGGGGAACCGAGGCTGTCTGGGCTACCGAGGAACTATTAGGATCATGGTGGCCGACTCTCTTGAGTTTGACCTAGGTCTTCAAAATGAGAGGGATTGGTGGAAATGCATAAAGGAACTTGTCAGTCCAATCCAGAAGGAATACATCTACCTCAAGATGCTGCGGAGAGTATTGTCTGGAGAAGAATTGAAGCAGCTTGTGATTGAGGGGAGATGCAAATAGGTCTATCTGAGGAGTTTCCCATAACTGGAAGATGTGGCAGAGTATTCTGGAGTTCAGAGTCCACTTGTGTGGCCGGAGGAATCTGCAGAGTTTGTCGGCAAGGACATTGTTTCTCTTGGACAAATATAGCCTTTAGGAATATGTTGTGAGGAATTGTCCAATTCCAAATGTGTTGGGCTTCTCAACAAAAAGAGAGCCCTGTTTGTTGCTGTAATACATCGCAACTTGGTTGTCCATTCGAACTAGGACAACGTGGTTGAAAAGAAAATTCTAAAAAGTGATGAAAGCAAATGGCCTTTAATTCGAGAAGGTTGACGTGAAATTATTTTTCTTGCAAAGTTCAATAACCCTGTGTCTTGAGGCCATCCAGGTGAGCCCCCCATGCATACATGGCGCATACATGGTGAGAACTTTCTGATATGGAGGAACCTGAAAGAGGAAACCTCTGGAAAGATTGAAGAGATTCATCCACTACTGAAGAGATTTCTGAAGTGGTGAAGTGATATTGATCTTTTTGGATAAGGGGTCGAAGGTTTGAGACCATTGAGATGCTAGGGACAAATGGGGCACTCAGATGTAGAATAGCAAACGGGGTAACATGGACCGTGGATGTCATATGGCCTATAAGCTGCATCATCTGACTGGTTTGCAGAGTGGAGACTTGATTGCAAAGATGAATCAAAGTGTGTGTCTGTTGAGGAAGATAGACTGTGCAAAGATGATCCTATACAATCATCCCTTAAGACTCTCACTAGATCCCAAGTTTAAGTGGGCTCTCAGAGATGCCACCATTATACTCAAATATAGTTTCATAGTATATGGCTTTAAGCATCAGGTCCTCATCAGGTCCAATTGTTTATCAATGTTGCCAATAAATGAAGTGAACCAACATTTTTCAAAGATGTTTAAGTTATTTTAAATAGTTAGCTTAGTTTTGGTGGTCAAATTCACAGGGACTAATCAGCCAACATGTTTCACCCTGGGAGGGTTTTCTCAAGGCTATTATCCCTTCATACAGCTATTGCCCATATGTCGACCAATGAGCAACCTGAGTTGCTGAAGAAAAGCAATGGTCCATTTTGTTGCTAAGCAAACTGCTTGAGGATATGTGGCCTTTATTAGCCAATCGTCAAGATAGGGAAACACTTGGAGACCATAAGTACAGAGAGTTGCTGCCATGACTACTAGGCAATTTGTGAATACTCTTGGAGAGGAAGCTAGGCCAAAAGGCAGAACTTTGTATCGCAATGCTGATGAGCTATCCGGAAATGGAGAAATTTCCTGTGGTCGGAATGAATAGAAATGTGCTTGTAAGCCTCTTTGAGGTCTAGAGAGCACATTCAATTTGATCTAGATGGGGATATAATGTCACAAGGGATAATATACAGAACTTTTTAGTATGAGTGGAAAAGTAAATCAGAGTCCTGTTCTAAATTAGGAGTCTCTATGATGCCAGTACCAACCTGATGAAGTTGACGATGGAGACTGTCAGTGCTAAGATGAATGAGACAAAATATGCTTTGAGGTAGAGTACTTTGAAGAGGGTCGATATGAGCGACAATGCTTGGATAATCATCGTTAATGCCTCAATGGGAGCATCTGTTTTGATGAGGATTTTCCATGTCTCACTTCCAATATCTCGATGTAGAATGAAAATGCTTCGGACATCAGTTCTTCAATACACCAGCTGTGCAGGTCAGTGATGGAGATATGGTGCTGACAGACAGCATTTTTTTAATCCATTTGGTGCTTTAGGCGGCAAAGTCAAAATCAATTGTTACTGAGGAAAAAAACACCAAAAAAGGAAAAGTTTTGAGACCAAAGGCCTCTAACGAGGTACAAAAATGAAAAAATTTAAACTTTTTTTAAAAAAAAATTTTATGAAAAGAAAAAAGACAAAATTTCTAACACAAAGCCAAAAATTCACGCACTGAGGGAAGGCAACGCAGCACTAGAAAACACAACTTCTTCACCCTGCGGAAAACAAAGAACTAAGGTACTGTGAGCCATCGGGCAGGAAGGCACTCATGCCTGCGTGGTGCAGGCAGACTGAAAGCTTTTAAGCTCTTAAAGTGCTGATGCACTTTTCACTGTCCGTTCCAGGCTCCATGGATGACATCACCCACATGTGAGAATATGCTGCCTGCTTGTCCTAGGACAGACATGGGCAACTTCTGTCCTCGAGGGCCAGAATCCAATCGGGATTTCAGGATTTCCCCAATGAATACGCATGAGATCTATTTGCATGCACTGCTTTCAATGCATATTCATTGAGGAAATCCTGAAACCCCGATTGGATTCCAGCCCTCGAGGACCGGAGTTGCCCATGTCTGTCCTAGGATACGTAAAACTTATAAGTATCAAGACTCAGGCTAAAACCTCTAATCATAAGGGTTTCACAGACTGGAGCCTCCAGAACTCACCAATCTTCATCTTCTGGAATTCTAGCCAAAGGAGGATCCAGGCAGTATATGTGGAAAGCCATGTCACACTCATCACACATCAACTGTTTCTCTGGATCTTCTTTACCTCCACACACATGGCATGCACACATTCTGCATGTTTTGTTTGGGTTGTCTTTACAGTGTTTGCACTCAGGTCCATTCTGCCCTAAACACAGAAAAGGCTACAAATGAGTATTTTATTCCAAGACGACTTGTGGCACTTCATGTCAAGTAAAGGAGAGATGGTCACTAGTATTTATTTTATTTTTTTAATTATATATTTTCAAGTTAAAAAAGTGCCAGGCACCAAAATATATAATAAAAAAATAAAATAAATACAAGTTAAAAAAGTGCCAGGCACCTCATAAGTTAAGGAGAAAGCTAAACCTTAAAAACTACATTTATGCTCATGGATCAAACCAGAACATGGACGATCTGAACAAGTTTTCCTGCTTGGAATATTTTTTCAAATTTTATTTTTTATATTTATGCTCTACCAATCTGAATTCCTCACTTAGGATTTTACTATGAACATATATTGTAAAGACAGACAGCATTTAAATTACTACTACTAATCATTTTTATAGTGCTGCTAGACATACACAACGTTGTACATTAAAACATTCAAGAGACAGTCCCTGCTCAGTGGAGCTTACAAAACAAAGCATAGAATCTCAGTATAAAATAGTTGCACAGGAATAGAAATTTCATCTATCCCCAATAGAATCTAACCCATACCCACTCGTACCCGCTACGATCCATTCCCTTCCCACAATTAATCTCCATCTCCAACTGTACCCAAATGCTATTTGGAGTCAATGCTATTTGCTTGTCTGGAGAAGCTAAAAGAAAGTAAATTAGCAGGAACGAACCTAATTTCTCCTTACAAGCGGGACGTACCAAAGCAGATCCCATTGTGGGTGGGACCCCCGAAGGGCTGACACCAGAACACGCTCAAACACCGCGTCCTGACGTGCCTGAACGTCGACACGGTAGTGTCTGACAAAGTAATGCAAGGAACACCAAACAGCAGCCTTACAAATATCCACTGGAGGCACTAGCGAAGAAGCTGCCTGACCCCAAGTAGAATGAGCCTTGAGAAATACCGGACAGGCTTCTTCTGAAAAAGGTATGCGGAAGCAATACAGTTTCCTTGATCCAGTGCGCAATGGTAGCCTTTGAAGCGCCCTCCTCCTTACAAGGGCCTGCAAGAATGACAAAGAGATGATCTGATTTCCTGAACTCCTGAGTCCTCTGCACATAAGAGCGAAGAACCCAACAGACATCTAGCTTGCGCAACTGTTTCTGATCTGAATATCCCTCCCGACTGCCCAACACCGGGAGGACCACTGCCTGATTGACATGAAAAGGCAGAAAGGAAGGAACACGACCCGCTCCCTAGAAAACTCCAGGAAGGGAGATCTGAAAGAGAGCCTGCAGCTCCGAAACACGCCTAGCAGAAGTAATAGCCACCAAGAAGACTGCCTTAAGAGTAAGGTCCTTCAACAAGCAGGCACCAAAAGGCTCAAAAGGGGGGGTGAACCAGCCCGGACAACACCAGATTCAGATCCAAAGAGGGAACAGACTGTCGCATGGGAGGCTTGAGCAATTTGGCTGCCCACAAGAAGTGAACAACATCAGGAATGGCAGTTAGCCGCTGACCTCGTAACAACCCACGAAAAGCTGACAAGCAGGGCTGTGGAGTCGGTAGATAAATGTTCCGACTCCTCAGTTTTTTGTACTTCTGACTCTGACTCCCCGACTCCGGTAAACAAACGATCCCGCGCGTGAAACAAGATCTTCATCCGCGTAAAAAGATGTTGTGCGTATGGTGGGAGAGCTTGGTTGGATGAATTTTTCGAGTCTACACCAGCTGATTTCTACCAACAAGGTATTGAAAACCTTGTTGAACGTTGGAAATAAGTTGTAAACAACAACAAGGGAGAATACATTTATAAGTACTGGTGCTCCGAATTGTGGTTTGCGTGCCATATAGTGAAGCACGTGTTCATTTTGCGGTTACGTGAGGCACTGCATGCATTGGTCTTTATTCTTACAGTAGAGAAGTCATTAATTATAACTTTTTGTGAATTGGGACATTTAAACTTGTTTTTTTTTTAAATTCCAATCTAAATTTAGTCGGAGTCTGAGTCGGTGCATTGTTTGGCAACTCCAACTCCAGGTACCCGAAATTTCCTCCGACTCCGACTCCACAGCACTGCTGACAAGGCCACCAGCTGAACCTGGAGAGAAGATCAAGCCAGGCCCCTGTCCAGGCCATCCTGCGAGAACTCCAAGATGTTAGGCAGGGAAGCGTGAAAAAAGACCACTCCACGCACCCAACACCACTCCTCAAATATACGCCAAACCCATACATAAGCCAAAGATGTGGAAAGTCTCCAGGACCCCAAGAGAATGGAGATCACTTTATCTGAATACCCTTTCTTACTTAGGCGTTCCCTTTCAAGAGCCAAGCCGTAAGACAAAAGGGACCCGGATCGAACATGGGAATGGGGTCCTGAGTCAGAAGATCGGGCGAAAGAGGCAGAGGAAGAGGATCCGACACCAGATGCCGTACCAGATCCGCATACCATGGACACTGGGGCCAATCCGGAACCACCAGAACCACAAGGCCCACTAATGGCCATTGAGGGAACACATACAACAGCCCCTCCATTGGCCATGGTTGAACCAGAGCATCTAGATCCTTGGCCTGACCGTCTCTGCGACAACTGAAGAAGCGCAGTGTTTTGGCGTTGACACTTGTGGCCATCAGGGCTGACCCCAAGACTGCACTATCAACTGAAAGGCCACGTGGTTTAGACACCACTCTCCGGGATCTAGCACGTGACGATTGAGGAAGTCCGCTTGAACATTCTCCACTCCAGCTATGTGGGAGGCCGAGATGTTCTGAAGATGAGGCTCTGCCCAGATTATGAGCAGAGCCCCCTCCTGCGCCACCTGAGTGCTCTTGGTGCCCCCCTGACAATTGACATAGATCACCGCCGTGGCATTGTCTGATAGAACCCTGATTGACTTGCCCGTTAAGGAGGAGCAGAAGGCTTAACAGCGCCAGACAGACGGCTCTGGTCTCCAGTGTTCCCGCTAAGCTGCGCTGGCGCACAAAATATTACATC
The DNA here is from genome assembly GCF_902459505.1 of Geotrypetes seraphini. Classification (NCBI taxonomy): domain Eukaryota; kingdom Metazoa; phylum Chordata; class Amphibia; order Gymnophiona; family Dermophiidae; genus Geotrypetes; species Geotrypetes seraphini. The sequence continues at coordinate 106,584,172 of NC_047091.1, forward strand.
GCAGCGCACAAGTTTCTCGTCACAGCGCACACACGTGCTTGCAGGCAGGCGAGCTGGCAGTCCATGTAACGCGTCGCAAAGGTAAGGGGAGGCTGGGGGAGGAATCGGACGTCGGGGTGGGGGTGCGAGCAGGGAGGGGGGCGATCGGAAGAGGCGTACGGCAGATGGCAGGGCGGCGAGAGGAGAGTCGGGTGGGGGGGGGGGAGTAACACCGGAAGAGAGCGGCAAATCCGGGCAAGGCAAGACTTGCAGAGGCGTACCTAGGGGGTGCGGGGGGTCGATCCCGACGGTCCGCTCAGCTCGCCAACAAGGAGAGGCAGCCGGACTCGCGTACGCTCCGACCGCCTCTTCTTGGGGATGATGATGAAGATATTGATGATATCTAACTTGAGTGAAGAATTGATTCCATTCCAGTTTCACAACAATTATTCTACAACATATTGAGTGAACTCTTCTCACTGAAGGCAAACTTTGTGCCCAATAAAATGGTTTTCAATATTTTGTTTTAATGTATTTATACTTTTGTGTAGAAGCTGGAATTGATAGATTGTCTAGAAATTGAAAGCATCAAACGTATTGTCTTCTGGACTGTTTTTAATTTACAGTTTACACATATGGATGTAACAGACATAACTACATTTGTTGTAAAACATTTATTAAGATATCATTTCATCCCTACAATTTCTGTAGACTGTTTTAAAATAAATTTGAGTTTTTCTGGTAAAAAAAAAAAAAATAAAATAAAGAATTTTGTACTTTCAAGAATTAATGCGTTGTTTTGTGTTCTTAAAAATATTATTTAACGTTATTTAATTTAGCGTGTAGGCCTAAAATTCCTTTGAATACCTCGTCCTCATGTATCAGCAACTTTGACAACATATTTATTTGGCTCATAACTTGCTGGCGCCCGATATTTTTAGCTCACAGTGAAAAAAGTTTGCTCACAACACCCGCCCGCTTAGAGGGAACACTGCGTCTCCAGAACATTGATTGACCATGACGCCTCCTCCGTGGACCAGATGACCTAAGCTGAGTGACCTAGACACTGTGCTCCCCAACCGAGGAGACTGGCATCTGCGAGAAGCACCGTCCACTGTGGCTGATCCAGACTCATCCCTTGAACAAGATAGGAGGTCTGGAGCCACCAACTAAGACTGCAGTGCACCAAGCCCTGCAGAGAAATAGGGAGATCCAGACTGTGCCTCTGGGGTGACCACCTCTGAAGCACAGCATACTGAAGAGGACTCATGTGGGCCCGTGCCACCTCACTACATCGAGGAAAGCCGCCATCGACCCCAAGACTTGGAGGAAATCCTGCGCCCAAGCACACTGGGACACCATAAGCAGGCGAATTTGAGATTGAAATTTGCTTACCCGGGCCTCTGAGAGGAAGACCTTCCCCAAGGAGGTGTTGAACAGAACCCCAAGGTACTCCAGGTGCTGAGATGGTGCCAACCGACTTTTGGAAAGATTGACTACCCATTCCAGTGACTGCAGAAACTCTACCACCCGAGCCATGACCCGGGTGCTCTCCTGAGATGACTTTGCTCGAATCAACCAGTCGTCCAGGTAGGGATGCACCAGAATGCCCTCTGTCCACAAAGCCACCGCGACGACTACCATAACCTTGGTGAACGTCCATGGAGCCGTGGCCAGATCAAAAGGAAGCGCACAGAACTGATAGTGCTGACCCAAGATCACAATGCGAAGGAATGCTGATGGGAGGTCCAAATTGTAACATGCAAGTAGGCCTCCGTCAGATCGAGAGAAGTTAAATACTCCCCCAGCTGAACCGCCAAAATGACAGACCGCAGTGTCTCCATGCAAAAAGAGGGGATTTTGAGAGCCCTGTTGACCCCTTTTTTTTTTTTTTTTTTTTTTTTTTTTTTTTTTTATGTTCAAATCTATTTTATTAAGCAAAAGAAAACAACAGCAACAATAACAATGGTATACATTTTCATCATACAACCGCGGAGGGCTGGACTCTTATGCCCTCCCCGGACCCACCTCACCCCCACCCCACAGCAAAGAAGCCCCAACCCCCCACCCACCCGTCCCATCCCCCCACAGATACAATAACTCAGAGGCAGGGGTCAGCAAAAACACTGAATAACACAAAATCAAAGGTGAAGATTATTCAAGACACGGCTACGACTCTCAGGAGTCAAAATGTTCAAATACGGAGTCCAAGTGTGAACAAAGTCTCTGCTCCGGCGTCGAGAAGAACAGGCCAAACGGGCCTCCCAACCCAGCAGTTCATGGAGGCGATTCCTCCAATACCAAAAGGAAGGTGGTTCAGAAGAAAGCCAGCAACACAAGATACATTTCTTCCCCAAAATAAAACATTTACTAAGGAATAATTTTTCATAAGAAGTGTACATACTCAAAAATGAGAAACGGGCAAACAGCATAGACTGCACGGAGACAGGCACAGGGGTCTGCAACAAGCCCTGTAAAAAGGAGGCCATATCCGTCCAGAAGGTCTGAATCCCCTCACAACTCCAAATACCATGGAAGTAAGAATTGACCTCCACCGAACAGCGGATGCATAACTGAGAATCAATACAACCCATATGATAAGCCTGACTCTGGGAAGCATATGCCCTCAGGACAGTACGAAAGTGACATTCACGTAACTCAGCACTATGTACCAAGCCCGCAGTTCGTTTCAGGGTTGTTAATATAAAATTATCCCCCAAGTCCCAACCCAAGTCCCGCCGCCAGGCCTCCAAAATGGGCCAAAAGGTCCCCTCCTTCTTGGGCACCACAAAGTAAACTGAGTACCTGCCGGTGCCACACTCATGAGGGGGTACTGGAACAACCGCTCTGAGATCTAGTCAGTGTTGAAGGGCCTGGCGAAAGGCCTGCATCTTCTATGCCGCCTGATATGGAGAAGCTAGAAAAGGATCTGGCAGGGAGCGGACAAACTCCAGAGCATATCCATCCCGCACCACCTCCAGGACCCACTGATCGGACATGATCTCGGCCCACTTTGGGAAAAACTTGCGTATTCGGGGGCGTCGGCAATGTGTCATTGGGCAGGACAGGCAGCAGGGGAACCGGCGGAGGGATTCCCACCCAACGGGCTGAATGAACTGCATGCGCTGATAAAAATGACCCTGGGAAAACCCTGAAGCCGGGAAGGGAGCAGCCCCAAGCCCAGGGCGGTATCTGCAAAACTTCCGCAGACGCCCCCAGGCAGTGCCACCCCAAACCATCGGGTGGGCACAGTCCTCAGGCAGGTGGAGCACTTTAGAGTCCGTCAGTCTGAACAAACTTATCCAAAATCTGTCCAAACAAAAAAGACCCCTAAAAACGAAATGTAGCGAGTTAGTTTTGGATGCAGCATCCTCCAATCAAGTGTGAAGCTACAAGGTATGATGCGCAGCCACTCCAAAAGCCATAGACTTGGCAGACGTCCACACCAAGCCATAGAGGGCATCCGAGAGAAACGAGGCAGCCATCTTAATCTTCCCCATCTCCTGATCCACCAAGGATCAGTCATCACTCATGATCCAGGACACACTCAGCCCACCAAAAAACAGCCCGAACCACCAGCCCCCCCACAAGTAGCTGCTTGGATCCCCAAGGCAGAGACATCAAAATTCTGTTTAAGAATGGTCTCCAATTTACACTCTTTAGAGTCCTTAAGGAAGAAAAGACCTCAACAGGCACAGTATGCTGCTTAGCAATCGCCGAGACCACCGCATCCACCACTGGCGACTTCAAGGTAGCCCTATCCCCCTCCAGGATGGGATACAAACGAGCCATGGAGCGCGCAAATTGAAACGCCGCCTCTGGCGCCTTCCACTGCGCCAGGACAAGATCCCGAATATCCTGATACATAGGAAAAGAGCGGGAAGCAGCACGGATCCCCTTAAGAAGAGGGTCCCCCCACATGTGGGGCCTCCGGTGGCGCCTCCTCGAAACACAGCACCAAGACCTGCTGAATTAAGTTTGGCAGCTCATCCCTCTGAAAAAGGCGCACCACAGATGCCTCCTCACTGGAAGCCTGGAAACCAGACGCCCCAGCACCAATGGCCATCCACTCGAGAGGATCCTGGAATTCCTCAAAAGGGTCCAGGTCCTCATCCAGGCCGACACACTCCTCCGACCACAAATCCTCGTCCCAAACCACCCGCGGGCGCTTGGACGAGGGAGGAGGAAGAGGTGACACAAAAGGCGTAAAGGGAGTTAAAGCCACAGCGGGTGTGGAGGGAACCCCCCAAAACCCCATGGGCGCACACGGGACCCCCCAGCCGCCTGAAAATAGGCTCTGCACAAAGGAAATATTAAATCAGGGGAAATACCCTGGGGGTCCCATGGGACTCTCTGCCACAGCAGAGGACCCAGCAGAAACCTGACCCTGTCTTTCTAATACAGGGGGAAGGTCTCCTGAGGTTGCAGACAAAATGGAGGAACCTGCCGCCAAAATTGGCAAAGATCCAAACAAAAATAACCCCTCCACGGCCTGTAGCGGCTGGGAAGCCTGAACTGTCCCAGCCGTTAAAGCAGGCAAGCCGGCATCAGATGAGGGAATCCCCAGCTGCTTCGGCAGTAAGGGAATTCTTTTTACCCTTACCGTTGGCAGCTGAGGAAGACCAGGCTTCACTGCTAACAGCTGCCAACTCACGAGGTACTAGCACTGGGGGACGCCGGCACCCGCTGCCAAAGAGGCTTCTCCACACCTCTTGCTCAGGCCGGCCACAATGAGCACTTTTTCCCTTGTAAAGGGCTCATTGCTCCATACGCGACCTAACTAAAGAAAAGTGCCAGTTAGATGAAAAATACAGTAATTTTCAGCAAATTTAAAGGGAAAGCAACCCTTCACGACCAGCACTACCTCAGGATTTTTTTTTTCACAGAACAGACTTCACTTGATTCTCAAAGCAGTATGCCTTACCTGAACTAGGGGAACAAGGCTTACTGCTGAGGCACCTCTACAAAAATTTTGAGGAAATGGAAGAGAAGGGGGGAGGGACCCAGCACGAGACCCGCCGAATGCGACACCCCCGAGGTCGGATGGACCCCAAAACAGGGCCCACCCAAGCTCAATCCAGCACAGAGATGGGGACTAGGATCCTTAAACAAATTCCAACAGGTCTACCAAGGGAGATGGGTACAGCTCACTCACACCTGCTAGAGACTGAAAGAAGACCGATAGGAATAAGGAGAGACACCTATTATGTACTATTCCAGAGTTTTGTTTCAGTCTCCACCTGCTGGACATTATGAGATATAACCCGCTTGTAAGATAACCGGTTCATAGACAACCCCGCGAAAGACAAAGGTGCGCACCGACAAGCGTAAGACGGAGGCGCGCGCCGAAGAAAATTACAGTTTTTAGGGGCTCCGACGGGGGGTTTTGTTGAGGAGCCCCCCCAGTTGTGGGCGCCGGCGTTGTGGGGGGTTGTGGGGGGGTTGTCGGGGGTTTGGGGGGTTGTAACCCTCCACATTTTACTGTAAACTTAACTTTTTCCCTAAAAACAGGGAAAAAGTGAAGTTTTCAGTAAAATGTGGGGGGTTACAATCCCCCAAGCCCCCCACAACACCCCCACAATGCGGCGCAATCTCTATTAAGTAAAGTGTGGGGGGGTTCCCCCCCACACCCCCCCAGAGCCCTAAAAACAGTAATTTTCTGCGGCGCACACCTCCACGCTGCGCTCAATTGTCTGCGCGCGCCTTTGTCCCGGCGTGCTTTTGACCTGACACCAAGATAACCTATGCCAGTCTGGAGAGTTGCTAAAGAAACAGGATTTGGTCTCCCAGCTTAATTGTTTCTCAGCAACGAGATTAGCAGCTCAATATTAGAAGTCTGCTGAAGGGCTCTTGCTATATATGTGTGGAAAGATTGTCTTCAAATTTTGACAGCTACCAAAGGTGAACAAAATCCACCACAAAAATTGGTTCTGGGAGAACTTTGTTTTTGTACCTCAATTACAACTATTAGTAAGGGCTGGTATTAGGGATGTCCTCTAATGTTACTTAGATGGACATTTATTTGCTGTTGGTGTACAGTATTTTGAACTAGTGAATTGTTTGCTACTGGAATTTCCTTTGTATGCATATTTCAATAAAAATACACACACAAAAAAAATTCGGCTTTGGCTAGTGAAGGGACAGCAAGTAAAAGATCTGAAAACACAAGGTCTGAGCAGACATGGAAGTTTTAACCAGGTTCCTTGCATAATCTAAAACAAAAGTACTATACATATCCTAAATCACTGGCAATCAGTGAAGTACATTCAAATGAGGAGAAATATGGTCATAAGGACAGCAATAAAATTCAGCAGCAGATCATCTCATTAACACCTCTATAGTCAATTCCAGAAGTCCTAAAATAAGTATTACAATACAAATCTGGTTAAACCTTCAGAAAACTGACCGTCATGGACTGCTGTTTACATGCAAGAATATGGACCCATTTACTCACTTTTCTGAGGACTTTCAGAACCAACAAGAGCAACACCACCAGGTTCTTCTATCTTGTAAACTTCATCCACAAAATGAATTCTGCAGTCACTCAAGGAGTCACCAGCATCTCTAAGGTAAATGTAAATAAATTAATGGCAGCTTTTCCCCCAAATTTCAGCAATAATTGGAACCACTAATAAAAGGTATTTAAAAAAAAAAAAAATAAAACACACCACCAAAGTTACAATAGATAAATTTCCATAACTGTTATAGTAGCTCTAGTGCATATCCAGATTAAAGCCAGCAAAAATCTGAATGATTCATTTCATGCCAAGTGGTCTAGTTCAGTGTTCTTCAACCTTTTTACACCCGTGGACCGGCAGAAATAAAATAATTATTTTGTGGACCGGCAAACTAATAGGACTAAAATTTAAAAACCCCGTTTACGCTCCATCTCAACGAGCTCGGTCCCCGCAAACCATCTGATCCCATCTGCACAAGCCGCAATTATGATTTTATATTGAATGTATTTTATTAAAGTATAAAAAGAAACAATATTCTGAATAATTGTGATTTTATAAATACAAATATACAGAGCACAGACCAACAAAACCCCTGTCTCCCCTCCCCTTCACATATATCCCCTCTACTATCAAGAAAACTGAACAAGCCAAGTTCATAGAAATATCATGCTAACAGAATACTGCAGTCCCCAGTTATGTCTCTAGCAGGATATATATTTCAAATCTGATATATTCTAATCACAAAATAGAAATAAAATTATTTGTTTCTACCTTTTGTTGTCTCTGGTTTCTGCTTTCATCTTCTTTTCACTCTCTTCCTTCCAGCATCTGCCCTCTCTGTCTCTTCAATCCAGCATCTGTCCCTTCCATCTACTGTCTGACCTCTCCTCCTTCCATATGGTATTTGTCTTCTTTCTATGTACCTCTCCCCTTTCCATCCAGCCTATGCCCCTCTCTCCTTCTTACACGATTCACTCCAGCTTCACTGCTCTCTTCATTTTTATCTCTCCTACACCAGATCTAGCATCTTTGTCCCTCTCAATTTCTCTGCTGACCCCCCTTCCCATCTCATTCCTATCTCTCCCCTTCCCCTTCTCTAATCTCCCTGCAAGCTGTTTCCTTCCTTTTTTTCTTCTCCCTTCCCTCCTCCCCCTGTCCAGCAGTAACTCTTCCTTTTCCTTTCCCTCCTCCCCTCCCAGCAGCATCTCTCCTTCTCCCTCCCTCCCTTCAGGTCCAGTAGCAGCTGTCCCTTTTCCTCCCTTGCCCAGCAGCTTCCCGGACTCCTTTCCCTCCTCCCCTCCCAGCAGCATCTCTCCTTCTTCCTCTCCAGGTCCAGTAGCAGCTGTCCCTTTTTCCCCCTTACCCAGCAGCTTCCCAGACTCCTTTCCCTCCCCCCTCCCAGCAGCATCTCTCCTTCTCCCTCTCCAGGTCCAGTAGCAGCTGTCCCTTTTTCCCCCTTACCCAGCAGCTTCCCAGACTCCTTTCCCTCCCCCCTACCAGCAGCATCTCTCCTTCTCCCTCTCCAGGTTCAGTAGCAGCTGTCCCTTTTTCCCCCTTACCCAGGAGCTTCTAAGACTCCTTTCCCTCCTCCCCTCCCAGCAGCATCTCTCCTTCTCCCTATCCAGGTCCAGTAGCAGCTGTCCCTTTTTCCCCTTGCCCAGCAGATTCCCAGACTCCTTTCCCTCCTCCCCTCCCAGCAGCATCTCTCTTTCTCCTTCTCCAGGTCCAGTAGCAGCTGTCCTTTTTTCCCCCTTACTCAGCAGCTTCCCAGACTCCTTTCCCTCCCCCCTACCAGCAGCATCTCTCCTTCTCCCTATCCAGGTCCAGTAGCAGCTGTCCCTTTTTCCCCTTGCCCAGCAGCTTCCCAGACTCCTTTCCCTCCTACCCTCCTAGCAGCATCTCTCCTTCTCCCTCTCCAGGTCCAGTAGCAGCTGTCCCTTTTTCCCCCTTACCCAGCAGCTTCCCAGATTCCTTTCCCTCCTCCCCTCCCAGCAGCATCTCTCCTTCTCCCTCTCCAGGTCCAGTAGCAGCTGTCCTTTTTTTTTTTTCACCATGCCAGCAGCTTTCTCCCTTCCCAGCAACTCTCCTTACTTGCCAGCGCTGCGATTCAGTAAGGCAGCCTCGGGTCCTTTGTTGGGTCGCACCGCCTCTGAGGAAAGCGGAAGTTGTATCATCAGAGGCGGCCCGACTCAGCAAAAGCTCCAAGGCTTCCTTCCTCAATCGCTGCGCTTGTAAGGAGAGCCGCTGGGAGGGAAGAAAGCACAGTCTGAGGCCCCCCATTATCTCTCCGGCCCTGCGCTCCTCGATCTTGCCAGTCCTGCGCGGACCGGCAGGAAATTGAAGAAGTTGATCTCGCCGGTCCTGTGCGGACCGGCAGGAATTTTCTGCGGACCGGCGGTTGAAGAACTGTGGTCTAGTTAGTCCCTGTAGGATTCCATACTTCTAGATCTTCAATCCCTTCCCGCAATCCAAACACGTTTCTGAGCATATGCTCCTCTTACTTTAGGGTGAGAGATCTCCTGCAGGTCAGTCCCAAAGCCAAGCAACTATGCTGCAACCAATCCATGACAAAGGAGGCACAGGGGAACCTCCCGGTAATAAAATTTCTGTTATGGTCTACTCTGCAAAATATAAAAACAAGTACTAAACAGGCAAAAGGCAACACAAGAAAAACTGCTGTGTGAAACAAGCACCCACATGAAACAACCATCAATAATATATTTTATTTATATATATATATATATATTTTTTTTTTTTTTTTTTTTTTTTTTTTCAGAAGAGTGAACTCCCCACAGGACCCGTTGATTGCCTGGAAGATCCTTAAGCCTATAAGAACAGAGGCAGAAACAAAAGCAGGTGATTCCAAATAACTGAGCAGATACAGAGAGGGTGGGCCATATAGAATCCACCAGGAACCAACAGAAAGAAGATAATCAATGGTAAAAACCTAATCTTCCATTCTATTACATCCCTTCCAGATTACATACTCTAGGTAACGTACCAAAGCAATGGAAGTGTCCAAGAAGGGACAGAAGAGCCTACCCTCAACACAGAGGTCCAAAGAGAGGCATCAGAGGGAGCCAACACATCCACTCAGTAAATCCAGGTAAAGGTATGAAGAGGGACAAAGTAGCCATTCTGCAAATTTCATCTGGATGATTCGTTGGAGATTCTGCCCATGACGCAGCAACACTTCTAATCGAGTGGGCCTTAAGAGAAACCGGCAGCTGCATACAATGGGCGATGTAAGTCATGGAAATTGCCACACAATTCCAATGAACATAGGAACATAAGAATTGCCGCTGCTGGGTCAAATCAGTGGTCCATCGTGTCCAACAGTCCACTCACACGGCGGCCCTTAGGTCAAAGACCAGTGCCCTATTTGAGTCTAGCCTTACCTGCGTACATTCTGGTTCAGCAGGAACTTATGTAACCTTTTCTTGAATCCCTGGAGGGTGCTTTCCCCTATAACAGCCTCTGGAAGAGCATTCCAGATTACTACCACTCTCTGGGTGAAGAACTTCCTTACGTTTGTACAGAATCTATCCCCTTTTAAACTTTAGAGAGTGCCCTCTCATTCTCTCCACCTCAGAGAGGGTGAACAATCTCTCTTTCTCTACTAAGTCAATTCCCTTCAATATCTTGAATGTTTCGATTATGTCCCTCACAGTTTCCTCTTTTCAAGGGAGAAGAGGCCCAGTTTCTCTAGCCTCTCATTCTACGGCAAATCCTCCAGTCCCTAAACCATTTTTGTTGCTCTTCTCTGGACCCTTTCAAGTAGTACTATTTCATGTACGGCGACCACTGTTGGACGCAGTATTCCAGGTGGGGGTGCACCACAGCCATCTCTGATCTGTTTGTGATCCCCTTCTTAATCATTCCTAGCATTCTGTTCGCCCTTTTCGCCGCCTCCGCACATTGTGCGGACAGCTTCATTGACTTGTCTACAAGTACTCCCAAGTCTTTCCTGGGGGCTCTCTCTGAGTACAGCACCAGACATCCTGTATTCGTGCATATGATTTTTGTTACCGACATTGTCACCTTGCACTTATCCATGCTGAACCTCATTTGCCATTTCGTGGCCCATTCCTCGAGTGTGTTTATGTCTCGTAGGTCTTCACAATCCTTGTCTTCACTACTCTGAACAACTTTGTATTGTCCACAAATTTAATCACCTCACTCGTCGTACCAATTTCCAGGTCGTTTGTAAATATGTTGAAGAGCACGAGCCCGAGCACCGAACCCTGCGGCACTCCACCTGTGACGCTTTTCCAGTCCGAGTATTGTCCATTCACCCCCCACTTCGTTTCCTATCCATCAACCAGTTTTTAATCTACGTATCACCCTTGATTCCATGGATCGCAATTTTTCGTAGACGTTCATGCAAGGTCCTAGAAGCCGGCCTACCTCGCCAAGACGAGATGGTCAGATCACTAGTCTTCTCCAAATAGTGGAGCAGGACTCCCCAGACATCCAACATGCGCAATATCTGATCTTTTTGCGTCAAACCCATGGAGCGAAACAAGGGCAAATGAACCTCCTAGTTGACATGGAAATCGGAAACCACTTCCGGCAGCAAAGAAGGTATTGTGCGGAGAACCACTCCTGCTTCTGTGATCCATAGAAAGGGTTCCCTGCATGAAAGAGCCTGAAGCTCTGAAATACACCGTGCCTGGACAATGGCAACTAGAAAGCCAGTCTTGATCATCAGATCTAGAAGAGATGCATCTTTCAGAGGCTTGAATAGGGCTTCCACAAGACCCTGTAGAATGATGTTAAGATTCCACAGAGGAAAAGGACACCGCAAGGGAGGTCGCAAGCATAGCGCCCCCTCAGAAACCTGGTCACACTGGGATGAGCAGTAAGCATGAAAGACATGTTACCTAAACCTTAAGGGAAGCCACAGCTAAAGCCTTATCCAAGCCTAACTGAAGAAAAGCCAGAACCACTGAAATAGGAGTATGCTCAGGTTCAAAGTATAAAGTAAGGGAAACTCGCATTGATTTTCCTCCTCCCTCCCTCCCCCAAGGCTACCGGCGCTGCTCCATCACCCCCCCCCCCCCCCGCTCAAACCAGCATCGCACCCCCGCCCGTGAACGCCCCTCCCCTGCGAAAACTACATCGCACCCCCACAAGGACTTGAGCATGCGCAGATGCTCAAGGCCCAGCCCAGGCAAGAGGCGGGATCTTTCCTTAAATGGCACCGGCATGCAGATGGGGTAAGGAGCTTGATTGGGTGGGCGGGCAGATGCCGCTTCCAGCATGGGGGTGCGATGTGGTTCTCACGGGGGGACGTTCGCGGGTGGGGGTTGCTTGTTTTGTAGAAGTGTTTTGCTCGTCTTGCAAAACACTCGCAAATCAGGTTATTTGCAAACCGAGGTTCCACTGTATACATAAAGCAGAGATTTAACATTTCAATAAAAGAAAAAGGAAAAAAAAATCAAATAACCAATCTGGCCAAATAGCATTAAATATAATATTAACCATCCCTCATTTAAAGCCCACATTTTTGGAGAAGCAATTCACAATCATAGGGTCTGATTTATACAGAAGATAAAGAAAATCATTAATGTAGTGTTACATCTTCCACTGAAAAAATTTGGACCTCATTTCACTATGGAAGCACTGGAGAGTATTGCTCCTTTTGCCTCAAGAAAAAATCGTAACTGGGGGGGGGGGTAAAAAATATGAATGTTGATCAATATAGATCAAACATTTACAAGGGTATCTAAGTTGAAATTTAGCCCCCAAAGATAGTACAGATTGTTTCATTTCTAGGAACCCTTTCCTTCTGGATTGAGTTAATTTTGAAACATCTGGGAACATGGAGATCTTAGAACCCATAAAGGTCACTTCTTTAAGCCTAAAAAACAGCTTAAGAAGTGCCTCTTTGTCTTGTTGAAAGACGAATGTCACCAGAAGTGTAGAATGTGAAATAACTTTGTCTTCTGAGGTTTCCAAAATTTTGTTACGTTCATAAGACTTACTGAATCAAACGAAGTCTCAGTTTTAGAAGCCTTCTTAGAAACTGGTAGATAGTAAATCTTAAGTAAGGGAGGAAAACCCATCTCTAACCTATTTAACCGATTTATAACCTAAATCCCATATGCCCGTCCTCTTGTTCCCAAGATCTCTTAGCCTCCCCCCGTTACCTGCTCCTTACATATGACCCCTTATATTATATTGTACTTGTTCCTACTTCCCTTTAATTGTATCTTCATTCGCTGATTGTACCAATTTTCGCTGATGGCCCAGTCCTTCTCATATTATAATGTACCAAAGTGAATTCCGCTGGCCTTACCAGTGGGGGAACCGATAGTGCTTATCCTCATACAACTGATGCCACCGTTGCCTTCTCCAATGATATTATCTCTGCCTGGGAGACTTGGGATGTCAGTAAGCCCTCTATCCCTGTCAGGGAAGATCCTTCCTGTCCCTTCTGAGCCGCCGTAGTTTCCCTCTCTTGCGGCTGTTGGGGAGGCATGGGTCCTTAGGGGTTTTTTTTTCCTTTTCTTTGGGAATTTTATTTTCCAACTAGGGAGGTAAATTGAAGAAATATACAGAAGTACAGATGCCACATTCTGCCTGCTTAGAAATTAAAAAATGTTCTTCCTATATTAAATTATTTAGCTAAAGGAAGGTACTGCAGACCAGATGATGTGGACTAGATCACTGAATGATTTCATTTTCCTTTTTGTAATTCTTATGTTGATAGTTGTAATTGGATATTCCTGAGTTTGCTATAAAATCTGTAGCAAATGGATAAAAATAAAGAAAAAAAGGGGGGGATAGATTCCATACAAACGTAAGGAAGTTCTTCACCCAGAAAGTGGTAGAAATCTGGAACGCTCTTCCAGAGGCTGTTATAGGGGAAAGCACCCTCTAGGGATTCAAGAAAGGGTTTGATAAGTTTATGCTAAACCAGATCGTATGCAGATAAGGCTATACTGAAATAGGGCATTGGTCTTTGACCTAAGGGCCGCCGTGTGAGCGGACTGCTGGGCATGATGGACCACTGGTCTGACCCAGTAGCGGCAATTCTTATGTTCACTCTGAAATCCGAAGAAGCTAGCCCTGGCCGAGACCCACCTCCTGAAGCCACCAGCTCAAATTGCTGGTAGCTGGCTCCATCTAGGAGAGCGGCCTCTGAAGGGGGAAAAATTTAGCGGAGATCACCAAAATAGAAGGGACTCCTGTCAAGGATGCACAGTAGTGCTGCCCGATTCAGGGGGAAAAAAATTCGATTCGATTCAGCCTATTGAATCGATTTTTTGATTCAATTTTCCTGCCCAAATGGATGGTTTTTTTTTTTTTTTCAAACATCCTGGTGGGTTTATTTTATAGCCTCTTCACCCCTTTTGCCTTCTCCTAACCACACTGGCACTGTGGTGTAAACAAAATAAACAAACAAAAAAGACTTTTCCTCTCTCTGTTAAAACCTAGCTCACGTTTGCAGTCTAACACCAGCTCTGGCAGGATACACGTTTCAAATCTGACATATTGTAATCACAAAACAGAAAACAAAATTATTTTTTCTTCCTTTTGTTGTTTGGTCATTATTCAAATCATGTTGTTTCGTTCCTTACACCAGTGGTTCCCAACCCTGTCCTGGAGGACCACCAGGCCAATCGGGTTTTCAGGCTGACCCTAATGAATATGCATGAGAGATTTGCATTTAATAGATGTGACAGGCATATAAATCTGCTCCTTGCATATTCATTAAGGCTAGCCTGAAAACCTGATTGGCCTGGTGATCCTCCAGGACAGGGTTGGGAACCACTGCCTTACACCACAGATCACATTTTCATCATACTCTATACCTAGCCCTTTCTCAGTCTCTATAGCATGGATCATAGTCTCATAGCACTGCCGCTCCAACACTTCAATGGTCTTCATCATATTTTCACCCACTGCCCCACATCCCATTTTTACAAGCTCATCATTGAGTTCTTGTAACCCAAACATAGCCATATCATCTAAGACTTACTGACATGTGTTCTCTGCCCTTTCCAAAATGTTGATATAGCCATATTCTGCAGGCTCTGGACTGGAATAATGAATGTACTTTCTGGATCAAGAATACAGTACTTCCTTAACTTTTTTCAGCAATCACCCAGAAAGAAGGTTGCAGGATTATATCTGGACTGGCTGAGAATTTGGAATTTTCATGGCACTTAGGTCTTTCCGGAATACCTCTGCGGGTCTCTTTTGTTCATTAGCTGAGGGTTTTGACTTGCCCCTGTGTTTAGCATAGGAAGAAAAAGATGCAAATTCTTTCCCCTTTTACTAAACTCTCACGCTCTGTCCTGCATCAGGATGAAATGCCACCGGAATTTCAGCAACAGTTCAGCGCTGCCTCCTTTACTAAACCGCTGCACCGCACTAGTGGTTTTTAGTGCCAGGAGCCACGCTGAATGCTCTGCGTTACTCCCAACGCTCATAGAGTTCCTTTGAGTGTCGGGAGCAGCGTGGGGCATTCAGCGCGGCTCCTGGAACTAAAAACCACTAGTGCAGTGCTGCGGTTTAGTAAAGGAGGCAGCGCTGAACTGTTGCTGAAATTCCGGTGGCGTTTCATCCGGACGCATCTGGGCTCTTAGCAGGACAGAGCGTGAGAATGATAATCTTCACCACATACGGGCCACAGCAGGGGCCTGAGCGAGAGGCCATGGTAACGCCGGAACAAATGGCTGCAGGGTACGCACAGAAATCACCTGTTTCGGTTACTCTGGCCTGGTGGCGTAGAACAAGAGTCTGTTCCTGGTCTAGGCAGAGGCCTAACTACAGTGGGAAGGTACGTTTTAAAAAAATGTAATAAAGGAGAAAAGCCCTATTGCAATCTGAAGGCATGGAGAGGAGGGTCAGTCACCGAATCAGCCAGGCCGATTTTTAGAAAATATGAATCAATTCAAATCGATTCACCCGAAGTGAATCGGTGAATCGATTTGAATCGTGAATCGGGCAGCACTAATGCACAGGTGTTCTCACCCAGGGGATCACCACCTTGGAGGCTGCCTGAGACCCAAAACTTCCAGATGAAACCAGGCTGAGAGAGCTGGACAGTCCAAGAGAATTGTGTTGACGAAGGTTCTGTCTACTTATTCCGAGAAGAAAAACATGACCCAGTCTGGAGACGAAGAGAAGGCCCAGAAACTCCAGGGACTGGGAGGATGCAAAGCATCACAGTCGTCAAATGATTTTCACAAAAGATGGCGAGTGAGATCAAAGGAAACAATCCAACCATACAAAAATATCCCACTTGCGCAAGTATGGAAAGTAATTAAAGAAAGGATGAGGATCTCAGAAACCAGTTTGGAGATATGATAAACAAACCTTAAGCCAAGACTGACAGGTTCCAAGTTTCATTCATTGATCCTCTAATCCTCCCCACCTCTCTCTAAATTCCTTTGCTTATCTGAACATTTTCATCTTTATTCTTCATGAAAACTCTTTACATCAATCTTAATATTTTGCTCATCATAAATATGGCAAAAGAAATAAATCACTTATCTTTAAAAAAAATGTAGACAACCATGGCCTGACAGGACCCGTTTTGACAGCAATACTGGCTTTTTCAAGGGTTCACTATTGGCACTGCATACTTTGAAGCTGTAGTGCTCCTTCCTTTAAAATCCAAGATGGCCGCTGTCACGAATTCGCACCAAAACCGGCAAAAATAAACAAAAAATGAAAAATAGTAATTTGAGGTCTAGGGAGGTGGGGCTCCTTAACCCTACCCACAGAAACTGTGAAAAATGAAGTTTAAATTGATCCACAAGCCACCCCTGAAGTTCCCATAGGAAATAAAGGAGATACTCAAAGTTTCTGCAGTGCCTTTATCAGCGCTTTTAAATTAGCTGAATAGAGAAAAAGAACTTTTTGCATCAGAGAACAGCTCCAAATGCATAGGAATGAAGATCTTCAGACTGCCAACCAGAGACTGACTACAACCTCAACCTCTTACGGATCCTCTGCCAAGCGGTCAGGGGCAGGAAAGGCAGCCTGCGCCTTGAAACTCGGGTGTGTTGCTGTCTAGACACACACAGCCTGCACTAGAAACCCATGACAAGAGTCACCAGCCAGCAGACTTCCATGGGAAAGAGCCCCGGGCACTTGAAGGAGCAAGCTCCACAGATCCAGAGTTTCTCTGTGAAGCTGCAATACGGCTCTGCATGACTGTGTCCTTTTTTCCGACAGGGGACCACCAAGGAGGGGGTCTCAATGCACTGAAACCACCCAAAAATGAACTTGAAGCAAAAAAAAAATAAGAAGCAGAAGCAGAGCAACAGCAAAAGACTTCTGCTCGGACTGCTTGCAAAAACTGAAACCAAGGTTGTTTGCCAACTCGCAGCCTAGGAGTGGGGGGAGGGGGGAGTGGGAAGCATATCTTCAGAAAATGTAGATTTCTGCAACACCCAGACTGCAGGTTGGGATTGAACACCCTGCATATGGAATCTGGGTCTTCCAAAGCATACTTACTGAGGTTTTTAGGTCTGTTCCCATATGCTTTACGATGACCACTGAACACTTTAGTAACCACCCTCTGGACCAACTCCATCCTGTCTATATCTTTTTGAAGATGCAGTCTCCATAATTATAAGACAATAGGGTCATTCCATGTCAAGTGGACCAATACTGAAATCCGCCCACACTCGACTCCCTTGAAATTGAACCAAATTTTACAGGGGTGTTGTCTAGGGTCTCAAATGAAACTCTACAAAAATTTTTGGATCTATCTCAATTTGGTCAGGAGCTATGGGTGGTTGAACAATAGCAAACGATCTGCTCCCATGCCTCGTGTGACCTAAAACACCAACTTTGCTTAAATACTGCAGCAGAAGGAAACTACCAAGGAGTCTGAAATTTTGCAGTTTGGTACAACACCTTGGGGCAAGTTTCTGTGCCAAGTTTGAAATATTTTGCGAACGTGCTTCCATTTCTACAGGTCAACAAAGTAGGCAAAAAGAGTCATGAATGAAAATTTTTGGCACAGTTTGGCTCTGCTGCTGGTAGGTAACTGAACTAAGGCCAGTACTGGGCAGACTTGCACGGTCTGTATCTGTATGTGGCCGTTTGGGGAAGGATGGGCTGGGGAGGGCTTCAATGGCTGGGAGGGTGTAGATGGGCTGGAGTAGATTTTGACGGAGATTTCGGCAGTTGGAACCCAAGCACAGTACCAGGTAGAGCTTTGGATTCTTGCCCAGAAACAGCTAAGAAAAAATTTAAAAAATTTAAATTGAATCAGGTTGGGCAGACTGGATGGACCATTCGGGTCTTTATCTGCCGTCATCTACTATGTTACTATGTTTACCAGCAAACATGTACCATGAGGTACTTCCAAGATTTACAATATGAGCTTTTACAGTCAAGTGAAGCTGAAGATATGACCATCCAAAAAGTATGGCTTTATGCATTTATGCAAATTTTCACTGTTTTTCTGATTCAAATATCTCTAATGTGTAGGGTTTTTTTGTTTGTTTGTTTTTGTATATCATTTGAAAGAGCATGTTTTTTGCTACAGAAGCTATCCTGTTTCATCTTGGAACCAATCTTTCTTTGATGAGAATTGATGGTTTAAAGGTAAGCATTACTTGCTTGTGTAAACATGTTATGTTGAAGGGTCATTGGCACTTCATTGTGAATGTGCAGTGACTATATTGATCTGAAAACTCATAATCAACTTTGCCAGCCACAAATATTCATCACGTACTATGCTCAGCGTTTGACAAACTTGCTGTGCACTTTTGCAAGATGACAGTCAAAACATGCATTGGCTTGCACAAACTACTTACTGCGTGCAAGCCCAAATGCATAATCATGTGATTCACAAGAATGTACGTATATCTGTAGTAGTATGTCTGATACATGCAGCTTTTCTGAACATGTTCTGACTTGCAACTATCACAGCACAGTGGCTGTATGAACAATTCTGGCTTTAAGGTTCATCATGACCTTATGACACCATATGACTTCATTATCTGACAAAGCTTGCCTTTGGCGTGTTGCTTTCCGTCTATTCTTTCTGTGCAACATCTGGTTCTTTCCCTGGTTAACTAAGCTATGCCTGTGTGGATTTTGGAAACTTACCTTGTACTTGCTGACATGTACAACATGCTTTGCTCTATTTTCATTGTGCTCTCACACTGATATTTTTCACCTTACTTTTATTCTGTACGTTTAGGTGACTCATCTTATGGAGATTAATAATAAGCTAGAGCCCTGCAGTATTGGAATCTATGATAGTTCTGAGTGCCAGAAACCATCTACCTTCCATTCTGGAGAAAGCTGCTTGAAGCTTATTTCTGATTTCTCTTTGCCTGACCTAGAATTAATTAAAAGATGCTCTGGACTTTCTACTTTGTCTGTGGAAACTAATATCTGTACTCATCATGAAGCCTTGATTCTGACGAAGTTCGATTTCTACAAAAAAACTGCTGTAATCTGTTCAGAAAGCAGAATCACAGCAATATCAAAGGTCTACGCCCAATTGATCTTCCTGCAGCTGATCATTTAAAAGCTATCACAAAGCATGAGTTTAAACCAGGCCAAAAGTTTTGCCCAAGATGCAGGCAAGACTTGCATGCCAAACTACAAGATCTAAGTAGCCCTAAGTCTGATTCTGACAGTCATGACCCTACCAATGAATCTGAAAATCTCAATGCAAGCTTTTCACCACTAGGAATCAATCCTCTAAAGCAGGGGTCTCCAAAGCCCCTCCTCGAGTGCCGAATCCAGTTAGTTTTTGGGATTTCCCCAATGAATACACATTGAAAGCAGTACATGCACACAGATCTCGTGCATATTCATTGGGGAAATCCCAAAAACCTGACTGGATTCGGCTCTCGAGGAGGGGCTTTGGAGACCCGTGCTCTAAAGATTCAACGGATTAACAAGCAAAATTCCTTAAGTTATGCTAAACGCAAACTCTCTGAAGCTCATAATGCAATTGCAGATCAAATTGCAGTTATTAGCGACTTAACTCCAGCTGATATCAAAGCAGAACCAGAAAGTGGCCAATGTAAAAAGGTGTACTGACTATGACCTTCTATTGACTGAACTGAAGCAGAAGTTGGAACTATCTAGTAATATGGAGAAAATACAAATAATCACTCTTGCTCCACACAGCTGGAATATGGAGAAAACTGCTTTGGAATTTGGCATTTCAACAAGAATGGTTAAAAAGGCCAGGAAGCTGAAACAGCAGGGTGGCATTCTTGCTGTTCCAGCAACAAAGAGAGGAAAAGTGCTTGCTCAGCAGATTACACAGAAAGTCCTGGATTTTTATGAAGACGATGAAATCTCTAGAAAATGCCCAGGCAAAAAAGATTATGTCTCTGTTCAGATCAGTGATGAAAAAGTGCAAAAGCAGAAGAGAGTGCTATTATGCAATCTGAAGGAACTATACATCACCTATTGCAGTCAGCATAGGCCTGAAATTCGGTTCTCAAAGTTCTGTGATCTTCGGCCAAAGTGGTGTGTCACAGTCAGTTCATCAGGGACTCATTCAGTCTGTCTGCACAATCCACCAGAATGTGAAACTTATTGCTTTCAGCAATTGCAGTTCCAGATGACTACAAGGTGCTTCTGAATAAAACTGTCTATGATATGAACTCAAACAACTGCATGTTGCAGCAGTATGAAATATGTCCTGGGCAGATCCCTCTGGAGGAATATTTTACTGAGTTCTTTGGTGAACATGATCCAGATGATATCATTGAATTTATGCAGTAGATTCACACTGATCGGGATACACTGGAAACTCATAGATGACTTCATTTCCGAATTGGAAAAATTTCTAATTTGGCCAGCCACCATTTTATTTCCAAGTACTAAAGTGCTTATCTGAAAGAACTGAAAGCAAATATAAAGGAGGGGCTTGCTATTGTTTTGATGGACTTCGCTGAAAATTATTCCTTCATTGTTCAGGATGCAGTACAGGGGTTTCACTGGGAAAACAGCCAAGCAACATTACACCCCATCGTTGTCTACTTTTGCAATCCTGATATTCAAAGTCTATGCATATGCATGATCAGTGACTATTTGCGTCACGATACTATTGCTGTTTATGCATTTTGAGGAAGCTTATTCTGCATCTGAAGAAGTCTTGCCTGTCTTAAGCCATATTCACTACTTTAGTGATGGTTCTGCTGTGCAATATAAAAACTTCAAGAATTTCATTAACCTCTGCAGCCATGATACTGACTTTCAAATTACTGCTGAGTGGAACTTCTTAGGCACCAGCCATGGCAAATCTCCATGTGATAGGATTGGGGGAAACAGCCAAGCGTTTAGTTCCCCATGCCAGCTTACAATGCCCTCTCAATAACCAAATTTTGACACCAAGGGATCTATTTGAATTCTGCGATAAATCTGTCTTGGGAATCAAATTTTTCTTCGTTGCTAAGGAAGATATTGAAGCAATAAGACCTGCTCAGGAGCAAAGGTTTAGTATGGGCCACACAGTGGCCAAAACAAGAGAAAATCACCAATTTAAGCCAATAGACACTGCTAGACTCTGCATTAGCAAAATGTCAAGTGACACCAGCTCATTCATTGCCAATGTCTTAGAGTCTGATACCGATCCTGAACATGTCCCTACCTTTCAAGCATCCAGCTTTCAACTTGGTCAATACTTAACTTGCATATATGACAATTCTTGGTGGATTGGCAACGTATATGACATTTCAATGGAAGAATGCAACATCCTGGTTAATTTTTTGCATCCACAAGGTCATGCATGGCCTCCTTGCAGAGAAATATGCCACAACAGAACAGAGAAATTTGCCAGAACAGCATATTTTATTGCAGGCCTTAATGCACCTATGACTACGGTACTTCACAGTACACTTATCCACAAGCTATTTTGGCAAACACTGACCAGACTTTCAAAACCATGTGCAAGAAACTGAGTTAAAAGTTGAATTTATGCGATTTCCTGATCTTTGTCAGTATGTAGACGCACTTTAAATAAGTGTGATTTTTGCACTTTTCTTTTTTGTCTTTAATAAAGCTTAAAAATTTATATGGTATTATCTGACTATTGGGAATATATTTCAGACAATGAATCAATAACTAATAAATATGTGGTCTTAGTGTATAATACAATTGTCATGATCTTCACTACCAGTGGCAGTGGGTATATGAAAATGCATAGATACAGGGAAGGGGATCATAAAACAGTAACAATCTGAACTTAACTGTGAAACTTCATGTACCTTGTTTATTTGCATACAACATGGTTTGTGTTAAACATGCCTCTTTTCAATATTAAACATTCGTGCGCATATACAACTAATGCTTATCTTTGAAGCTTTAATTCTCACCAAAGAAAGGTCGGGTCCAAGATGAAACAGGATAGCTTCTATAGTAAAAAAAACATGCTCTTTTAAATTATATTAAAAAAACAACAACTACCGGTCTGATCCGGTGAAGGCGTTTATGTTCTTATGTTCTTACACATTAGAGATATTTGAATCTGAAAAAGTGTGAAAATTTGCACAAATGCACAAAGCCATATTTTTTGGATGGTCATCTCTTCAGCTTCACTTGACTGTAAAAGCTCATATTGCAAATCTTGGAAGTTCCTCATGGTACATGTCTGCTGGTAAAGTTGTACCTTCAGCTGACTTACCTACCAGCAGCAGTATGGAGCCAAACTTTGCCAAAAATTTTCGTTCGTAAATTTTTTTTGTCTATTTTGCTGACCTGTAGAAATGGAAGCACATTCGCAAAATATTTCAAACTTGACACAGAAACTTGCCCCAAGATGTTGTACCAAACTGCAAAATTTCAGTCTCCTAGGTAGTATCCTTCTGCCGCAGTGCTTAAGCAAAGTTGGCGTTTTACGTCACACGATGCATGAGAGTGGATCGATTGCTTTTGTTCAACCGCCCCTAGTTCCTGACCAATTTGAGATAGATCCAAAAATTTTTGTAGAGTTTCATTTGAGGCCCTAGACAACACCCTTGTAAAATCTGGTTGGATTTCAAGGGGGTTTAGAGTTTCATTTGAGGCCCTAGACAACACCCTTGTAAAATCTGGTTGGATTTCAAGGGGGTTGAGTGTGGATTCCTGGTCCACTTGACATGGAATGACCCAATATTCTAAATGAGGTCTCGCCAGAAATCTTATACAGAAGCATCACTACCTTTTCCTACATTCCATTTCTCTCCCTATGCATCAAAGCATCCTTCTAGCTGCCATCATATCATCACACCTAAGTTCCACTCCTCTTTCTTTTTTTATCTTTTTTTTTTATAAATCTTTATTCATTTTACAACTTACAGCAAGTGTAGCACAAAGTAACATTTGAACTTGAAAACATCACTTTATTTTCTATCTTAATGCACATAAAGTAATCAAATTCAACCCCCTCCCTCCTACCCCCACCATATCATATCCAATCACATTTCATACAAAATATTCCACTCCTCTTTCTTTTTTTTTTGTAATTCTTTATTCATTTTAACACTTCCAATAAGTGAAAACAGTTTGCACAACAAACACTTCCGTGTTCTCCCTAAGGCCTTTTAGCCGGGCGGTCCGTCCGGGTAATTTAGATGGCCGCCTGATAATTCTGCTGCTGCCGCTGCTGCTCAATATTTAAAAAAAAAAAAAAAACGGCTTGGAGATTTCATGCCTTAGCCTGTAGCGAACTTATGCTCTGGGGCTCTAACGTGTGCGTGTCAGCTTCTTCTCTTCCCTCTGAAACCGGAAGTTATGTCCGAGGGGGGGGAGGGGGGGAGGGTAGAGAAGGGAAGCCAGCACGCACATGTTAGAGCCCCGAAGCATGCATTCGCTACAGGCTAAGGCGGGAGACAGGTCAATGAAGCTTACAATTTGCTCATCTTGCTGCCGGGTCTTGCCTACTTTCTGTTTCTGCGAAGGCAGGACCCGGCAGCATTTCCCCCAATAGGTCGATCGCGATCTTGGGCCGATCAGCCTTCTTCGCCAATGGCAGAATTGACGTCGGGGAGAGGAATGCTGGTCGGCCCGAAGCGGGGAGAGCTTGGGGCGGCGAC